>NC_141549.1:27712500-28063750 GCF_021556685.1 Rattus norvegicus
TTGGATGTGCCTAGTGTAAACGTTCCTCTTCCCAATTCTTGCCCTCCTCACCTTGCTTATTTATACTTCTGTTCCCTCTTCTTTTAGGGTAGCACTGGAGGAAGTTTTCCTAGTCCTTCCTAGTGTTAACTCATCTCCCTGTGCTCTACACTTCATCTGAGCTGCGATGTCCTGTCACCTGTTATTTGGCACAAGTATTATATGCTTTTACGTTTCAGTAAGTGTGCAATTACCTACAGTGTGTGGGTATACAGTAGATAGCATGATGAATAAAATACAGCTATTACTTAGGGGAAGATGATAGCACGATCCTGACTTTGACTGTATGGTAAATCAACACGACATAACAAATAGTTCTGTATGCCTTCACGGGAAGGAGCAATTACTCTGATTGGAGATTTATTTCTTCTGCTGCTCCTAAACTGGTTTCTCCATTCCAATAGCAGAATAAATAGAAAGGGCTGGAATCTACTAAGAACCATCATTTCCTTAATCTGATAATCCATAAAGAAAAGATAGATTGCCGACCACATTGCAGCATTGTATTTGATATTGGTAGATAGCTGATGAGCAAAATTAGGGACTCATGGGGTTCGGGGATACCAGAAATTATAAACTTTTATCACACAAATAAGTGTGAGGTATGTTATGTGTCATGATGAATGAGGGGTGGGCCATATGAGAGTGCATAATAAGACATATGGACTCATCCAACCAGACAGACACATCTTCTTTGTGGGACAGTGAAACTAAGAACTGAAGAGTGAGTTTGGCTGCTGAGGCAAAAATAGGAAAGAAAGAATGGCTTAGAGGAAGTACACCCCCAGAGGAAGCCTGACCCATGTGGAACCTTTATAGAGGAAAGAACCTGATGAGGTCATGGGCCTGGGAGGAGGCCTACGTAGGGAGCCAGTGGGACGGAAAGCAAGGCACATGCAGGTCAAGTGGAACCATCCCAGACGAAACGGTCTCTAGAGTGGCTTAAGAAGCTGAAAGAGCTTGAAGGGGCTCGAGACCCCATATGAACAACAATGCCAACCAACCAGAGCTTCCAGGGACTAAGCCACTACCCAAAGACTATACATAGACTGACCCTGGGCTCCAATTGCATAGGTAGCAATGAATACCCTAGTAAGGGCACCAGTGGAAGGGGAAGCCCTTGGTCCTGCCAAGACTGAACCCCAGTGAACATGATTGTTGGGGGGAGGGCAGTAATGGGGGAAAGATGGGGAGGGGAACACTCATATACAAGGGGGGGAGGAGGGGTTGGGGGATGTTGGCCTAGAAACTGGGAAAAGGAATAACATTTGAAATGTAAATTAGAAATACCCAATTTAATAAAGATGGGAAAAAGAAGAAGAAGAAGCTCTCCATCTCTAAGAGCCATGAAGACACGGAAGCTTTGCCCAGAGGGCTGCATGAGCAGATGCGGGGTTGGGTATTTAGCTCAGTGGTAGAGCGCTTGCCTAGCAATTGCAAGGCCCTGGGTTAAAAAAAAAAAAAGAAGAGTCTAGCTGCACCTTAAGGATGCTACAGAAGAATTTGAGTCAATTGTGATAGACCTGGAGGAGCATTCCCCTCAGCCTCCAGAGTTGTGAATTATAACTTCAAGTTTTATGAGGACAAAGATCTTGAACAAATGCTTTTATCCCTGAGCCTTGGTATCCATTTAAGGAACATGGAGACAGTTGAGAGAATATTTAGTGACTAACTCATAGTCCATGGGGGTCTCATGTCATTTTCATTTTTTTCTAACCCCCAAATCCTTTGTTTTACTAGTAGGTGGACATGTTAGTGACACATGTAAAATTATGGAGCCTATGACATTTCTTCTGAGCAGAGAAGATACTTAAGCACACTTCAAAGGCACAGATGTGGTCACGCCATTTAATTTTTATTATTTATTTTTTTGTGTTCATGTATGTGTGTCTGTGAACGTGCCCAAGGAAGTGAAAGAAATTATCAGCCCTCTGAAGCTAGAGCTCCAGGCGGTTGTGAACTGTGTGATGTCAAGAACAACACGTGCTCTTTACCGCTGAGCCATTTCTCCAGCCCATCACTTAATTTTGGTTTCTTTTTTTTTCTTTTGCAAATTACAGTCTTCAAAAACTGACTTAGCGGAGCTGACCCAGAGTCCTACATCACACGCACGTAATGAGCTCTGGAGCAAAGAACTAGTGTAGTCTCCAAAGCAGTGTCTTAAAATCCTGGCTCATTTCAGGTGTTCGCCTCCCTGTTAGGCACTGACTGGAACTGTAACTTTCAATGGCTACATTCCTTCCCTTTTAATAGTTTTTCTAAGCTCTATCGATGGCAAATAATCGATTAACAAGTAAGCTGAAATGCGTCAGAGATGGCTCAAAGGCAGAGAGCTTCACTTTAGAGCAGTGCTTCTCAACCTTCCTAACCTGAGACCCTTTAATACAGTTTCATATGTTGTAGTGACCCCCAACCCTAAAATTATGCTTGTTGCCACTTCATAGCTATAATTTTGCTAATGTTATAAATCATAACATGAATATCTGATATGTAGTTTATCTAACATAGAACCCCTGTGAAAGGGTCACTCAACCCTCAGTTAGAGAACTGCAGTCTTAGAGGCTCATGATGATTTGATTCAGATCCATAGGAAGTAAAACCGTTGTGTTGTTTGTAAGACTGCAGTCATGGGAGATATTTTCCTCTCTTCTTTGAAAAGATAATCTCAGTTTAGAACCATTTAGAGAGTAAATTGTGCTCCCTCTGTTGTGCTTAAAAAAAAAAGGGAAAGAAGTGATATGTTTGATGTTGCAGTAAGGTGTGGGGGAGGGGGGTACCACAGTGGGCCATGCTGAGGCATCCTTTAGCCCATGAGGTACCAGTCACAGGACAGCATAGTATAGAATAGAGTTTATTTGGGGCATGGGGAAGGGAATTGAGGGGGTAGTAGAGACAGAGGGAGGCGCAGAGAGAGAGAGAGAGGGAGGGAGAGAGAGAGAGAGAGGGAGGGAGAGAGAGAGAGAGAGGGAGGGAGGGAGGGAGGGAGGGAGGGAGGGAGAGAGAGAGAGAGAGAGAGAGAGAGAGAGAGAGAGAGAGAGAGAAAGTAGAGGCCAGCCATGAACAGATGGAGAGAGGAGGGAGGTAACTGGGGGAGACAGAGGGTAAAGAGCAGGAGCAAGAGGAGAATAGAAGGGAGCAAGAGAACAAGAGAGTGAGGAGAGGGCAAGCAGCCCCTTTTATAGTGAGGCAGGCACACCGGGCTGTTGCCAGGTAACTGTGGGGCAGAGCCTAGACTAAAAGCTAATATCCTCCCAATTCATGTTACTACCCTAACTAATACTACTGTATGTAAACGTGTTTGAAGATGAGGTTTGTGAAGAGGTGAGGAAGGAAAATGAGGTCACCAGGAATAAC
This sequence comes from Rattus norvegicus, assembly GCF_021556685.1. Classification (NCBI taxonomy): domain Eukaryota; kingdom Metazoa; phylum Chordata; class Mammalia; order Rodentia; family Muridae; genus Rattus; species Rattus norvegicus. Next base: position 27,715,894 of record NC_141549.1, read on the forward strand.
AATAATGCAATCTGACAGAAGTCACCTGCAATCTTCTTATTCAGGAGACCGTGGCAGGAAGATCATGAGTTAGAGGATAGCCTGGGCATACACACAGCAAGTGTGACCCTGATGTGGCACAGGGAACATCCATTGGCAGTCTAAGTCAAGAAGCTTCAAAAGACCAAGCCTGCTGACACTTGCTGCCTCAAGAACCCTGAGAAAAAAATTGCTGTCAGTAAAACTTACGTCTATCCTACTTCTCCTTAGCAGCCGCAGAAACATGTGATCTCATGCAGCAATCCCAAGTTTATGTGAAATGAGAAGACCCGATTATGCTTCCTTGTTCCCCTGCCCGTGCAGAATAAACAACACTGGTTTTCTTTATTTTGTGAATGGATCTACTTAGAGATTCATAATCAAATTCTATCCCTCCAGCTTGCAGCTCAACAAACATTTTACAGTTCTGCCTTTATTGGCCACTTGCTGATTTTAAGGCAGTCCTAGTTCTTCATAAGCTAGCACATCGGTAATTAAACCGTGCAGAGTACATAAACTATTCCCTCAGTGACTGAGTGCTGGAAGGCTCTATTACCTATCCATCTTCACAAGCTAACTGCTTTTTACCCGTGCACAAAGCTGCAAGCATTTCTTCAGACATCTGCCTTTCAAAGGTGTGGACTTTAAATGGGGAAACAAAATACACACTGCCCTCATAAAAGGGTCCTATAAAAGCCTCTCCAGGTGCAGCCATGTCTCTTTGAAGAGCCGAGGAGGTTGACTCCAGTGTCCCATTAGGCTCCGTGGTTTATTTCAGTCCCAGGGGGAAGCCAACAAGTCCATTGGTCTCACCCTGGCTGCCACTTCTGGCAGAGACTTCTGGAGAATGAATCAGAAGCTGTCTGTCCTGGCTCTTTGAAGTCTTTGAATGCGCACACTACTTGTTTCTAGGTTCGGGCAAGCTAGGGCTACTTCGTCACCCAGGATGGAAAGCAAAATTTGCATAGTGCTTCACTTTTCAACAAGTCTAATCCAAAGACATCCAGCCACCAAACTTGAAGGTGAGTAGACATTACCTGCCACCAGAAACTTCGGACCAGGAAGCCTACCAGTCCAAAACATGGCTCCTAGGACAGGATGATAAGTCAGTTTCTGCCAGAGGACAAGTATTGCGGCCTTCGGGAGGAGAGGGACAGATCTTGCTGAGTAATTCATGTCACTCACCCCAGCACTGCTTCCGAGTACTTCCTTGTGCCAGGTGTTATGAGAACCTGGAAAACAGCAATGAATCTTGGGCTCCGCCCTTCGGGCTCAACAGTGTAACTTAGAACAAGCTAAAGCTGTTTACTCCACCCCTCCCCCCACTCCCAGCCTTTAGCTCCCTTCTCTATGTCTTTTCCGCCATTCATTTGTTCTCTGCACACCCCCTCTCCCAGGGTTTCACTACTGGCAAGGCTCCAGGAAGAGAGGTGATGCCTAACCGGGGCACCAATCCCCAGTGGGGGAATTTTATCATATAAACAATATTGATCCTTGTCTTTAATGCCCCTCTAGTTCAGGGATCCCAAATCCCTGTGTGTAATGAAGCCTTTACTCTGAACCAGCGGCTATACCCTAGAGGTCCTGGGAAAATATTCTAGAGCTCGGGAGCTGCCAAGGTAGAGAGGCACCTCAAGGCTTGGCAATCAACAGTGAAATTTGTCAATAGCTAATCCGAAGCTGACTGCCATTGCCTCTCTCTCTCTCTCTCTCTCTCTCTCTCTCTCTCTCTCTCTCTCTCTCTCTCTCTCTCTCTCTCTCTCTCTCTCTGCTTATGTTCTTAAGTACCTTGTCTACTCAAGCACCTGGCTTATTTTCTACTTCCTGAAGAGATTTATGGCCGCATTTCCATAGGAATAAAAGTCCTGCTGGCATCCAGCCCCAGAGAAGCAGAGAATCACTGAAAAAAATGTAATTGCTGGCAGCTGTTTGCCCCAGGGCTGCCAGCCATAAAATTTAACCCTTAATTATCCACGTGTTCTACGGCAGAGACCCCTCTTGATCTAAGACAAGTGTTCGCCACAGTCCTGTAATAGAGGACTGTATATCTGTCATTACCCATTTTAAAGTCTTTGCTTCTGTGGCAGGAGTAACCAGCCATTTCACTTGTTAAGACTTGAACGATGGTGAAAGCTCGTTTTAAACACTGTTCAGCCATGTCAACAGTATTTCTTTGAAACTTCTTTTGTGAGCTGCAACAAAACCTTATCAGCTCTTACTGAGGAGTTCGCATCTGGGGCTTTATGCAGTAATCCAACATTGCATCAAACTTGGAAGAAAAGACAGTTTGGTTTGCCTTGAAAATTCAAGGCAAGGTTATACTGTACTTGGGCATTTCAAGAGGCAGAACAAAAGGATAAAGGACACAGTGCCAAGATTGAGTAAGAGTATTCAGTGCCCTTTGTTGAGTCTGACCTCATCCAGAGCCATGGTTCTGGGAACATAGTTTATTTGTTCAATGAGAAAGGGAAAGCTCAAGAAAGGAAATTGCTCAACGCTAAAACAGTGAATACATGGAGATCTCCATGAAGCCTAAGCCAACAAGGTCAAGTTCCCTCATCCCTACACAACACAGTGTTCTTATCTCCTATGGGGTCATCACAGTCAGCATTCATTTAATGAACCAAACCTCAAACTCATTTTAATTATATCAATGCCAGATGTGGCGAAAGCAATGGTGCTTATGGGTTAAAGGAAAACTATTCAGGCTCTAATACTGATCACACTAAAGTTGGCCCCCAGAAGAGGTGGCTTAGTGGTTAGAAGCATTTATTGAGTTTGCAGAGAGACTGGATTTGGATCCCAGCACCCACACGGTAACTCACAACCACCTATCACTCCAGTTCCAGGGAATCCAGGGCTCTGGGTGCACAGAAACTCATGAAGACACACGATTTATTTATTTTTTAAATCTTAATCCAAGCAGGCCTTAATTTAACTGGGAATAGCTCCCAGCATATCAGTGCTCCAGCATCACAGTGTTTTGTATAGTACCTGGAAGGCAACTCAGCAAATCTTCAGAGCTGCTCTTCGCCCCCCCCCAACCCGAACCCCAGAACTAGATTGGTGATTGGTCTCTCTCTCTCTCTCTCTCTCTCTCTTTCTCTCTCTCTCTCTCTCTCTCTCTCTCTCTCTCTCTCTCTTTTAAATTCTTTTCATTTCTAGGATTTTCTTTCCCTTTTTAGTGGAGAAACCATTACTGAAGCGTAAACTGTCACCTCTCATTCTGTACAGAGATGTGATCTTTGTCAGTCCTAGAAAACAGCTACTTAGAACTGCTGCTTTCAAGAGTTCTGTGCTGTTGCTTGGAAACAGCTTTTGTTTGTCCAGGAAAGAACCTTGGCTGAGTTCAAGGGACTTCGGCTACCGTCTTTTCTCAACCGCCTCAACACTCCCAGTGAATTAAAAATAAGAGATTTGAGAGGGATATAAAGAGATACCCAGGTCTTTTAGTCAAAAATTTTCACGGTGCCCTGCGTGTATGCCTGTGCACACACATGCCACGTGTCTGTGAATGCATATATGTGCAACTGTGTATGCCTTGCAGAGGTCAGTGTGAAATGTCAGGTGTCCTCCTCTACTGGTCGTCACCTTACTCCCTTGAGACAAGGGTATTCACTGAAGCTGAGACTTGCTGTTTGTTGTTAATATCCATTTGGGGCCACAAGAACCCTAGTGGTGCCCCTGTTTCTACCCATGTCCCTATCCTCAGTACTGGGGTGACAGGCACGTGTGGCCAAGCCCAGGGTTTTACACGAGCACTGGGTATCGAAACACAGAGGTGCTCTTATCTACTGAGCCATGCCTATTAACCCCTCCCCCCATTCTGCTATGAATCAATATTATTCATCACATCTGAAAACCGTTCTCCCTATCACCTGCAAGAAATAAAATCACTTCTTTCAAGCATTTAAAGCTTCTTACAATTTAGACTTTATTTTTCTTGAAAGTCTTATATGTTCTCCTTGGATAATGCATGTGTTAGCATATAACCATCCTAGTTTCTTTACCCGAATTTTATTCATCCCTGAAGAACTTTGTCTATGAAGCTTTTCAATACCATAGAGCACAGTTCCAATGGTACCTTCCTTTCTGGGGTTTCCAATATCACAGCCATTTTCACATTTTATTTTCATTTGTTTGGCTTCACTAGACTGAAAAATCCCAGAGCAGTGGTTCTCAACATGTGGGTCACCACTGTTTTTGCAAACCCTGTCTCCAAAAATATTTACATTACAGTTCATAACAGTAGCAAAAATTACAGTTATGAAGTAGTAACAAATAATTTTAGAGTTGGGGTCAACACAACATGTGGAACTTGTATTAAAGAGTCTCAGAGTTAGGAAGGTTGAGAACCAATGTCCTAGACATTGACATGGACAATAAGATATTGTTGGACAGGGCTGGGGATTTAGCTCAGTGGTAGAGCACTTGCCTAGCAAGCGCAAGGCCCTGGGTTCAGTCCCCAGCTCCGAAAAAAAAAAAAAAGAAAACAAAAAAGATATTGTTGGACTAAATTAGATTATGGAATGTATTAATAAAAGAAATGATTGTCAGGTGTCAGTGATGGTACATGCCTTTAATCCCAGTGTTTGGGAGGCAGGGACAGGCAGATCTCTGAGTTTGAGTTCACTACAGAGTGAGTTCCAGGACAGTCAAGACTACACAGAGAAACCCACTTTCAAACAAAACAACAACAAAAACCAAAAGGAAAAGAAATGACAGTGAGGAAGAACAGTTGATAATTTATATTTGTTTAACTGCTACATGGGGTTGCAGAGAGAGAGAGCTCTATGGTTAAGAGCATGTATTATTCTTCCAGGGGACCTGGGTTTGACTTCCAGCACCTACACAGTGGCTCACAATCATTTATTACTCTGATTCTATGGGATCCAAAGCCTACTCTTAGCTTCTGTGGGTGCCTTTTAGAATCTGGAGCCCATATATACATTCAAGCAAAACATTCATCCATATAAAAATAAATAAATAAATGTAAAAGTAACTTTTATTCACCAGAATTGTTGTCTCAGAGACTTACTGCTGAGTAAGTTCACCCTTTCTAGTTCTTTCTGGACTCTAGCTGTCTGGTTCAACTCAGATGTTCTGGGGCAAAGCTCCTCTCCAAGCTGCCTGGTTCAGATTGGCTTTTCTCAGCATCTTGTTGAATTGCTCTGCTTGGAAAACCACAAACTGAACTGAAACTGACTGTAGGATTTGAACGAAACTGAATATAACTGTATGAACTTAATCGGACTCAAATGAACAGCACTCACTGAACTGCCTTCCTTACTGACTCACTCTGCCCTGTTCTTAAGTTCCTTCTCTTTCCTGTCTGTTCTGAGATTGAGTGGATCCTATCTCCGGCTCATCCGGTCAAATCTTTCTCTGATTTGTTATTTTGTCTGCCCCTCAATTAGATGTAACTTTTTTCAAACACGGCTGCTTCCTTGTACAAACTAATTTTACCTCCATTGTTTGGGTTTAAACTGAGGGTGGGTCTGTATTCCAGCCAGAGGGATTCAAGGTGTGTCACTCCAGCCAGATCACACAGACCTCTTTGAATGTGATCCCTTGCCAGAGCAGCCAAGTTGCTGGATTAAAATTCCTCTACAAACAAACCTTTAAAAAGAAATCACTACTACATGTAAAGGACTGTACTAGAAACATTCTAGAATCTATATAATCTCATGTAAGTTATTCAATAATTATCAGGATTACACATTTATAGTTTAGTCAGTGGATTTCAGGATAGAATGACTCATTTAGAGTAATTCAAGCTTACATCTATATCCCCTGTAATCTCCAATTCTCAGACTCACAGCACCAAGCCAGGCAGCCCAGAGAAGGTAAATGAGACACCTGAAGATACAAGTTGTCATTAGTACACATGCACCAAGAGGCAAGGAAGATGTGAGGTGGTGAGGACCAGGGAGGCATAATAAAGAGAGAAACGATAAAATGTGATAGGCGTTGGCCAGGAGCTGCCAGATGGAAAAGTAAAGCAAACAACAGCAGATTCCTAGATGCTACCTGCATAACCCAGGACACGCTTGCTTCTCATTGTGACTGCATCCAAGTTGCGTAGTGGCTCTGAGACCTGCCTTAAGAGTAAGATGTAGTCCTGACACAGGATTCCCTCATCAACACAGGGCCTGTGGTTTTGTCAATGGACCTATGACAAGGAAGCGTGTTGAGCAAGAAACAAAAAGCTTCAGGTCTTACAGAAAAGTCATACATACGTGGTTAACATCTGTTTGGAACCTGATGTAATGTATTGCCACAGTATCCCCGCCCCCACCTCCGTTCCCATAATCATGTACCTAAGAGTAACCTACAGAAATAACAGGCAGGATCCCAACTTGTTGGTTTCTTTACCAGACAAACTCATCAAGTATATAAGGGATATTGGCAACTGTACAAAACAAGCAGCACCCCAATTCCATAAAAAACACTGAGATGAGGGGGTGCTCAGTAAGCTCTGACTTCCAAATGTCACAATGCACGGAGAAGTGGGACGGGGCATACATGTGTACATATGAGTAGTGAGTGCGGGTTTGCTTGAAGAGTATGTCAGGATCTCCATTCATATGGAAGCCATAACTCCACATTGCACTGAGGAGCACATGGAAGGAAAATATCTTTCTGCAGAATGTAATCCTAGAACGTGGGTCAGCTGGAAAATCACTTAGGAATTTGAAACCAAGACGGAGTGCAGGCAGAGGCTATAGGGATAAATGTCCTCTGTGCGTCATGGGGATCTAATCCTCTTTCCTTCTCTTCTGTTGTGAAAGTTTGTTAAACCACATGTTCATTCATCTGCTTCTCGTTTGTTTTGTTTTGTTCTCATTTAAATACATGCACAAAACCGAGCAGTTTTAATAAAGAGAAATTCTGTTTTCTCTTGAAGTTTCTTTGATGATGCGGTTCACAGAAAGCTCTGAATTAAAAGAAAAAATGCACAACTTAGAGAGTCTTCACTGGGATTTAAAACAAATGAAGTCCTGATTGTCCCTCTGTGTCATTGTTTCCCCTTTCAAGTATGTTCCTTCAGTCTTTTGATCCTCTCATAAAACCACATAGGAAAAATTCAGTCTTGAAATAGTAATAACAATTATACTTTTTTTTTAACAAGAGAAGATAATTCACCAGAAAACTCTTTTTTTTAAATATTTATTTATTATGTGTACATCATACAGCCTTCTGCTTGCATGCACCCCTGCAGGCCAGAAGAGGGCATCAGATCTCAAGACGGGTGGTTGTGAGCCACCATGGGGTTGCTGGGAATTGAACTCAGGACCTTTGGAAGAGCAGACAGTGCTTTTAACCTCTGAGCCATCTCTCCAGCCCACCAGAAAACTCTTACACACAATAGCCAAACAGACCCTAGTTTGGAGAGTGTTGGGGTTGATACTGACTCTACTCTTATCTGTTCTATGCTTTCCTAGTCCCTAACAGCTTTGATCTCTATGAATGATCCAGGTTAGTTCAGAAGGTGTAGCATTCCCCCAACGTACTAGCTTTTCCAGCAGCCAGCTTTTCAAAGTGAAATGACACAGTAGAGATTAAGTCACAGTGCATTCTGAACCGACTTCCACTTAAATTACAACTTGGATCTCTATGTAGAAATATTTCTGCATGGTTGTTCCCACCTAGTCTCTCACTCGATCTTCGGGGATTTGCATCACTTTTGTTTACAATGACAGAATGTTACAATGACAAATTCTTACCACAGACAGACAACTAAAATGAGTATCATGCAGTAGACACCTTCTCTATGGCAACACATCCTATCCATGATATCATGTGATAACATTCAGACCACATGAATAAACTCAGGTAGTACATTCACTAGAATAGCTCTGTTACACTTTGTCTGTTTCTGAGGTCCTATACTCCCTCATTTGGCTTCAGAGTTGGAAGACATAGTGAGCCAAACAGAGATTAGAGAAGGTGATTTTTTTCATAAGTAAGATGAAGCCTCACAATATATTTTAGCATATGATACTGGAAATCCTAGACAGTCCAAGAATAATTACTTGGCCTCATTCCTGATTTTCTTCCCTTTTCTGGAACACCACCAGTGGTAGGGGATATATTACTTCACAAATTAGCTTAGGTTGCAAGTTTATTACTTACATTATCAATACTATTCTGGTCCACAAACCCATATCCTCTTAGCAGGCTGATTCCAGTAGATTATGAATCTTAACAGGTCTTCTTGTTAGTTATCCTTTCTCCATCTCACCAGTGATATAGTCCCCACACTGCAGCACACAACTTAAAATGGTGGAAGATTTATAGGCTCCAAAGAGAAACCAGAGCATAAATCATCCTTTCAAAATGAGATAAGGCCAACTTAAAATCTTCTAAGGTATATTCTACTACACATAAACTCTAAATGCGTTGGATATGTAAAACCGATGTCCTTCTGACCTACCGGTCCTCTACGTAAGCACTCTCTTCTGATCACCTGGCTCTTCTTGCCCTCCAAGCATGCTGCACCATTTTTATGACACAACCTTTGTCCAAGTTCCCGGTGGTTGAAAGGCTCTTCCCCTGTGTCCCTTTTGCATCTTCTCTCATTTGGTTATGGCCGTGTACAAGTATTACCTCTTTGGACTGTTGTAACTGAGTGGTCCCCACCCCGAGTCATTCACAAACCATTCTTCTTCTCTATAGTTCAAGAACAGTGTCCCATTTGATGACACTTGGGATCTCACAAACTGACCTTTTCTTCCTCAGGTCCAACTCATCAGCACGGAAAGTTCAACCACTGATGTGCTCTGGACCTGAAGATTTCACTTTAAGTCATTCCTACAGGCATCGTTAAGATCCTTTAAGGCTCAGGGATTGAAAGATCATTTTAAACGTAGGAATACCAGTGAGGACCATAAGAATCCTTTGGTTGTTTAGGGTGACTCTAAGGATGGGTAAATTCTAATTGTGTAGCAGGAGGAGGGGCTGAGCTCAGAAGCTGCTAAAGAACATTGAGACTTGGCTCTTGAAGACTTGCAGCATTAAAGGGATGGGTTATTCAGAGAATAGATATGCTGAAGGTGAGGACAGACATGAGCTGCCAACTGAAGAGAATCCCAGGTCTGACCATCTACTCACTCCTAGAAATCACTTCACTTGTGGTACTTATTTTAGTAAACATAATCCATTTAAAAGGACCTAGCTATGCTGACTGTGATGGCGGATGCCTGTCATCACCACATTTGTACTACTGAGGCAGTACTGTTATTGCTTTGAGTTTGAGGCCAGCTTGGACTACATAGTGAGTTCCCAGGTAAGCTGGGACTCCAGGAAGAGATTCTGTTTCTAAATAAACAATAAATAGACCCCACCAAAGGTTTATGGTGTGATCTGCAGATAACTGTGGGTGTCATCATTTGCCAGTGTCCAAGACTGCTAGATTCCAGCTGAATAATCCCATGTCGACCTTGGTGGAGTCCAGCTCAAGGCACTCCGATCCCAGTAGCCTGAGGAGGTTAAATACTTGCACTTTGGTTGTTTTTTGTCTTTTGGGTTTATTTTTGTTGTTATTGTTGTTGTCGTTTACTTTTTCACTTGCAAATAAATACATCAGTGTTAAAGTTTAGGGAGTTGACCTAGAAGACTTCTGATTGGTTTTCCCACTTTAGATTGCATGAGATCACTTGAACTTCAATATTCTTGGGGACTCAATGAGTCAGGGTAAGAAGCAGGTAGAAAAGGAGCAGTGGTGGCTGCAAAATGTGCACTCAGAACAGGCCTGGGGACAATCCATATAGAGGAGAGGCTGATAGCTTGTCATTGTGCCCCATGTGCATGGTGAGTGGTTGTTTAAGTTGTAATGAATAAACATTACACAGAGCTTGGGAGGGTGACAATATTTTGAGGGAGATCTACAACTCCCCACAAGTAACCACTTGTGCCATTTCTGGAAAAATCCCCAGGAGGATAGTGTAGTTTATTTCCCCAGTTCTATATCTCCAACAATCTCCAGATCTTGTTTTCAGTAATATAAAAGTAAAAAGCACATCCCTAGCACTTGAACATTATAATGACCATTAATGGGTGTCCTTTTTTTTGCCAAGTCCTGTGGCAGAAGTCTGTAGTCTCAACTATTTGGAATGTTGAGGTAGGGTGATCAAATGTTCTGGGCTAGTCTGTGCAGCATAGTGAGATACCATGTAAAAATAAAAGGGAGAGCAATAGCCAAGACTATAGCTTAGTGCTACAGCTCTTGCCTAGCATGTGTAAAACCTCAGGCTCTATCCCTTGCTCTGTTAAAGTTCCACAGGAAACATCAATTCTCACTCTACTAGCTTTCTCTTTTGTTTGAATATTTTCTATTTGTTAAGATTAGTCAAGAAATAGACCAGAGGGTTGATAATTTGATTTACTTATTTGTTTGGCCTGTTACTCATGCTGACCTTGAACCTCTGGATTACAAGAATCCTACTTCTCACCATTCCAAGCATCTAGGGCTACAAGCATACATCACTGCCAATTAATACGTTGTTTTAGACAACAATTATTAAAAGGGGGGGGTGAGTTTAGAGATGGCTCAGTGGTTAAGAGCACTGACTGCTCTTCCAGAAGTCCTGAGTTCAAATCCCAGCAACCACATGGTGGCTCACAACCATCTGTAATGAGATCAGATGCCCTCTTCTGGTGTGTCCGACGACAGCTACAGTGTACTTATATATAATAAAATAAATCTTAAAAAAAACCAATTATTGTTGTTTAAGTGTCCTCCATAGGTCCACATAATTGATCACTTGTTTCCCAGTTGGTGGCACTAGTCGGAGATGTTATGGAAGCTTTAGGAGTACTGCCTTGCTGGAGGAAGGATACCACTGGGGATGGGCTTAGGAGGTTTATTGTTTGGCCCTGTTTCTTGTGTGCTAGGTGCCCCGCTAGCTTCCTGTCCTGCCAGCATCCTTCTCATCCATGATGCACTACATCCTTCCGGAATTCTAAGATAAAGTAAGTTCTTGGGGTTGGGGATTTAGCTCAGTGGTAGAGCGCTTGCCTAGCAAGCACAAGGCCCTGGGTTCAGTCCCCAGCTCCGAAAAAAAGAAAAAAAGAAAAAGAAAAAAGAAGAAAAATAAAGTAAGTTCTTTAGGTTGCTTTCAGTCATGGTGTTTTATCACAGTAACAGAAAAGTATCGAAGACAAAATTAACAAGTAATAATAACAAAAACCCTTCCTAATGTAAAAAAATGAGATTATTTCTAGTAATATATATTGAATTGGTCTATTCTGGCAATAAGCAGGGCACCACTTATGATAATTATATGAGAGGCAATTCTAAACACTGGGTATTAATAGTAACTTAGAGCTTTATCAACAACTAATTAAACACACTTATTTTAATTGGTTGCCATGGTAATAAATGGAGATACATAGAAATGTTTATACCTATCAAATTTATTCTTAGCTCTTGAGACATAATTCAGTTTCTGTAGTAAGTCATTAGTATGTAGTGCTATAAGTTGTTTGTGATGATAAACGAGTGTGCTTGTAGTTAAACGATTTGCAAATATGCGCAGATACATTTGCAACTGAGTATTTACAAAAACAATATTCATGTTTATTACTAATAAAAATCTCATTAATGAATTTGATAGCTAAATATAAAAATTTTAGTCACCGTGATTACTCAGATGGTAGGTCATCTCTCACGTTGGCTCTGGGCATTTATCCACCCTAAGAGTATACTCGTCAGAATGGAAGGGACCTCCAGTTTTTAACAGAAGGCCTATCAATGTCTAACCTCTGAGCAGAGGAATTGTGGGAGAAGGTCAGGGAGACATGCGTGTTGCACCCTGGTGAATCTAACGTAGTTGACGTACAATGTCACTCCAGGTGGTCTTATTGGAGATCTTTGTGTCCACATTTCTGGGGCACTCCCTCAGTTGCTTATGAGTTTACACTCTTCAGACTGTTCACCTCAGTAGAGAAATCCACAAAAAGTCAACTCTGCAGAGAGCTGATAGAAGACCTTGAAATTCATTATATTTTATAGAATAATATAATTATATATAGTATAATTCATTATATATTACTTTCTGCTCTAGTAGAAATCTTTCATTTTAGTAGCTTAACAATACAAAACCCTTTTCTTTACTTTCTGGAATCTGCGTTGACACACGTTCTGGCTGCTCTGACCTGCTCAGTAGACGGGGATTATGGAGTCTGTCTGGAAGACTGTGTTCCAGGAGTGCATCGCTTTTACTGACTTTCCATTGACCAGAAGCAGTAGTGGAGGCCCACCGGGATACCATCATGCTAGAAAATACAGCCTGCTTTCCTACCTAGGAGAAAACTGACCTGGTTTGACAAGCACGTTGGATTTTTTTTGACTCCTTGTTCTTCTTTATCATGAGTCCATTTCCAACAAGTTCTAGAAAAGGGACCTGAAAGGGAAATCGCTTATCTCTCCACATGTTTTTGTACCTCAAGTCAAAGTGGCCCAAATGCTATCGCAGGCGCCAAACCAATTTTTTTTTTTTTCTGATGGAAGTGACTCAGAATTTAAAGCAAGGCACCCGGTAGAAACCAAGGTTACAGAGATGGAGAAGATACTGCTGAAAGAGGAATTATAGCCTATTCTGCAGCACAGGATCATTGGGGGATTAGTCTTAGAATCTGGAGATAGTCTCAGATATTGACTCCAGAGTGATTCCTGGGTGCTCACCTTGTGTTGAACTCAGTTTGGCCTACCTTACAATTTACTTGATTTCAACTGCAATGTATGGGCTGGGGGCCTCAGTCCAGTCTCTGTATCAGCATTTCTCTCTGTCTCTCTCTCTCTCTCTCTCTCTCTCTCTCTCTCTCTCTCTCTCTCTCTCTCTCTCTCCCACACACATTCTGTGTGTGTGTGTGTGTGTGTGTGTGTGTGTGTGTGTGTTTTGCCCTGGGAGTTGGAGAACTTTCTGGAATTGGTTCTCACTTTGCACCACTTCAGTCCCCTGGGCTATATAGCTTGCCCCTATTTTAAGAGTTTTTACTGATACCGATCTCTAGTTATTTCTCCCTCAAGGTCGCCGGTGGTTTGGGCTGAAGTTTCCAGTGTGTTTTGAGAACCATTCTCAACCTGAAGTGGTCTAGGGCACCCACCTTTAGTCTCCTCAGCAGCTTCAGTTAGGTAGCGTTAAAGGGGCTCCTTTACGAGTCTCAAGGCACTCTTTTCACTCAGAAAGCCCCACAGATTTTAAGAGCTTTCTGCCAGGAACCAGGACAAAGACCAAATATGATGGTCAGAGAGAAAGTGAGCTGGGGCCTCTGTTCCCTGATGCAGCCTTCGCTGCGTGCTACTGTCCTTGACCAGAGAGCAGCGGCTTCCCTCTGCCATGCCATCCACTTGGAAACATTCCATTTAAATACACACCGGAATAGGCAATTTCCATAATTCATTCAACCTTGGGAAAAAATTAAAGTAACATATTGATTTTAGCAAAGATACATTTTTCTATGGAATCCCCCTTGCACACCAAGATTACTTTTGAAACCACTGCTCTTCGCTCGTTGAATCATTAGGGAAAAGTGTTTTGTGGCTGGAGGGAAGCAGGGACTTTTCTCCTCAAGTGTTTTCAGGAATGGTTTGATGGCACAACATTTTCTGGTTGACAGGGAGGATACGGGTAAAGAAGAAAAATGTAACTGTAATTGTGCACTCATGCCAGTACTTGGCTTTTGTTTTTAAGGTTGGTACATAGTACAGATAGACCTCAGTTTACTACAGAGTTACATCCCCATAGGCCAGTCCTAAGTTGAGTCTATCCTAACTCAGCTGGGTGTAGTGCTGTATGCCTGTCCTCACAGTTACTGGGGAGGCTGAGGCAGGGGACTCACTGTGTCTGTGGATTATAGGTCAGCCTGGATAATAGTAAGATTCTGTTTTAACAGTAACAAGAAAATGTTAAGTAACATAAAAATACATTGAACACACCAAGCTTAACAAAGAGCTTAGCAACTTGATATAGTGAAGGTGCTGTTTATCATCTTCTGGGCTTGTTTTGAGACATTCTTCTTTAGCTCTGCTTGGCTTTGAACTCCCGATCCTCCTACCTCTATCTCTAAGTGCTGGGATCACAGGCCAGTCTGAATTTCTGGCTAATTAGGAGCCTGTATTGTAAGAGTATTTATTGTTTCGCATATTGATAATCAAGCAAAGAATTTTTTTACACCCTTAAAGCACACTATCCGCTGAGTTTGTATTATTTATATATCACAGTCATCAAGTTAAAGAATAGTAAGTGAATCAGCTGGAGGAGACTATACTGTACTGAGAAGCAGTGCAGTCTGGGAAAATAAGCAGTGTTGTCTATTTATTGCCTTTCTCTGAGGTCAGCGTTCTGTGAGGCTGTCTATAGACTGAGTTGACAAAAATGGTCCAGGTCTGCCCCATCTAAATAGTATAGCCATCAGCACTATAGTATAATATGGTATAGTATAGTATAGTATAGTATAGTGTTGTATAGTATAGTATAGTATAGTGTATAGTATAGTATAGTATAGTGTTGTATAGTATAGTATAGTATAGTATAGTATAGTATAGTATAGTATAGTATAGTGTTGTATAGTATAGTGTTGTATAGTATAGTATAGTATAGTATAGTGTATAGTATAGTATAGTGTTGTATAGTATAGTATAGTATAGTATAGTATAGTATAGTATAGTATAGTGTTGTATAGTATAGTATAGTATAGTATGGTATAGTATAGTATTGTATAGTATATTCGTGGCTATAGCATGTGGGAACCTGAAATTTTAAACTTAATTTTCTTAAAAGTCTTTGGAATTTAATTGAGCATATGAATCTATTGAATTGAACATCACGGGGGAGTTGAGCAGGAGAACTGATTAAACAGTATTCACACATGGGTAGATAGATAAAGCCAAAAGTAGATGTATGATTATTTTGTTCCCCAGTGATATATAGCTACTGAGAGCCAGTCTTTCAGATATGACCACCTTAAAACCCAAGATCATAATCTGAACACTTTTTCATTGAGTTCTGTAGTTTCTTCTCTTATCTAAGCCAGCACTACATTTTACTTGGATTGTTTGAATAGCTTCCCAGTTCACCTCCCTGCCTCTAGTACATCCCACGGGGGATCCCGGAAGAGAGAGAGAGAGAGAAAAAAAGAAGAAATCAGATTACACTGTACTTTGCATGAAATCTTAAGGGTAAGTTAAAAGCCTAGACCCTTATAGCAACCTATACCTCCTGCCTTACCTACCCCTTCTTTCTTACTTAGCCCTAGGTTTACTGTGCTGAGCACACTCCTGAGGAAGACCTCGGGAATTTAGCACATTTACATATTTGCGTGGCTTTCATACCTCACCTGCTCAAGGTCCATATTCAATTTTTACCCACTCAGTGAATTCTTCGCTGAAAACTCGTTGCACCCACCTACTGGCTGTCTCAGACCCCAACTCCTTATCCTGCTTATGCATTTAATTTTCTTCCAGAGACAGCTTCATGTAACATCCCATAGACTTACCTTATTTTCTGTTTGCTCAAGTCTCTTACTTAGACTGTAAGCTCCTTGAGTGAAGAGATATTATGTGTATTGCTGTAGTATGTTAAGTGTACCTAGCACATAATGCATGTTCAATAAATATCATACAAATGGGTGAAAGAATAGTGACCCATATAAGCGATAACAGAAAATAAGTGGAGGTTAGATGTTAGTGCACACCTGTAATTGTACACTCACAGGTGAAAGCAGGAGTATATATATAGCAAGACCATGCCTTAAATAAAGCACTCATATTATTACTGTTTTTCTTACCACACTTAGCCTAAATTACTTGGGTCATAGGGAAAGGTGAGCTGAGTATTTTTGTCAGCACCTTCTGATCTGACATTTTTGAATTCCACAAGTCAGGCAGTATCTACTCTTTCGCCTTTCTTTGATTCTCCTGAGCACACTAACCACATTTTTGAACTTTGTTTCTTGTTTCTCACTCTTATCCATCCAGCACTCACTGGTCACATCAAGCAGATTTATGTTGACTTTTGCTCAGACATATTCTCTCGGTATCATTTTGAGCTCTTGAAATTCAAGTACAACACAATTTAGGTAATGTTGAATGTAGCTTGCTTTGCTACTTTTAAGGTTCTTTCTTTATTCTTTTCCACTTTTTTCTACCCTTTCAATCCCTAACACTAGATAGGAAAGGGAAAAAAAAAGGAAAGGGGGAAAGGAACCAACATTATTGTTAGACTGCTCTCTACTGATGTGGCATTGAGTTCCTTGGGGCAAGTTGATCTTCACCCTCAGAACATCATTATCATTATCACCATCATCATCTTCTTCTTCCTCTTCTTCCTCTTCTTCTTCTTCTTCTTCTTCTTCTTCTTCTTCTTCTTCTTCTTCTTCTTCTTCTTCTTCTTCTTCTCCTCCTTCTCCTTTTCCTTCTCCTTCTCCTCCACCTCCTCCTCTTCTCTCTCCTCCTCCTACTCTTTCTTCCTCTTCTCTCTCTCCTCCTTCTCCTCTTCCTCCTTTTCCTCTTCCTCCTTTTCCTCTCCCTCCTTCTCCTCTCCCTCCTTCTCCTCCTCCTCTTCCTCTTCTTCTTTGTCTTCATCTTCCTCTCCCCCTTCTCCTTCCCATGCTCCTTCTTCTTTGTGCATGACTACTTAATAAACTGTGACCAACAACAAGCAAACAACATCCACCAACCCACCCATCTCTTGGAGACCTAGCATTTATATACCCTCTGAAAATTCCAAATGTCACACAATTGCAGAACTTTCTGTATTTGGCAAAATCATGGTCCTGAGTCAGGTGCTGTGAGCAGCCCCATGTCCCCACACCTGGGATTAAAACAAAAGCATATTCTTATAATATTTCAGTGTTTGTTTTTTAAGGAAACCAAAATCCTCACTACCGTTGAATGGTTTTTCCCTTGGGTAGTGAAAAACTTTATGTCAACAATTATTTGTTGAAGCAGTATTACGGACAGGAGCAGGATCCGGAGGTAGAAATAGTTTGTATGTAGCTGGTGTGTGGTTCATGAAGTATCCCACCTAAACACTGAAACATGTGCCGAAGGCCTTCTGATTCTGCAGACTAATATTGTATGTGATTAGCTACAAACTCTTCTTTCTTTAAATGTATTGTCTAAGAGTCTTCATGAGCTGTGAAATAATCTGAAACAACTAAGCAAATAAAAATAAAGACTGAACTGTAGACTACAATGAGCATTTTTGTTTAAACATCTTACATATTTAAAACAAAATGATTTACACTTATGAATTGTCAGAACCTGTAACAGAGAAAAGAAAAATAAACCAATGAGTTGTGCTTAAATCCTAGGGTTTATATGTCACATGCAACTTTTCACATTTAGTTTTTGCTCTGCATTCCTTTCTATACCCAAATTAGTCCGTCAGTTACCTTGGCTTTCACCTGGGACAAGAAACTTGCCTTGTGATCCTTGGAGAGAGAAAATATCTATGGACTTGGGCATTCATATGCTAAGTATTCATACTCACTTGGTTCAAGAAATAGTGTTTGTTTAGCTTAACACCCTCTAATTCTAACTGAATTCTAATTTGAATATGTCACTTGATTCCCATTATAAATATATATATGTATATATATAATATTTGAGATTAAATTTATATTCAGAGCAGTGAACAACTCTTAAGTATAAAATTTGATGTTTTGATTAACATGACATCACTGGAGTAGAATATTTGCATACTCCTAGACAGTTCCCTTCATTCTCATTAAAACCAAACGTTACCACTAAGCACTGCATATGAAAACTTTGAAGTCCTGTGAAAGAAACTTGATAGGTCTTCTGAAAAATCTGACATCATACCATAAGAACACACGTTATTTTAATGGTTATGAAGAGAAAATTCTCTTAAGAGCAGAATAAATGATAGTAATGTAGGTGTAGATAATAAGATTCCTTTGTGGATGATAAAGTACTCTAAAATTAACTCTGGTGTTGTATTTTCCTGCTAATAAACTAAGAATTACTAAATTGTGAGTTTTAAATGGGTCAGTTTTGGGGCATATAAATTAGGTCTCAATGAAGCTATTAAGAAATCATTCCATATCAGTAATCAAGAGTGTGTAGGAAGCTGGTTTCAGCAGTACTTGAGAGGCAGAAGCAGAGGGAGGTGAGCTCTTTAAAGATTGAGGCCTGGTCTACATACATAGCTAGTTCCAGTCCAGCCAGAACTACACAGTGAGACCCTGTCTCAAAAAACAATCCCACCAACAACCCCCAAACAAACAAACAACAAACAAGCCATTTAGTTGTGTCGATTTTTGGAAATTTATATTGATTTTCTTTTTTTTTAATTTATTCTAGATAATCCCTCACTTCAATAGCCAGAATATATATTCCAGAATTTGGGCTCTTCAGACTGTTAGAAATAGTAAAGATTAGATATCTATGTGTTAACACTACACGGCAGAATCTCACCCTTTCCATTCTCCTTTTGACTTCTAGCACGGCATGTCTTTGTGTCTTCCTTGCTGTAGGTTTTCTCTTTCCCTCCATACCACATATAATAGCTTGACTCATGGTGCAAGTTAATGAAAGAATGCTGTATCGAGTAAGCATGTACCAACCCATGCTTTTGGGGGTCGTTGTTGCTTATCTTTTGGGGTAACATGGGGATGTTGTGGATTGGAACCAGGGCATGCTTTGTCTGAAATAGTGCATAGCTTTGAACTCCCGATAGCCCTCCTTCCTGTTTACAGAGGTGATTTCTCAGGTATTGACACTGAACTTGAGCACGATAGTGATCCTTTGAGCTGGGTTCCTGGATTTTCTGGGGACTAGTTCCAGGTCCCTTAATTAATATGCTAGTATACGCAAAGGCCTTCACCTTTCAGCATATATGAAGTTCTGTCTGAATTTATGAATTATGAGTTATTTTTTCAGGTAAAAGCCACAACATCAGTGGGCAAGTCTCAGGGCAGCAACTGCATTTTGTATCAGTTCTTACGATTCTTGTCAACACGATGGACAGGCTGGGAGAATCAAGGAGGCAGGGGTTTAGAACAGGGACAGAGGCGCTATCTCTGAGAGTTATGCAAGGATGAAGGGAAGAGCCACAGGTTAGAAATAGTCCATTAACTGGGATGCTTCCCAACCCATAGACCTGCCCTTACTACTGGTCTGGGAGGGGGAACCTGGATAGCAGTTAGTTAGTGAAGTTGGAATGGATTTATTTCATTTTGGTTCCTTTGGGGGGTACTCTAGGTTGACTTTGACAGCCAGAGACCAAAGTAGGTGGTTTACACAGATTTCCAGCTGGCCTGTGGGCCACCAGGAAATCTGACCCCTACCCCTTAATTCTAACATTGGTTGCTAGGCACTTCCCTCTGGTCATCTTCTGCTGGCCACATGGCTAAGACAGTAGAGCTGTAAGAGAATCAATCACAGGCCCGCTATACAACTGTCCAGGTATGCTTCTGCCTTAGGTGTGTGGATCTGGCACTGAACTTGACGTGGAACCCACTTTATTTGGAACAAGGCCTTCTTTAGACTGGACAAGCTAGTCCTGGCTCCTTGATCTCCAGTCTGACAATTGTGTTAACAGAGACCCACGAATAAGAATCAGCACAAAAGAAAAGTTGCTGGTTGGGACTTGGCCACTGGCCTCATAGTTTTTACCTGCAATATTGACCACCAACTCCTACATCCATACATAACTCACAGACTGAAACCTAAATCCTGAAAAGGGGTGGATTCCAGCCCTTGTTTCTGTGGCAAGGATCAAACAGGGCAGGGGCAGGGGTGAAACTCAGTGAAGTGACATTTCATTGCGGGGCAGTCTCAGTGACAGGGTAGCCATGGGGACCTGGAGAGCATGTATCAGGGTGAGACCTATTTCCTGGAGAAATGGGCCTTTAAAGTTGGTCTCAGGGATTAGAGCCTCTGGATGGGGCAGGTGGCCCTGAGTCCCCTCAGAGCCCAGTGACTGACGGTTCTGGCAGGGCCTGTGGCCCTGAGCGTCCTCTTAGGTGGACGCACTCGCTCCCCATAGCTGCGACCCTGAGGAGACGCACGGGCGCGCGCACTGGGGCCCAGGTGGGACGGCCTGCGCGCGGCGCTCTCCGAGAGGAAACGCCCGCGAGCGCGCCTCTCACTTTCCTCAGGGGAGGGGGTGTTGCGGAAGGAGACAAAGCAACAGGCAGCAGAGGGCTGCAGGACACTACTCCGCGGAGCCGATCCTCCGCCGCCACCGCCTCCTCCTCCTCCGCGCGGGGCACCGCCCCCGCCGCCTTCGCCTTGACGTTGCCGGGGCCGACCCGGGTGCTCGCCACGGTCTCGGTCGCTAACGCCGGGGTGCGCGCTGCCGCCGCCGCCGGCCGTCCCGGGGCGCGCAACAAAGAGCCGCCCGCACTCGCGCGTCCAGCCCGGTTCCCCGCGCCGCAGCCCGGCTCGCCCGCATCCCCCGCGGCCCCGAGCCCCGCGCGGGCGATGGAAGATGGAAGGAAGAAACGCCGCGGTGAGCTCGCCCTCTGACCCGGGCTGGGGAGAGGGTGTGTGGAGTGTGTCAGGCGTCCGTACCTGAGCCAGGGTTTCTTTTGCCTTGTCGTTTGCTCTGCCCCATCAGGATCTCTGGGCCACTTCACTTTGTGCCGTGATAACTATTTTTCTTTTTCTTTTCCCGGCTGTTTTCTTTCTTTGTGCTTGTTGGGGGACCCGAGAGGGCCAACTTTTTGTTGTTAAGGTTGCGGGATTTTAATTCACTCCTGCCATGTAAACCTCATCTGGGGAGGAGCAGCCTGAAAGCTCCTTCTTGCCTAATGGTCTATAAAGAAGGCAAGCGTTAGAGAGGACCTAAGGTGCCCATGCTAGTCTGCCAAGTCAGCTCTCAGATTGAGTGACTATCCTGTTTCTCTGTCAGAAAGAAAAAAGAAATCCCTTGCGTGGAGACAATAAACAGACGGGGTTGGGGGTTATTCTATGTAACATTTCCATTAGCTTTTAAAGACATAAGTGATTCTGTTTTACATGCATTTAACTTTTTGTGCCATATCTTGGCAACTGATGTTATGAAAAAAAATTGTAAAGCAGGCTAACACAGGTTAGAGGTAGAGTTTACAATGCTGTCAGCTTCCTAAGTAGTAAGTGTTTACTTTTGCCATTGCCCTGGATGTAGAAGGATGTTAAACACCCACCAGGCAGAGGATGTAATGGGCAGTAGGGTTTCATTTTCCAGACACTGGCTCTCCCAACGGTGGGATCGGGGTTTCCGCCCTAGAGGATTTTTTTTTTTTTTTTTTTCTTTTGAGCGGATCCAGGTGCAGGTATAAGGAAGAGGGAGATCTGGAAAATCAATGTAAGTGGGATTTTGGCAATACATAGTCCAATTCATTATCTGCACTCCAGTAGGTACAAAGGATGGACGTTGCCAAGCTGCTTGGCCAGTGAGTAAGACAGGATCTGTGCTCTCTAGGAGCCTGCTTTTTGTTAGCAGACTCTGAGTGGGTTCTAAGTAGGAACCTGAGGAAGCAGGGAGTCCTTCTTACAGTCTTGGAAGTCCCAAAAATGCCCTGGTCCTTGTAGGCTTGGAGTTGGTTAGCTTTTTAAAAATGCTGTAGGGAGAGGATGTTCCCTGCTGAGAGAGAACAAATACACTTTCTACTCTCTCCCAACAAATGCTTTCCCAGCCTTGCTTAGGGTATTTACAAATTCCCTGTAGAAGTTCTGGAGTGATTTGCCATTCATTATTCATAAACTAAGTCACCAGTGTTATAACGGGTTAATCTGGGTGTTCGTTTAGAGGCGAAGCTGTGAAAATCAAGATGTGTGTGTCCTTTGGCTTTAAGGCTGCTTTCTTAGAGGATTATGGGGATAATGCCACCCGGCGATTATGAAAAGATGATAATTTGGAGTTTGGGTAGGATTAAAAGGTGAGTAATACATGGTGATCATTCTCAGGTTTGTCTGCAACATATTCAGGCTCAACTGAGCTTTAGGATGACGGGAAAGAAAAAAAAAACGTAATCAAAGCCTGTGCTTAAGTATGTGAAATATGGTTATAAAAGTCTGGGGATGTAGTCTAGCCTGAATCATGGTTTGCTACATGCGTTCTCCACCATGTTCTACCAGGACCATGTTCAGAGGCCTTTGGTTTTCTTCCTGAGTATTAAATAGTGCTAAATATTGAACCCATGGCTGATGTATGATATATATACATATATATATATATATACATCATATATACATATATATATGATGTAGCTGTATTCCTACAGACACCTTTCTTGAGTTCTGAGTTAAACCGACCTTGATTTATTTTAGGGAGTACTAACAAAGTTCTCTAGATTTCATACTAAGATATCAATGAATTTCATAGAAGATCCTGATGAAATTCTTCAGAGTGTTAGTTCTCAGTGTTCATGTCCTGACAAGCTTGTGTTATTTGTGATATTGGATGTCCATTAGGAAATGAAATGGTGCTGTATTCCTTAGCACCGTTCTGTGTTTCTGAGCTACATGGCCATTTTCCAAAGTTCCAAATAGTGCTGCTAGTTGCAGTGACTGTTTGAGCATATAATGAGAATTTGAAGTGTGTGGTTGACAAGTTACTCTACAACCTAAATTACCATGCCTTGTTGGAAAATAAGGTGTAACTCATAACATTAGTAATGAATCTTTGCTTATGCTATCTTATTTACACAAAAATAGCACATGTCCTTGCAATGCTTGTTTGCCCTACCAAAAGAACGATTTTTTTTTTCTGTGCCCAGAATGTCAACAAACCGGAATCCAAATAACTGTTGCCAAACTGACAAGGACTCTCCAGGGCACAGAGGTGGTAGATAATTCTCCTTTGGCAATGCCTGTGATAGAAGGAAGCTGGAAGCCACCTGTTCTTCTGTCCTTCCATGAAAGAGTCAGGGCTGCCATTTTTTTTTCCTTAATGCAAACAACTAACTTGTTTGAAGTACCTCCCACCCCCATTTATGATGCTAAATCAGTGAGAGACATCAAATATTCTTGCTTATGACCTTTCTCAAGTGGCTGTTTCTGGAGTTAGGGTTTTGGAGTGAGGGGAAATGTTTCGTTTTGACTTAGGCTAGGTTTCATTTTGAGTTTGTGTATATGCATGTGCACATGGAGCCCTGAGGACATTAGCTGCTGGTCCTTAGGAAGTATTCACTTTTGGTGTAGTGTCCCATTGGTTGGGAGCTTGCTGATTTATTCTAGGTTGGCTGGTTAGTGAACCTTCCTTTCTTGACTTCCCCAGTGCTGGAATTACATGAGTGCACTACTATGTCTGGCTTTTGTACATGGTTTAAGGGGCAGACTCAAGTCCTTGTATTTGGAAGACACTTATTTTCATGCAGGTCATACGAGAAGCAGACTTGCCTTTAAGTCTTTACCTCAAACCCTAACTTTAGAAAATGCTTTCTTTATAGTGAGGTGCTGCAGGCACAGGTAATATTTACTGAGTTCTGACATGGATAGCCAAGAAGTCAGTACTGTCATCTTCTCAATTTGGAAGAACTGAGAAATGTAGTTGCTCAGGATCCCACAGCTAATAAAGCTGTGAAGCAAGTATTCGAACTCAAGTAGTCTGACTTGCTTAATCCCGTTCCTATGTCCTCACAGTTAGCACTGAGTGCTGCAGAAACTGAGGTTTTGGCTCTAAAAGGCAACAGTGAATTTATCAGACTAATTCATCAACAAATCTATTGGCTTAAACAGCAGCCCTAGTATCGCTTGGCTCAAGAGATAGAAATTGTATAATTTCTTGTCCAGACTTACATTAAAGAGTTCCCCATAGTCATAAATAATTAAAATAAAAGATGAAGCAGATTAACAATTTAAAGTTGAATGTGAGCCTCGCTTATTCTAATTTCTAATTATATCACCCCAGAGAAGCAGCTGGATGTTTCTGCCACAGTGGTGTTGACACAGAGAAGACTGCTTTTCCTTGTTATTTCTTCCCAGGAATTGGAGCTCAGAGCTCTCTGAGAGTGTGTCTGAAACAATAAGAGGGGGATAGGGAACCAGTGGAGGGCTTTCATAAGATCAGGCCACAGCTGCTCCCTGCCTATCTGGCCTTCTGTTGTCAGACCTATGCTAAGTACAAATGAAAAGGAGCAGCTTGCCTCTTCCTGAGGCTGTCGGTCAGTGCACGTGGGAAGCAGAACATGTTAAAAAGCAGCCGCAGGTAGCTTCCTTTGCTTGGCCTGCAGGAGATCATTGGAGCATGAATGGCATTGCTTTCCCGTATGTATGTAGAATTCTACTAGTGATTTTGGAATTCAGGGTTTTGAAAACTTTATTTTCCAAGAAGCTGCAGGGCAAGGTAGAACGAGTCACAGGACACTGAGGAAAGGGGACTCTAGGAGTGAGTGGCATAGACTGTCTGCAACTAGATGCTTGCTGTCTTTGCCATTAAATTACTTTCTAACAAATTTGCAGTAGAAAATTATCATGAAATTGGCATCGGGTTGTTCAATCTTTCAGGGTATCTCTTGTGGCTTCCCCTGTGTGTGAGAGCTTTGAGTAATGCACACTGCTTCCTTGGGTTGGAACTTTCTGCTTGGATGGTGCAGTTCCCTTCAGACTGCACTTTAAAGAAATTTATAGATTTCTTTCTGGTGGTTCTGCAGGGTCTATAAGCTCCTTGCCTGGCCTGCTGACACATCTTCTAATAAAATCTCCATGAGAAAACAAAACAAATAAACAAATTAAAAAGGCATTATTGCTTTCCAGGCGCTAATATCTTCTAAGTAAATTAGGGCAGAAATTAAGGCGCATATTATTCATTCATCCACTCATTTATTTACGGAGTCTGTGAACAGGTTTTGCTACTGACCTAAGCTGACCCAAAAGAACCTTCAAAGAACATCTAGAGTCCCTGGGTCATTCTTTGGAGAGTCAGACTCTACAATTGGTGAATACTGGCATTGCGGTTCCTAAGACTTCAGCATCTGTGAACATTCATGGACTCTATCCTCTTCATCAGCACTCTTCAGTAGAGCTACTGTCCTGCTTGTAATGTCCCAGATCTCCTTTGTTCAGTAGCCAGAATCTGTACATGGCTACCAAGTACCTGAAATAAGATTATTCTCAAGAGCTGAATTTTAAATTTTATTTAGTTCAGTGAATTTATAAAGTCCTAAGTGGCTAATGGCTATTATCGTACACAGCAAGGTATTCAGATAAAATGCTTTAAGGGATGTCATCGTCTGATCTGAACTG
Organism: Rattus norvegicus; assembly: GCF_021556685.1. Classification (NCBI taxonomy): domain Eukaryota; kingdom Metazoa; phylum Chordata; class Mammalia; order Rodentia; family Muridae; genus Rattus; species Rattus norvegicus. The sequence goes on from NC_141549.1 coordinate 27,741,113, forward strand.
ATGTGTGCCCTTGGCATTCTGGCTGCTGTGGTATTTACTGACTAGGCATTGGTAGACTTAGGGCATTGTCCTCACTTACCCCATCATGTCTGATAAGCACAAGTGTAGGGAATGTATATGAGAGATATGAAATTTTAATAAAATGAAAGTAGATAAATTCATTTAAAATAATGAGAGGAAAAAATGTATGTCAGTAGGAGCTCTTTGGAGAAAAACAGGAACATATTTTGTACCTAGAATCATGGATATGGGAAAACTTTAGAGCCTAGTCAGCCTGAGAGTTGTCTGTTGGTTTGGCTTAATTAAAAAAAAAAAGGGTAACATTGTTTTGAGAGCTCAAGGAAATGATCAAACATTAGTTGACTTCTTTTCTGTAAGGAATATCTGATACCTTTGCCTCAAGTACCGGTGAATCTGTATAGCCTGGTCATATAGATCTAGGTGGACAGTGTATGACAACATTGCATGTTGTATGACATAGTATGACAATATTGGAGGTCTTCCTTGAAAAACATACAAAACTGTCTTGGAGAATCAGCAGATACTCAAAAGTATGTGAAGACAATAGGAAAATGACTACTTATAGAGAAATGAAAGCACTTCACACCATGGTTATAGATATAGTACACTCATAAGACGGCAGCACACTTTGTGTGACAGATCTAGGAAGTAAACAGATACATTTACAGGCTCTGGGTTGTTCCTCAGTCATGCACACAGTACTAGTACTGCTTTTGTGTGCAGTATGTATGACAACATGAGAAAATTCTCGGGCTTGCTCAGAGTGGCATTGAACTCCCTGTATATTCACTGGGCTTGATTTTCTCCTCTCTTTAATGCTGGGATTATAGGCTTGAGCCAACATTATGGTTTTGATTTGCATTTCTATAATGTCTGATAATATTACATTAATTTTCTTATATATGTTGGCCACTTGTACATGTTCTTTGGAGGAATAGTCATTCAGGTAGTTTCTGGATTCATGTCTCCTATGTGATGTGTGCTTTGCAAGGATCTTCTACCGTTCTCTGAATTGTCTTTCCATTTTCACTCCTCATCCTTTGCAATAATAATTCATTATCTTAAGCACGGCACCATTCATTATGCTTACATATTTGCTGAAGTGAGTACCCAGTATTTTTACCGTTCTTTTTGGTAGAAAAGAGGGCAGAGCTGGGTGCAGTGGCACCCTGAAGGCAGAGGCCGGTGAATCTGGGTGAGCTTGAACTCCAGCCTGGTCTATATAGAAGAGTTCATGCCAGCCAGGATGGATTTCACCTCCGCCAGTGCTGCTTTGGAAGATTTCAGAACTCCGAAGTCTTTGAGATCCATAGGTTTACTGAAAGGAAACATCTAAACCATTTCTTAAAGACTTGTATGTGTAAGAGCACAGTGCTGTCTTGGATGGACAAGACCTACCTTCTGAAAGAAGACACTACTCCAAGTCAAGCCTGGTCGGTCTTTATAGACGTTGTTATTTCATTGTCTAAGTAATGTCTTCCATACTTTGCTATCACAAGAAGCCCCCAGTGTTACATTTCTAGGGATCCTGGAAGATTCTGGTTTAATGGCACTATCAAGGGCCATCCACATTCTGTGAGCATTCTGTACAACTCTATGTAAAGATCAGAGTCCGGGAAACTGAGATCTAACCTGGTGACAACAATGACCTTTCAGTGGTGGCCTGTCTCTTCTCTTTAGCTGATGTGTCCTCTAGTGAAAGTCATCCTTCTCTGTGGGAGATCACAAGATGTTGACGTAGCCATCTCTGCTTATGCTGCTGTGTTCAGGGATGTGCTTACATTGTCTTACCATTGCTGAATCTCTGGAGGCATTTTGCAGGCACGTGAACTCCGTGGCCAGAGTGGGGAGAGAGTGTGATGCAAAGCAGAGTAGACAGCATTTACATCATTTTTTCACCTTCATTGCTTCGATTGGCCTGTTGGAGTCTCCTGAAGAATTAGCTAAGTGACCAGTCCCAAGAGGAAACTGTTTCCTCGTAAAGGAGATTAGATTCTGCATCAACAGGAGGCAGTGTGTGCAGTGGTTAGGGTGCAGGCTTACATCAATCTGATTCTTATCTTGAATCTGTCACATAATTATATCACCCTGGGCAAGTTATTTTGACATCCCTGCACCTCACATGACATCATTGAATACTTCACTAACATTTACTGGTTGGGAAAGGCTTAGGACCATATGGAAAAGCTGTAAGAGGGCAGTGATTGTGACCTTTGGATGGGAATTATACCTATGTAGGGGTAGAATAATTATTGCCATTATTATTATTATTGTTGTTGTTGTAAGTGGTAAACTGACCATCCTTAGGATCTGTCTATAACTACCTGTACAAGTACTATATAGAAGTCAGAAGACAAATTTTACTGCTTTGTGTGCTGCTTTGGGACATAATAGTCATTTAATAAATGTTTGCTCAATGATTTATCCAAGTATCACAGACAATTAAACAGCTAAGTACAAAAGGCCTCCCTAGAAGATAAGGATCTTGAATGTGCCCTGATGTTTAGCCTTGTCCAAATCTAGACAAGAGTTTACAGGGTAATCAAGATTTCTAACCTACTAACTTTTTGCTTTTGGCCTCAGTGTGGGCTTTTGTGAGTTACAAGTTTCAGGTATGTGACCTGCATTATAAGTTTCTTCTTGCAAATAACGATCTAGAACACAAAAGATGGGGTGTCGTGGCTGTGGAAGGCCTCAGCTTACTCTTTGCCTCCTGGCAGAGTCTTCTGTTGTTTGTTTGTTTGTTCATCCGTTCATTAATTAATTCATTCATTTGATTTTATCTTCTCCTCTTGTTCTTGACTTTTATTTTGAGTCAGCTGGCTTTGAACTCCCTGTGTAGCTGAGAATGAACTCACTGTTTCCCCCTCTGTGCTAGGAGTGTAAGCATGCACTGCTACTCCCCATTTGCAAGGTACCAGGGATCAAACTTAGGACTTCGTGCACGCTAGACAAGTACTTTATGAACTAAGCTACATCCCCATCTTTACACTCTTGACTCATTCCTTCCTACCTTCCTGGCGAGGCTTTTGTGCCAGCTGATAATCTCTTGTGTTGCTGGGTCTTGTTTTGGGCCAGAAGGAGAACTTTAATAAGATGTAATATGATATTCTAAAATTGGAACTCAAGTAAAGATGTGTAGCTTATAGCTGTAAAAGACTTTGATAGTCTTAGGGAAACTAAAGCCAAGATTTTTAAAGCATTAGGCCAGGATCTACATGATTACTTCAGTCAGTGAAATGTGGATTAATTATAAAATCATATGTCAATAAGATTGGCAGGGGAGTAATAAGTATAATAGTAATTTTTTTCAACCCAGGTTCTTAGTATTCTGAATTTTATATTTTATAAATGTTAGTGCTTTATTTTGTTCCCTTTTAATAAAGGCAATTTAAAAACAAAATAAAATTATCTAATGATCACTTAATATCTTTGGCCTGGAGCTCACTGAGTAGCCCAAATATCTAAAAACTCTTGGCAATCCTGCTGCCTTAACCTCCTGCCAGCTGAGATTATAGGTGTGTATCATTGTACATAGCACAGTGTCTTCTTTTGGGGGTGGGTGAGGGATTTTACTTCCAGGTCATAGTCCAGTACTGAAAGACTGTTCAGGACAGGGCAGGAACTGAAGCAGAAGTCATGTAAAAATACTTCTTTCTGGCTTTTAAAGAATTTTGTTTGGCATTTATGTTGAAACAACCCTTAGTATGCCTATATTTTATTTTGAAGAATTTTTTGTCTAGTGTATCTTGTCTATTAGTTCTTAATAGGGCCCAGGAAGCTCCCAATAATCAAGACGTAGTCCTGTTGATTTAATTTGCTTTAGCATAATTAATGGACAGTTACCCATAATCTATTTTTCTATGCTAGACTGGCTTTTTCCCAGCTGCGCTCCCCAAGTTACTTGTTTGAGTCTCGCCCAGTCTGTTTCAGTCATGTGCTCCTGGTCCATCCCATCTAATGGCACCTCTTCCTCTTTCTGTCTCCCTGTCTCCCTCCCTTCCCTACCTCCCTCTCCCCTTCTCTCTCTCTCTCTCTACCTGTGACCCCAGGAACTGAAGCCACACCTATCTTTATTCTTTCCAGTAATTGGCTGTCAGACACATCTATTGAACCAGTCAGAGAAGATTGGCGAGCAGAGTTTATATGACATCTTTTGGTGTAGAGGAGAAAGTACTTCTCTGGCCTGCAGCCAGATCTAGGGGGCCAGTATTTAGCATTTGAATGCATAGCAGCAGGGCAACCTTGAGCAAGTAGAGCAACCAGTCCAATCTCGCCAGAATCATGATGCCTTCCTGCGATTATTAGCAATAACAGGCATCAGCTAGGATGTCTTATGCAATGCCTAGTCATCTTTAGGGTGGTTAATGGGAGCGCCTGTTGTGCACATCACTCCATAAGCAAGAGCAAACCTGTTATATGCAAATTAGTGTTATGATATTAATATCAAGGTAGAGGAATTGGCACATTCTTTTATATTTTGTTTTAAAATCACCTTTAACTTTTCTCTGCTTTTCATCATGTCTGTTGTATGCAGATATACTCCTGTTTAGAATGATTCAATTCTACCCTTAAATGGGTGCTAGACTATTTTCCTTTTCTTTTAACTTCTTCTGGAGAGTGACTCACAAAAATATGACTTGTCATGTTTGTTTACTGTGTATACTACTGAAGAATACCATTTTTTTTTGTTTTGTCTTTTGTTTTTCTGTTTTGCACTTGAGTCCAGAAGTTCACGGAAAGTGGGTATCGTCCACATTTTATACATCATTAAACATAGAGTGCTTGTATAATAAATCATACCTTTCATTTCATCTGAAGAAATCACAGTCCATTGCTCTGGCCTGGCCACTTTCCTTAGAGGTTTAGGGCATCTGAGTTTGGAGGGCTGCTTCTTTATAGCAGGTCATGTTTTATGAGGTTAGTTTAATGATCAAATTTGAGGTTTGCTTTTCTTTTTTTTTTTTTTTTTTCCGGAGCTGGGGACCGAACCCAGGGCCTTGCGCTTCCTAGGTAAGCGCTCTACCACTGAGCTAAATCCCCAGCCCCCGAGGTTTGCTTTTCATACAATGGCTGAATATCTGTTTGATATAAAACGGTCTATTTACAAATGTAACTTTGAAATGGTACCGGAGATACTATAATAGATTGTACGCATCTCTGTAAACTGTCACCTTCCCTTTATTCCTACACGTCATTCAACAAATACTTTCTCTGCTCTCAGCGTTGTTTTAGGTGCTGGGTTTTCAGTGGTCAACAAAACAGGTGTGTGTGTGTGTGTGTGTGTGTGTGTGTGTAAATGAATATTGATGGTACAAAGTCTTCTGGGGAAAATTAAAGGACAGGATAATTGTTGGAATAGATAGGAGTTATAGAAAGCATGGTTGGTTGAAGATGAATGGTGGAATGGTCTGTGTGCTAGAGTCACAGAACTTATGGAATGTTTCAATATATTAAGGGAAATTATTGGAATGACTTACAGGCTGCAGTCCAGCTAACACAACAGTAGACAGCTGTGAATGGGAAGTCCAAGAATCTAGTAGTGGCTGTCTCGAGGCTAGGTGTTTTAGCTGGTCTTCTGTATAAGCGGAATCCTGAAGAAGTAGGTTCCGACAGATGTGCTGTTAAGTAGATGAGAGCAGTCAGAGAAGGAAGACTTCCTTTCTCCATTGTTCTTATGTAGGCCTCCAGCACAAGGCGTGGCCCAGATTAAAGGTATGTACCACCCACCACCCTGCACCTAAGCTGTTCTTTCCTTGGAATTTGCTCTGTCCCAGGTTGGCCTTGAACTCAGAGATCTGCTTCTCTCTCCTTCATTTAAAGGTCTGTATCACCTTGCCTGGGCCTAAGCTTTTCATGGCCACTGCGTTTCAAGATCTGGATCAAAAGTCGGTGTCTTCACGATCTGGATCACAGGTGTGCCCTCCATTTCTGGATTGGGTTCATTCTAGATGGAGTCAAGTTGACAAATGGGAATAGACATCAGAGCCTGAAATAGGGAATAGCAAATACAAGATCACGCTTTCTGTCTTTTAGGAGCTGGAAGGCATGAGCAAAGAAAGAGCAAAGCAGACAGGACCAGAAGTTCCTGTGTAGCCTATGTGCAGCACAAGTTGAGAGGCTGTTTGTGTCAAACCAGGATGATGGGACATGATGTGGCCTGTGTTTTTAGAGTAGCCGTGTCTCATGAGACTACACGGAAGTGGGCAGGGGTAAGGGCAGAGATGGCCAAATTGTTAAGAGGTAGTTCATTGTGCAACATTGGCTTGGCTTGATCAAAGAGATATGTTTTTTACTTTTTTTCTTTATTCTCTCCACCCCATTTTTCTGACAGGGTTTCATCCTATTGCCCAGGTTGTCCTTAATCTTGTGACAGTTTCTGTCTCAGACTTGCTGGGATTACAGGCACGAGCGCCCTACCCATAAGGAACTCAGGGTATCATTTGTCTGGCTTGCAAAGGAGGGTTGCAGGCCAGGGCTAACTACCGTGGCTTTGTCAGGTAGCATGACTAGAGGGAATCCACAAGAAGTAATTGTCAGCAGGGAAGAAAAGAAGCTCAGTCCTAGGAACCTGGGCTGCTAGCTAACTAAAGGTAGAGAGGTGAGACAGGACTGAAAGGAGTTAAAAAAAAAAAAAAAGGAAATGGAGGGAAACCTCGAATTCCATATCACGGGAGGAGCCAAGTGAAGACCCTCTAAGGATGGGTCGGTCGCTTCTTATAAGGCCAAGTAGGAGAATCCAGGGCACCTTTACTGGAAATGTAGTGGTTGATCAGTGAAGACGGAAGGAATAGAGTAGGGGAGCAGATAAAGAGAGACATACAGTGTCTGTGGACAAAGATTTCAAGCTTTTTTCTTTCTTCTTTTGTATAAAGGGAAAGTGGGGGGGCACGCAGGAAGGAGTGAAAGGAGGTTTTAAAATGGGGAAAATAACGTCTTGTTTGAGTAGAGGTTGGAAGGACAGTGGAGGAGGAAGCAAATACTGCCCAGTGTGGAGGTACAATTCCCACCCAAAAGAGCTTAAAACCACTAAAACCATACAGCTGGCTCACCAACACTAATGTTTGTCAATGCAATCAATTCCTTCAAACTTTGGAATTCTTAGACTCTTATCTCTTTTGTCTGACCCTTAAAATGGTGTGTGTGTGTGTGTGTGTGTGTGTGTGTGTGTGTGTATGTGTGCGTGCGCGCGTGCTTGTACATGTTACTGTAGATGAGTCTATTGTGTGTCTGTTAGTGCATGTGTGTGTGTGGTGTGTACTGTGTGTTGAGAAGAAAGGTGGATATGAGCCGTCTTCCTCAACTCTTTCCTACCTTTTTAAAGTAAAATAAAGTTTTACATTTATTTACTGTATGTGTATGTAGGTGTGTATCGTTTCTGTTCGTCTTAGTCACCCAGGACAGTCCCTAGGTCAAATATCCATGTTGCCTGGGGCCTACTTTGTCTACACTCTGTTGGTACTTGATGAGTTCTTTAGCTGTCACTTGAAACATTTACCACCCACCTCACAGCGTGTATGTAATCCGATTTCCCAACAGAGTCCACAGTCTGTATTATACACGGAAAGCCCTGTGTGTAGATGTAACAGACTCAGGAGACAGATGGGCAGTAAGTAATCATTAGAACAGTACAGATGCTATTCGCTAGGTCTTGTGTGGTGAGCAGCTGCTTCTCAGATGTAGCTATAAGAATCATGTGAGAGCACAGTTGACCTGAAGATTCTGGTCCTTTTGGTCTAGGATGGCGACTGACAAGCTAAACGAGCTCCCAGAAAAAACTGAGGATGCAGGGCATCTCTGGGGTGGAAAGACATCACTGGGCAGTACTTCTGACTTCCTTCCATCCCTCCAGGACATTGTTCCTGCCTTCTCAGTCTGATAGTTCTCTGTTAATCCTCTACCGCACAGCCTTTGCGACTTAGAAGTACAGCATCACTAGCTCTGCCTTCTTCTCTTTGCATGTTTATTGGTCTCTGAGGTAAGCCTGTGGACATCTAGGTATTTTGCCTAGTAATTAGCTAGCTGAAGGGACTTAAGGCAGATTTGGTTTGCATATATAGAAGGCCAGACTACAAGGTCTAATTTAAATGCCAAGGCCATTTTTTCCTCCCTCTTGGTCTTCTGACTACTTGTCTGTGCTTTTGGGCTATAGACAGAGTCCGGGGTTGGTGCTCTTTTGCCAGTTCAGGTTCCCATTGTAGTGCTTCGGACACCTGTAAGTCACAGCTAAAAGTCTCCAGTAGAAGGCTCCCTTGTTGGAAGTCAGGTCTTTGGTGTTATTATCTAAGTACATTTGGTCAGTTTGTAGAAGTTGGAGCAAACGTTTACCATATACTAATAAAAAGATCCTTCGGTTCTTCATCAGTTTAGCGGTGTTAGGTGTGGATTCAACCTTCTGGAGTGGGCCTTAAATTCAGTCAAAAAGTGGTAGGTTGCTCCTATAACATATGTGTCACTAATATGTGTGTGTGTGTGTGTGTGTGTGTGTGTGTGTGTGTGTGTGTGTGTGTTTATTTATTTATTTTTGGTGGTTATTTAGTAGTTTTGTTTTAATATTTTTTTCTCTTACTGTTCTTTTTTTTTGAGAGAAAGAACATGAAGTGGGGTAGGTAGGGGGTTTGGAAGAGTTGAGAGAGGGGAAAACTCGTGATCAAAGTATTTGTATAAAAATGTTCTAAGATAGTAATAAAATAGAATAATAGGATATTTGGTCAGGGTATGATGAAATTGATTCTGTATAAACTGAAAATCCATATAAATTTTATATTTAGTAAAAGATCATATATCTTTCTTGAATTTAATTTTTAAGGGGCATATTTTTAAAGGTGTTCTCTATCTGTTCTGCCCAATGAAAATATATTATGCTTGTAATTTAAAATCTTCTAATTAAACGATATATTTTATTTAACCTAATATGTTATAACTATCGTCATTTTAGTATATGTCAGTGGTGTATTGAGGTGACTCATATTTTTTTAATATTAAGTCTCAAAAATCTGCTCTGTATTCTACATCCACAGTACATCTGCCACATTTCAGATGGCCCCAAATGGCTGCCATATTGGACAGCACACTCATGGGTTCAGAATTCCTATTTCATTATGTCATTCTCCACGAATGTCCACACATGGAATGCTAAGTGATTTCGTATAGAACAGTAAAGGTAATATCCAGATGGAATTTTAAACATTAATATTAAAGTCTGCCCTAAAATGTATTCGTTAAAATATATAAAATATTAAGCCATTAGATGACCTTAGCAGTAGTTAGTGCTCAGAGCTGAGGGCCTCTATACATTTAAAACAATTACACTTTCAGGCTGTAAGTTTTAGTAACATTATTTATGACAGTTTGCTTTTTAAGATAACTTCCGAGTAATGCCACAGTAATCTAATGGTGACATCGCTGACTGAAAGACGAGGTGCTTGGTGCCAAACACACATTACACCAAATGTCCTTTGATTTCCTTCAGCCTCATAAGGCAGGGGGTGGCTGGTGTCTCAACATGAATTTCATAATAGGGAACCCAAGAACGAAAAGGGTAAGTGACTTTTCCCAGGTCACACAGGAGGAGTTGAACCCCAGGCCCTCTAATACCAGAAATCCAAGTGGTCGATGCGCCTTGTTCATCTTTAAATTATGTAGCAGGAGCCTTAGTATTTACCTGTAAAGCATGGGATTGACCCATACAGTCTACTTTCACTAGAAACTTTACCGTAAACTAACTCTTTGTATAACTGCATCCTCTTTATCACTAGTTTCAGTATCAATTCCAAGAGTTGCTAAGAGTCTTGACTTTTGATTGATGTTCTATTTAAATTCAACTATAACATTAAATCTCTGCCTAATCTTTAAAGAATAAATAGCTAATAATATGTGGTAAATTTTTATTGCTAGAGTTTACAGCTCGATTGTGCAGATAGAAATATTATAGCATTTTTGTTAGTAATCCTGAAAATCACATTTATTGAATGGTTACTGTGTAGCCAGCCACCCTTGTGCTAGTATGTTATACTCAATTAATCCTTAGAGCAATCTAAGATTAATTTTTATCTTCATCAGTAGTTCAGTGTGAATAGAAGTATGCTATAGACGGAAATGATTAGATTCTTAAAAATTATCTTAGGATTTTCTGGTGTCTCTCTTTTCTTGCTTTTCTTTTCCTTCCTTCCCTTCCCTTCCCTCCCTCCCTCCCTCCCTCCCTCCCTCCCTCCCTTCCTTCCTTCCTTTCTATCTTCCTTTCTTTCCTTCCTTCCTTCTTTCTTTCTTTCTTCTTTCTTTCTTTCTTTCTTTTCTTTCTTCCTTCCTTTCTTTCTTTCTTTCTTTCTTTCTTTCTTTCTTTCTTTCTTTCCTTCCTTCTTTCTCTCTCTCTCTTTCTTCCTTTCTTTCTTTCTTTCTTTCTTTCTTTCTTTCTTTCTTTCTTTCTTTCTTTCTTCCTTTCTTCTTTAATCTTTTATTACAGTCCAGTCATCATCCTCCTCCCAGTCCACTCTCCAAACATTCCCCATTCTATTCCACTTTCCCCCACCCCCACCTCCCATGTCCAAGAGGATATCCTCACCCCTCACTCCGACCCTACCAGACTGTTCCACTCCCTGGCTTCAAGTCTTTTGAGGGTTAGGTGGTGCTTCTCCCACTGAGGTCAGACCAGGTAGCCCTCTGCTGTATAGACCAGGTAGCCCTCTGGGGTCTCATATTGGCTAGTGTAAGCTGCGTGGCTGGTGGCTCAGTGTCCGAGAGATACTGGGGGTCCAGGTTAGTTGAGACTTCTGGTTTTCCTATGGGGTTGCCCTTCTCCTTCCTTAGCTTCTTGTAGCTTTTCCCTAATTCAACAACAAAGAATGTATGGGAATTTTCTAACGGAGTTGATTGAAAAAAATTAATCAACTTTCTGTCTTGGTGCCTTTGAATAAAGACTAGGTCACTGCCTGGATATTCTAGATTAAGTGTTTACATTGGCAAATTTGGATATATAAGAAATAGGCAAGAACTAAGAGATTGTTCACTTGTGAAAGAACCTGTAAGTTGTGACTTTGTAGTAAATTGTGTTAAAAATCCAAATTCCTTTTATAATTATGGACTTGCTTTGTAAAAGGTGGAGATTGTGATTTAATAATAGAGCATCAGAGTTCAAAAAAGACCCTAGAAACAAACCTAAACTTTAACCTCATTTTGCAAATGAGGAAACCGAGAAAGTTATTTTTCTTACAGTATTTTTTAAACAGTTTCCGATATGTACATGAAACATACTGAAACACCTTTAGCGAATTTAAAAGTTCTTTTCAGTCTTACCTTGTGTTAACAGAATGGCCCAAAGGTCATTTTGTTTGTTCTAATTAGGACATACTTGAGTTCTTTTGATTATCTTATCTGAACTCAAAGCCCAGTGATTTTCCTAAGGAAATGTTTCCTCAACTTATTTAGTGTCCCGGTGCTTCATCGAAACCTGCGTCTTTGCGTAAAAGGCAGAGGAGAGGATAAGGTGCCTTTGAGAGTTTATTTGCTTGGCCAATAATGTTTTTTGAAATAATCTTTTAATTTACCCATTTGCTATTTTCTTTTTTCAGACATTTTATTATTTTCTTCGAGAATTTCATATGAGTACAATATTTACATCATTTCCTCTCTACTGTCTCCTTACTTAAACCTCCGCTAAGTCCTTCAAACTCCACCCCCCATACACTCCTAAATTCATGACCTTTTCTTAACTGTTTCTCCTTTAATTTTATATTTATACATCCCACCACATGCCTACCTTTGAGTGTATGTCTTCTGCATACCACATGCTTTTTCAAAATTGTAGTGTGAGCAGTTTTACTTGGAGATGAGAAACCATTTAGTAACTTTGAGTAGTAGTAATTGTAGAGATCTGTTTTTTCCTTTGTCTTTATTACTTTTCATTAATACTAATAATTTAAAATCACTCCCTGGGAATTTCAGCAAACTGTAATCCAGTCTGCCTTCACTTCGTGAGCTATACTTTCTGTTCATACTGTAAACAGTTGGCATTGCTGCAGGTTGAAGTTTCATCCTTATCATTGTTTAAGAATGTTCACTGTAAGTGCAAGTTGCTTAAAAGTAGTCCATCATATACTGGTTTGAAAAGCATCATGGCTTCACGAAGAAGTCTGTTGGATCTAGGTTTGAATCTTACATTTTACTGGTGGCCAGAATTTTGGGTAAATATGTTCTTTTATTTTCTTATATTTTTTTCCATCATTTCCTTCCGTTCTTCCTCCCCCTTTTCATGTTTTATAGAATTTCATTCCCTAGTATAAAGTGGCTATCACTATGTTGCCCTGGCGTGGTCTTAGGGTTCCAAGTATTGGGATTTCAGGTGTGAGCTGAACATAGCTGGCTGGGTTCATTTTTCTGATCCTCAGCTGCTTCATTGATAAAGCTACCTGTTCAGTGGGCTTTGGAAGATTAAATGGCTTGAGAGGAAATGGTGCTTTTGAAATGATTGGCTTATTATAAATATTTAATGAAATATACTATGATAATCTAGCCAAGATTTTTAAGAATGAATACAAGTGATAAACAGAGAGTATGATTTAGAACTTCATTTTGAGATAATTTTATGATTTGGGTCTAGAAGTCTTATAAAATGTCTCATTTTGTTTGAGTGTCTGGACATTGAAACAATGCTTAAAATAACACTCGTATCTTCACACTGGTTGTTTCCCATGTGTGTGAGGTCTTTAAATTTAGCCATTAGTCGTTTTCATAGTATCAGAGCTTGGTGTATTCTAAAGGTCTCCTCGCTCCATAAGCATCAGTTTTAAACCAGTCCTGGAGGTCAGAGCAGTCTCCAGTCCTGGAGATCAGAGCAGGCTAAGTCCTGCCTAAAGGTCTCAGCTTAGCTGTAGCTGGAGGACACCCAAGGACCTGGTGTGCTATGAGGTCATCTTGAACACTATGTGTGTATATGTGTGTGTGTGTGTGTGAGTGAGTGTGTGTGAGTGAGTGTGTGTGTGTGTGTGTGTGTGTGTGTGTGTATGTGTATACTCTGCAACTCAAGATCTTTGTCTTCCCAGAGAGCAAACACAGTCCTTTGAACTGTGGGTGAATCTGTAATGTTTTGTTTACTTATTGTTACCCGTAAATACAATGTAACTTAAGATTCAGTTTTGTACTTGTTGCAGTGTCTGGTCAACAGCATTGTAAATTTGACTTGCTAATCTCTGTGCGAGCCCAGGAAGAGACCGATGCAAAACTGAACTGCTTCTATGCAAAACTCAGACCTAGTGACTGCTTGTTCCTGCCACACTCGCTTGCTCTTCTGCTTTCTCTGCCTTAGTTCTGCAACTCGTTTTCCTAGGACTTAGGTTTCCCTGAACTGATCTGATAAATGCATCTGAGTTGATGGAAGAGAGAGGACTATGGGGACATTTAAACTGTCTTTGGTGGCACTATTTTGTGCCCCCTCCCACATCCATTTCTTGAAAGCCCTTAGCAAGTACTGGAGATCTCTGTGTTGCTGTGCGAATGTCACATTTCAGCCTTCTTAGTTGATCCACTTGTGTGATAATCATGGGGCTTGTAGATGGCAGAGGAGCCAGATGTATGGAGTTACGATGTTTCATAAGCATGTATGACCTTTACTTCAGCTGTGTAGTGAATTTTTAACATTTCACTTTAAAGTGAAAAAAGTCAGATTGTGTCCATAGTGGTGCATGCTTTTAATCCTATCATTCAGGAATTGGAGGCAGGTAGATGTTTCTGAGTTTGAGGCCAGCCTGTTCTACATAGTGAGGTTCTGCCTCAAAACAAACAAACAAACAAACAAACAAACAAACAAACAAACAGTGAGACTTTGCCTCAAAACAAACAAATAAATGGAAATTAATTTATACATGTTCCTGTTTAGAAAAATTTTAATTTTTGCAATTGAATAATTGTAAATAACTCAAGATATCCAGATGTATCTACAGAAGAAGGAAAAAGATGAGTTGTAATTTCTGGAGTTAAAACTGCCAAGACTTTTGAGGCATTTCCATTTTTTTGTATTATTCTCAGTATGTGTGTCCATACATTACACATTATTTTACTGTGCTTAGCATTATATTATGAACATCTCCCCGAGTTGTTAAGAGTATTTGCAAATGTTTTTACATGAGTAGTATTTCATCTTTAGGCTCTCCCATAATTTATCTAGTGCATTCAGTGTTTTTGGATGTTTAGGGTACTTCCAGTGTTTCACCTTTGGGTAAATCATGGTATGTGGCATTAGTATCTATTTAAATTGTTCCCTGCACCTCTATTTATTGAGTATTTTCCTAAAGCGGAGTCAGAATCGAAGGTATGACTACTTATGAACACCAGATCCTGACTCCCTTTTGTAAAGGTGGTGTCTATCCGCTTGCACTCTGACATAATGCAGAACCAGAGGGAGAGAAGCCTCCATAGGCTTATCATTTTGTTTATTTACAGAAAGAGCCTCACTCTGTCAGCCAGGCTGGGCTCCGCCTTACCTTAATCCCCTGAGTGCTACTGTGACCTGGCTTGACTTTGAAGAAAGGGCTGGCTTTGGTATGGCTACTACAAGTCTAGATCTTTTTAGGGAGGTCGTAGACTCATAGGTGTGATAGGTTCTTGGGAAGTATGCAATCCTTCTTTATGTTCTCCAGATGAGAAAACAGAGCTATAAAAGTTAATTGCCTTACTCAGATAGTAATTAGGTGAATCAGGCCTAGAGACTTGACTGCTAGTCCTGTGTTTTCTGCATTCTGATCCTCACTTACAGTAATTTGCCAGCTTTTAATCAAAAGTGACAAAGCCTGTGACCTAACACCCCTATGTCCCCTTCCCCCTTCCCGTCATTTGCCAAGGCTTGTCCACTGCTTGGTGTAACAGTGCCATATTGGTCATCTGGCCTGATAGCACCCCTGTTCCGTGGTTTCAGATAAATCTTTCAGATGAATTCTGATTGAGTCTGATTTTAGTTATGGATTGATGAATTGGAGATAAAGTACCTTGGCTAGGTCCGTGTTCTCACATTGATGGCCCTGGACTGGGATGCCCAGAAGTTGGCAGTGTAAGTGAAACCACGTACAGTGAGGATGAGGGAGAGATGGTTTCCAGAAGAGGCCAGAGGAAAGATGCTTGGCAGGCACAAACAACAGATGTCTGTGGCAGATGAGATGGGGCTGGCGAGGAGAAGCATATGCCTTAGAGACAAAAGGCATGTGGAGGGAAGAGATGGCGTATGAACAGCTGAAAGAAGACTTGGCCTGAGCAGGTGACATGGGTTGTGAAAACGGAGAGTGGCCTTGAAAAGTAAATGAAGTTACATCATGCACTTCGGTGTTTCCATTTGTATCCAGTGGAAATGGGTACTTATTGGGAGAATCTAAGCAGTTTAGCTTTTTAGAAGTGTGGAGAATGGATTGGAGAAGGCAGAGAAGGAAGCAGGGAGATCTGTTAGGGGTAGGTAGGTGAGGGATGGTTTGAACTCTCAGGGTCGTAGGGTTGGTACAGTCAAGAAGAAAGACAAATAAAATACTGATGTAAATCAACAGAACTTGATGGTTTGATGTGACATTAGGAGCCAAATGACATTGACGCTTGGCTTGATTCACAGACCTCATGAAGGAGCCGCTGTCTATTGACACTTAGCCCTTTTCTTAGCTGCTTTTGTGTTGTTGTGACCGAGATATTTGGCGGAAACAACTTAAGGGAGTAAATGGTTCATTTCGACTACAGTGTTAGCATTTATATACACTTTAGAGGGTCACAACCCATCAAGGCAGGGAAGAGAAAGGAGAACGGCTGGATCATAGCACCTGGAGCACGCAGTGGAGTCTGGTTCTCGTGGTGGTAAAACAGGAGGTAGAGAGAGCACTGGGAGTTGGCGATGAGTTTAACCGTCAAAGGCTTGCCCCCCGACCGTCTACTTTGACCAGGTGGGTCTTGCCTCCCAAAGACTCTACAGTGTGACTAAACATAGCCACCTGCTTTCTTGTTGGATATGGTTTTGTGGTACTGAGTTCCTTATACCTAGATTATAAGATTAGAATAAATATTAGCCACGTTAGCGTCCACTGATTCTAATAGAGTGGTCCTTAGCGTCTAGTGGGCTTATGATTTGGTTAGTCATGTTAGGTGGCTAGTTGATTCTAAGGTTCACATCCTTGAGATGCGTGAAAGATCAAAAGACCTCTTTGTAGGATGTTTAGTAGGGTTATTTTAAAAAAAAAAACAAAACAAAAAACAAAGAAACAAAAAACAGGTTGGATTTGCTAGAGGGAGTCCTAAAAATATTGCTTCGAAGAGCAATTATCTGGGGTTCTCTTGTATAGGCCTCAGTTCTTGTGACACTCTTGTGGTATGCTTAGTCCTGGTTTGTTCTCAGGTGGAGAGCCCCACCCCTGTGAAAATAGCAAGCTCCTTTCTAACAAGCCCTCACTTTCTGGGTGCACAGACATACTTTGGGGTATCACTTTTCTGTAGTTAATGATTTAAAAATGAGGATTAATATAATTTTGGAAATCATAGTTTTTACCTATGTGTCTGAAGGAATATTAGGATACTCATTTCTGTTTCTTAGGTTTCTACGAAAAATGTCCCAAAACTTTGCCATCTTCTCAGTGCCTTCTCCCCCGAAAATCACTACTTGTTTTGACATGTATTTTTTCTGGAAAACTGGCTTACGTCGCATGTCTGGAAGTAGATCTTTGAAGGGACTTGGCATGGGGGAAGGGTGAACAGTTTTGAGTTGGGTAATTAGCCACAGCCATGTGGAACAGAAGCTATGATTAGTTTAATTAGGTAAGCTGTTTTGTAAGTGTTATGGTGGTCGCCTGGGCAATGGCCTAGAAATCCCTCCTTTTCTAGTTTATTTGATGGAGGAAAGGTGCAGGGATTTATTTTTGAAGTAGAGATTTATTTGCAAATGGTATAATGGTGTACTTTGCAGTGGACAGACCTGGATGGTACGAATTGGACCCTCTAGGTTTAAAAACAAAAGGGGACACAAAGTTGAGTGGGTATATATATTTGTTGAAAGAACGAGTCAGTATTTAGACCCTTGCTTCGTATGTTGTGTGTACACTCATACTTAACTCATACAATCACTTTCATTCTGTAAGGCAATTTTTTTAAAAGAACAAATTTCCATAATTTAATTAATCTCATTCATTTCCTGGTAATTTTAAACTTTCAAGTAATATTTTTATGAATTCTCTAAGAATTTCATACAATGTATTTGATCTAATTCACTCCTCTCCCAGATTTATTCCTACCCCTCAATCCACTCAACTTTGTGTTTTTTTTTTTCTTTAAACCTAGAGGATCCAATTTGTGCTGTCCAGATCTATCCATTGCAGAGTAATTACCAAACAAACAACCTCCAAACCAAAACCAAAACAAAAAACCAAAACCAAAAATCAAAACAAAACAAAACAAAAACCCAATAAGTAACCTTTGAGAAAAACCAAATGAGAGTAGGGCGAACAGAGGCTTAGTGAGGAAGGAGGTGAGGAAGGAGACAGCTCATTCCTGAACCCCACACTTCGGTGGCTGCCATACCGTGCTGCCCACAATATCCCATGATGTTTGTGAGTCCTGCGCTGGGGGATGGTCCACTGCCCACGGATCCCACAAACCTGTATTTTCCAAACAGAACAGGGCAGGTACACGTATGAACTCCTAGTGGTGTGACAGTACTGTACATACCATAGCTGCACATACCATAACTGCACATACCATAACTGCACATACCATAACTGCACATACCGCCCTCACAGACTCAAGCCAGAGAAGAGTCCCATCATGGAGGGGGAGACCTTGACTGAGACCCTATTGGTAAATGATAGCAGCTGGGAGAGGGAGAGCCCGATCTCCTAAAGGGTAGTTTTAAGTTTTAAGCTAAGTCTTTTCAAGGATTTGCTTCTAAAGTATATGGTAAGACCAGAAGTGCTATAGGTTTTTAAAAATAAAATGTTTTGCTAAATTGTACTCTGGTGCTCAGTGTAATTTGCAGAGTATTTTTGTGCGCATTTGGCACACTCTTAAGTCACTGTAAGCTCTACTAGAGACAGCATAAACATTACAGTATGCTTGTGGCGGCCGCATTACAGTAGACACAATAGCATGGGCTTGAGAAGTGAGCTGATTTCCTGCCTCCTTTCCTTCCTCACTCAGTGTCTTTATTCACCCTACTGCAGTCCAGTTTCCTCTGAAGGTTACTTCTTTTCTTTCTTTTGATACTTACTTTGCAAATGGCTGGATTAGGTTGACGGGCCCTAGTTCTTTATGGCATTTTGATTAGTCACCTCATCAAAAACAGTGGCAGCCAGCACAGCTGCTGATTAAAGTTAGGCAAACGCAATGTTGCCAATGTAAAGATGCGGCGAGACTCATTCGGCCGACGTTGAGCATCTTGTGCCAGTGTGGTGAGCGGGCTGGGCAGGAGTGGGTAGTGAAGTAGGGAATCAGGTAGACCTTTTGGAGTTTCTGGTGGCTGTATTAATAGTTTCTAATAGAAAACCAAAGGTAACAGTATCAGCCTTGTAAGCGTACTAGGGGATTAAATGAACTAGTTATTGTAAATATAATGTTATCCAAATGAAGTACTCAGTATTTCACAATAGGAATGAAATAAAATAGAGACAAATTACTAAGCGACCAAATATGAGGTTCCTCTAGGGTGCCTTTGGAACCTTTATAATTTATAATTGAAGCTCTAACTGCAGTAATCTTTACCTAGCCATTACTGCAGTTTTTCCAAGACCTCTCATGTTAACCTAATTTCAGTTGCTCTCCTGTGAAAGTGTCATGTCTGTTTCTTTTCAAAACAAACCTCTTGGAAT
The DNA here is from genome assembly GCF_021556685.1 of Rattus norvegicus. Classification (NCBI taxonomy): domain Eukaryota; kingdom Metazoa; phylum Chordata; class Mammalia; order Rodentia; family Muridae; genus Rattus; species Rattus norvegicus. The sequence goes on from NC_141549.1 coordinate 27,759,946, forward strand.
CAATGTCAGCTCACCACAATTTACCAAAATAAATGAATTTATGATATCATTATGCAGCAAGTATTTTAGGTCCATTGCTATGTTGCCATGTATTTTATTGTTTAGTGGTGTTTAAAAATCTCAGCCCTTAATTTGCATATATTTATATTTTGACACAGAGTCATGTTTTGTTGTTTAGTCAGCCCTAGGCTCACGCCATCTTTCTACCCTAGACTACTAGAAAGCTGGGAACACAGGAATGAGCCAAAGTGCTGGGCTGAGTCCAGTTTTAAACAGAACATTTGGTGGTAAGATGAGATAGGTTATTGATAGCAAAACTTAATAATATATTAAATAATAATATTATTATTTAAATAATATTATTATTTTAATAATGTTTTAAAGTACCACTTTAAAACAGTGGTACTAATTTATAATTGTGAAGTATTTATTCAAATCACAGTATTTTATAGTTGATTGACTCTAGTAAAATGAAATACATTGTTATAATACTTTAATATTTGGGGAGGAAAAACACCTCCAGAACTTATTTTTGACTGTTTTATAGAATAATAAATAATAATAAATTTTATTGAGGTAGTACTTTCAGATAACATGGAAATGTTACTTCATTTAAAGAACTGAAAATTGTTTCATCAAATGATCAAATTCTTCTCTTAGATTTTTTTTCTTGTTTTTTTAAATTGGTTGGTTCAGTGGATGGGACATTACTTTTCTTTTTTATGATAACTTGACACTAACTTTGGCATATTTGGGTAGAGGGAATCTTAATTGAGAAAAATCTCTAAAGATTGACCTGTAGGCAAGTCTGTGGTGATGGTATCACCTTGATTAATGACTGATTGGTGAAAGCATGATTCATTTAACTCCAGAATGAATGTTTCATTTGTATAAAGCTGTAATAAAAAGTTAACAGCAAAACACTAAAACTGTTTTTTTCATGGAAAAAATAAGTATGATAATAGCTATATCAAGGCTGCAACATCTATTGTGTGTGTGTGTGTGCGTGTGTGTGTGTATAAGAAACTATTGACGTTATTGATCCGAATGACAAGCATCCTCTTGTTAAATAGGAATTTGCTCCCCTAAGCTAAAACTCACCTGATTTTATGTAAGAGCTACACATTATGAGCAAAGAGCGCTGTAGAAATCAGAGTTATAGGCAAGATACTCTGTTTTCACTTATATTGTATGAAAGTTAAAATGTGAGCATAGGTTCCAGTTGGATTTATTTCTTGACAATAGATATAAATTACAGATGGCTCTATGCTTCCTTCCTACAATGTCCTAATAGTTCTTATGTTCAGTGATTTCATTTGGACTTTGTAGAACTGCGGAGTTTAGAGACAGGGAAAGATCTGCAAATCCTCTTTTTACCCATGTGTCTTGCAGATTAGAAAGGACCTGAGGTTAGGTGGGGACTGGGGAGGTGGCAGGGCTCAGCCTAGACAGAAGGGTTGCCTTGTTAGAGGAAGAGTTGCTTGTTGCTGTCTAATCCTCTATGGTAACAAGGTCTCTTGCTCCTTTGCATAGTTAACAGTGGGGAGAGGAAAATGAGGGAGGGGAGGAAAAAGGAAAGAGACAGACAGTAAGAGAAAAAGTAGGCTGATGAAGTTAAAAGTTGGCTTCTAGGAAGTGGTCACAGTAAAGTAGTGATCTGAACAGTTTCTGGTGCATTCGTGAGGCCTGGCCATGCTGGAGACAAGGGGCATCCCTTCCTTGCTGCCTCCTGCTCCATTCCCTTAGTGTCCGCCCATCTTGAGGTTGCTATGTCTGTGTCTGGGTTTGATGATTCTGTTGTATTCCGATCACTTTAAGTAGCTGCCTTATGTCATGCCGGGGAGAGAAGAGGCAAACTAAAACACTACTGCTAACCTCCCCTTTCCTTCCTACTTCTGTATCTGCCTCAAGTCCTAGATACCTCTTCTTTTTCAGCACTGGGCATTTTAAGACAGGTTACATCAGAAACTGATTGTCACAGAGCAGATTGCATGTGTTGGTTATTCTTTGCCAGTTTGCTCAGTCTCTTATTGGTTTGTTGCTGTGAAAATTGTTGAAACCCAGCAGCATGTGCACGTGTTTGCTGTAGCAACCTTGCTCACCGTGCCCTCTGGACTTGTAGCAAGCTTCAGCCACAGCTGTGCTCTCAGTTTTCACTCCTAGAACGTTTACCAGGTCTCCATTCTGACTTTAAATCCTGACTTCTCCTGGGTCAGGTAGGACCTGACTCAAAGGTGATGGCAGGCTTAGCTGCTGACTTGCTTTTGCTGTTGTACTTGTTAATGTCACGGGACCTAACTTACTTCTCTGAGCAAGATTTGCCTATTCTCACTCTGAAGCCCATCTCTGGCCTCTTCCTTTGCGGTTTCTCTGGTTGGAAGTAAAGTGACAGCTAAATTACTATTAGATAAGCAATACATATTCTAGAAAAATCAGAAAATAGTGATAAGGGAAAGAAAACAGTATAAATTATCTATAATCTATCTGCCAGAGAAACCACTGATAACATTCTGTGCATATTTGAACTTTTTACATGCTTATTCACCCTGTATTAAATAACTTTAATAAAACTATGAGTCTCTACTGTTTGAAGTCCAAAAAACTTTGAATTAGAGTTTCTCACTTGATGCATTATACACATGTCATATGAAATAGAATTTTGTATTTTGAAAAGACAAATCTCTGTGTTTCAGTGTTTCCAAATAAAGCTAAGTATAAATTTCACAAAGGCCTATTGTCTTTCTACTCAGGTTGCTGCAATGAAATGATTGGCAATAAAACACGTAACTAGCTGATTGCATAGTTTGTAGTAAAGGCTCTTATGCATCAGGTTCTTCCCAGAGAAACCATACAAGTAGGCATTAACATTAGTCCTGCTTTACTGGGGCTAAGTATTTAAATATATCCCAAAACACAGCTAGTGATACCTGAACTCAGACTAGGATTCAGATGGCTTGTCTCATAAGACCATTTGTTCTTAAGACACATATTATACTCTTCAGGTTTTAACACACACACACACACACACACACACACACACACACACACACACACACACACCCCAAACGTCCAGTCAACCTCATAGATGGCACATTTAGAATATATTGTTATCTACTCATCTCTGATAAAACAACAGGGATAATATACAGTTTTCTCTATCTTTAAAATAAATAAATTCAGCTAAATACCCAGTACTTCCAGCCCACATACATATAACACAGTAAATTTAGGAGATCTTTATCAATCTGCATACAGCTACCTCACAATAATAACCATATAGACATTCATTATATGCTTTGGTTTAATTTTCTAGTTCACTATTGATGGACAGTTTCATTGTGTACAGATATTTTTCAATGATAAACAGCAATATTCTTGTACTACTAGTTTGTATTGGATGATAAATTTAAGTACTACATAATAAAATTAGTTATTTGTTTTACTGCTGGCGATGTGGACCTCATATTGTACTATAAGTTTATTTAGTCCTTAAAGAATCCTTATGAATCACAGACTGTTACTGTCTCAGTTATACCTGAATAAAATAAGGCCTGGAGAGATTTATAGGCTCTCCTTTTATAGTATTGTAAGTATGTGACGTCTAAGATTTGATGATAACCATCCCGGAGATGTGGTCTTGACTCCTCATACTTGTGTGTCAAATGTCAAGAGATCAGGTAGCCATTGTCCCAGGACTGAGGACTGAGACAGTCCTGATATTAGGAAACATTTCTCATGGCAACAAACACTTGCACTGTCAGACCATGAAGTTCCTCTTTCAAGCGAAACCTCAGTTGTGACAGCCCATAAGGTGTTAAAAAATGGTATGCCCTGCATACCGTCAGCATCGACTGATTGGTATGTGAACAATATGCTTACTGGTCATTTGTGCTACTTTTCCTTTAAATTCCTTTAGCCCATTTTCTGTGGTATAACACTTACAGACCAGGTAATCTGTAAACAATAGAAGTTTATTTGGCACGTGGCCCTGGAAGCCTGTACCTGGTACAAGGCCTTCATGCTGAGTTATGACATGGGAATAGACAGACAAGCATGCGTTAGACAGTATATCATACTGAGCTCTTCCTTTTACTTAGTGACCCTTGCTGTAAGTGCGCTAATCCACACTAGGGATATAGCTCTTATGACCTAGCCATCAATTAAAGGCCTGCTGTTAAAGTTCTGGGCTTTTCTACACCCACCCTAGCTCTGAAATAATGACATGGAGACCTGGCATATTTATTAACAAACTTCTTGCATGATAGCTGGGCAGGGTTCTCATTTACTTTAATCCTACCATGCTGGCCTGGTCTACTTCCTGTCAGCTTCCTAGCTCTGTGGCCTTACCCGCCATCTTAGTCTCTCTCTGGCTCTTCTGTCTCCATCTGTGTGTGTCCCCCTCGACTCTCTCATGACAACCTCTCAAGTAAAATTGCCTCTCTCTTCCTTTCACCCAGGATCTCTCACTGGGACAGAGGTCCAGCCTTATTCTCTCCTGTTGAGCTCTTTATTAAGCAATCAGAAGTGACAGAGAACAATTTTTGCACAACATTGAGGTAGATTCTTAACAGTGCCTATGTCCAGGCAGCGACCAGATCTCTGGACACAGTACTCAGCATATGAATACACAGCGCATGAGACCAGCCCCCAACTGCCCTTCTTCTTAATATTCTTGTCACACAGAAGTTGAATTTCAACATGAGATTTGTAGGAGAAAAATTTAAACCATAGCTATACCTTTATTCAGTTTTTTTCTATTGGAGAGTTTGTTTTAAAAATGATTTTAAAATAGATTTATTTATTTTTATGTGTATAGGTGAGGTCTGGCATGTATGTATCTTACTTGTGCCTGTGTCTGTGGAGACTGTAAGAAGGCATGTGGTCCTGTGGAGTTTATAGTGACATGTAGTTGTGAACTGCCTGGTGTGAGTGTGGGGACCTGGAAACTCTGTAAGAGCAGCAAGTGCTCTTAACCACTGAACCATTTCTCCAGCCCTTCAAATGATTTTCATTGACAGTTTAAAGAAAGTATTTTATATGCACTGCAAATACTTTCCCAGTATAAGCTTTATAATGATTGATTATAGATTTTCCCTTACATAAATAGTGAAACTTACTTTCAGCTTTTCATTATAATATAATTCAATAATAATACTTATTTTTTTTTAGGAAACTTTTAAGACATGTAAGTGGTAGGTGAAAGTAAATATGCATTTTATTCCTGTAATTAGTGGATTATAAGAGACTTGATCTACATGATATGATCGAATGCCCATTTCCCAATAACCCATGATATTATTCATTATTTGAAAAATCTTGGCTCACCTACATTTCCTTGAGTATGTGTTAAGATTTAAATATTTTTGGCATACTTATTTGTAGTTAATATTTTTCTGTTTGCTGTTTGTGCTTTAAGGAGGATTTTGACCTTATGTACAATTTATAAAATTATTTATACATTGATATAACAGCAGAATGAACACACCTATTTTCCTATCACTAATAATATTAGATTAAAAGATGTTGGAAGTGTTTATGGAAAGGAATGTGTATTAGCTTACTTGATGAGCCAGTCTTAATGCTTCTTATCTGGTAATCTTTGGTTCAGTCTTAGAGATAATATACAAAAGGCTGTAGTAGATCATTTGACCTGCTAGTAGTTGTACATGGCAGTCATAGCCTATAATTGTTTTTTGGATAATTGCTCATGAAATCTTATTTATTTACATCTTTTATTATTAGTATTCTTTAATCTTCTTTTTTACAGTTCAGTTGTTGTCCCCCTCCCAGTCGGTCCACTCTCTGATTGTTCCTCACCCCATTCTTCCTCCCCCATCTCCAAGAGGATGTCACCCTGCACCTCACTAAACCTCCTCACTCCCTGGGGCCCCAAGTCTCTGGAGAGTTAGGTCCTTCTCTCTCACTGAGGCCAGAGCAGGCAGTCCTCTGCTGTCTATGTGTGGGGGCCTCATATCAGCTGGTGCAAGCTGCCTGGTTGGTAACTCAGTGTCTGAGAGATCTCGGGGGTCCAGGTTAGTTAAGATTGCTGGTCTTCCTATAGGGTTGCCCTCCTTCCTATAGGGTTGCCCTCCTTCTCAGCTTCTTCCAGCCTTTTCCTAATTCGACCACAGGGGTCTCCAGCTTTTGTCCATTGCTTGGGTGTAGATATCTGCATCTGACTTTTTCATCTGCTTGCTGGGCCTCTTGGAGGGCAGCCATGGTAGGCTCCCATCTGTGAGCACAGCATAGAATCAGGCTTGGAGCCTCAGCTTCAGGTGGATGCCTATAATCTTTCTGATTGACTTCTGTCATTCCTTCTTTAAGATAATTCAATCACATTTGCTACTAAGTTAGGTTGAGGTGGAACCTGTATTTTGGCAAAAAGAATGAGCATTTCAGAGAATGGCTACCTAGAAATAGTGTAATGTGATATTTGGAATGCTTGAGAAATTTGCTGCTCTTATATTTTGATTTTTCTACTTATTCCAGTAGGTATCTTGATGAGCCAATGTACTGGCTCGTTTTGTGGTCAACCTGACACAAGCTAGAGTCATGGGAGAGGAAGGAGCCTCAGTTGAGGAAACACTTCCATGAGATCCAGATGTAAGGCACTTTCTCAATCAGTGGGGGAAGACACTGCCCATTGTGGGTGGTGCCGTTCCTGGGCTGGTGGTCCTGAGTTCTATAAGGAAGCAGGCTGTGTAAGCCTTGTATTGCAAGACAGTAAGCAGCATATTCCAGGGCTTCTGCATCAGCTCCTGCCTCCAGGATTCTGCCCTGTCTGGGTTCCTGTCCTGACTTCCTTCAAAGATAAACAGTGATATGGAAGTGTAAGCCAAAGAAACCCTTTTTTCCCAAACTTGCTCTTTGGTCATGGTGTTTTGTCACAGCAGTAAAAACCTATGACAGCCAGTGACAGAGAAAATGGGTAGGGTATAGGCAAAGACCTTTTTCAAATTAACAGAGACCTTCTCCTCTTCCTCAGGCTTCAAGCTTTGCTTGCTACCTGTCACACACCCCAGGGAGAGAAGTTTCTGCTGGCCCTTTTGTCTTCTCCTCACTGGTACTTTCTCTTGATACCTTGGTGCTTGGGATGCCCCTCTCTCTAGTTGCCTAACGCCACGACAACAGGCCACGGTAACTGCTCTCCTTGCAGTCAAGGGAAAAAGACCTTCTAACTTTCCTTTCGCTGCAGCTGGTTGTTTTCAGTTAGCGCTGTGATCCAGCCTTTCTTTCCTCCCAGTTAAAACAAGGAAGTACTTTTCCGTACTCAAAACTGCAGGACCCACTGGGTGTCCTGACTCTCAGGCCTTCTGAGCTTTTATTCCAGTTTAAAGCAAACTGTCCCTTGACCACTGTTTCTCCAGTAGCACCCATTGTATCCTCTGTCCCCCTAGTCTGCTCTCTTTCTTTCCTTACTTGGAGTTTGATTGTTTATCCTCTTTCTAGAATGTACTATCCAGATGAGGGAAACTCCCCTTCTGCTCACTCCCATTTGTGTTCCCTTGGCCATAAGTATTTGTCAGATGGCCACAGGACTTGGTGATGGAAACCCTGATTTTATTTCTTAGAACTTCCTCTCCCTGGGCCATTCCCCTCTTGAAAGAAAGACATAGATTACATTTGGCCTTGTCTAGGAAGTTAACTCACTTCCAGGACATTCTGAAGCCCATCAGGTCCCAGGCACTGGGCCAAACAACAGCTCAGTATGAGTAGGTTATAGGTCGCTTTGAAGAAGTCTTTGGGAGCCTGTTCCTTCATTTACACCACCGACTTCCTCGGCCTTTCATGCAGATAACTGACAGCGAAGGGAAGCAACGGGTAGATAAGAAAAATTGATGATGGCGTTGTTGATTGTTGGTGTTTTACTCTTCTGAAGTTTCCACTTGTAGTGCAGGTGTTTTCTCAATGATGTCGCAGCCTGTGAAATAGAGGAGGAGCTGGGCTGGGTAGCTGTGGAGTTTACTTGCCAAATACCAGTGTGACCCCGAGTAAGGGACAGTAATCAGTGCTCAGACTGCTCATTCCTACCCTAGAGAAAGCCTTAGGGAAGTAACGTTTTGGCACACATTTTCTTTATGACCTGTAGCTGCTGTCTTCTGCTATGCTGCAGTGTTCACTCCTGCCTTACAGAGCAGTAGAGAAGTATCAGCTTCTTTTTTAGATGCAGCTTTTTGTATCCTTAAGGTTAGATCCACGATGAACTGAATTACTTCTCCCTAAAATTTGTAACATTGAAATCATAACTCAGTATATCAGCATTCCCAACTCATGGGTCGGGACTCCTTTGGGAGCCAAATGACCCTTTCACAGGGGTCAACTGAGACCACTGGAAAGCATAAATATTTACATTGTGATTCATAACAGTGGAAAAATTATAGTTATAAAGTAGCAGTGAATATAATTTTATGCTTGTGGGGGTCACTGCAACGTGAGGATCGGTACTAAAGTGTCACAGTGTGAGAGCCACTGCATTGTATAATCACTGTACTTGAAGATAAGGTTAAATGAGATGATTAGAACGGGGCAGCGAAGTAAAAACTTAAAGGTTCTTTAGAAAGTCAGTTATGTCAGATGGTGTTTTGCTGGGGCAAACACAAAAAGGAGCGTTTTGCTAAAATAGACACAGGTGAAAGAATGTTTCGCTAAGACAAACTCATGAAGGAACATTTGGCTGAAGCAGACACGAGTGAAAAGGCATTCTGCTAAAACAAGCACGTAAATGGTCACATGATAAAAGATTCTTTGCTAACAACATGCATATATTGGTCTGCCTTATGTTGCATAGTTGAGCTTGATTTGTTGCGACTCTATAGAGAGAAATATACCCCAAAACTTCTGGTGGTGGGCTACAGTTTCTTGCTGTTTCCACAGACTCAGGCTGATTGACAGTGATGTGGGCCAATACAGACTTGTGAAGTTTTGCTAAGACATACTCATATGCTGAGACAAGACACATGGTAAGGCAAGACTCATAGAGGACACACGATGCTTGGATGGAGTATAAATGGACTCAGCAGACTGTGAGGGGGCTTGCTGGTAGAGCAGCTCCACAATGCCTCATGATCTCACGTCTTTGTGAGAGAGGCATGGTGTCTTAGGGTTTTTCTGCTGTGCACAGGTACCAGGACCAAGGCAAGTCTTATAAAGGACAACATTTAATTGGGGCTGGCTTACATGTTTAGAAGTTCAGTCCATAATCATCAAGGCAGGAAGCATGCTGCATCCAGGCAGGCGTGGTGCAGGAGGAGCTGAGAGTTCTACATCTTCATCTGAAGGCTGCTAGAAGACTGGCTTCCAGGCAGCTAGGATGAGAATCTTAAGTCCATGCCCACAGTAACACACCTACTCCAACAGGGCCACACCTCCTCATAATGCTACTCCCTGGACCAAGCATATATAAACCATCAAATGCAGCGAAGAACCTCTGTCTTCTGGTCCAAATCCCTCCTGCTGACTCGTGCCTATTCAACGGAGGCCTGGCAGTTCCTGGTAGGTTGTGCCACTGCTGCTGCTATCCCAACACTACCTATTGAACTGCACTGCTGGTAAGTCTGTGAAGTGTTTACAAATGGATTGACCTGCCAGCACTGACCTATAATTTACTGCTAACTTCCTGACAGCACACATGAGATTTGTTCCAAAAACCATTTCTAAACAGGTCCAGTTCCTCTGTATTCCAATAACCTTTCTTTCCCAGTACCTCTGGTCAGAGGTGGGCTAGAAGGGAGGATAAAGCACTTAAAAACCAACATTGAAAGTAGAGTAAAAAGATGTAAAGACTACAGGCCAGTAATCCACCAGTGTGTTCTTCTAAGAAGAAGAGAAACTAGGAGTGCGAGTGCACAGAGGAAGGGTAGTGTGAGAACACAGCAGTTGTGAGGGAAGCCACTGAGGGCTGCTATCTGTGAGCCGAGAAGAGTGCCCTCACTGGAGGCCGCCTTGATGGTGGACTTGCAGCCCTTAGAACTGTGGGGAAAATGCCTCCTGCTTAGGCACCTTCCAAAGGCCCCATCTTTTGAATGTCATCACTGGGCTAGGGTTTCAACCCAAGAATTTTAGGCAATCTAAATATTTAGTCCCTTGAACTGTGTTCCTAGCCATGCCTTTTCCATATTTCAAAAGAAGGAATCCTGGTATTTTATTTTGTATCTTGTTACATTATTAGATTCCCTCAAGTTTTCAGAGGAATTAGGTATATTGAATTAAAGTCTGTTTAATTTCTACTCTTTGATTACATCTGTGTTCTTTTGAGCAAGAAAATGTGTATTGTTACTGAATATGACAGTTTATTATATCCTCTCCTTTGTTATATTTTCTATATTAAAATACTATTTTATTTAGAGAAAAACCAATCCCACTTGGTTTTTAAAAGCCCAAATTGGAAAGAAAAATCAATCTGTAAGAATATAAGTAAAGTAGGAGCCTAATCAATAGAGACACTATCTCTTTTTGCTCTTTTGAACAAACATCATTTTTAAAATTGAAATAAGTTTAGGAAATAAACTATCCATTTCTTATATTTAAGTCAGTAAGATCTATATCTCTTTTTCTGTTTAGTACAATACAGCCTTTCATATTGCATTTTTATGCTCAACTGTCTTATTGCATGGTTTTTTTAACTCTTGATATTATTATACAGACTAGAAAAGATCTTGCAAATAAAAACTGTCTTTCAAGTCCTGTATTGGCAGGAAGTACTTTTTTTGTTTTTTTTTTGGTGGTAGCCCCTTGTCCTCTATTAGAGTCCAGATGCTCTAACAAAATGTGAGAGGCGGGCTTAGCTTTCCTTCCCTGAAGTTAGTGCTTGCGTTTCCCTTTTCAGTTCTGTTATCAGATTGGGCATATCAGCTAATCAGGTCAGCTCTTCCATTTTCTCAGGTGATTGGTTCTAAGGACCGATGTGATGTGCCAATATCCAGATGACAGTATTAGAGCATGGAGGTGAGCATCCATTGTGGTACAGTATCGGGCACCAGTGGGTATAGCGGCTGCTCTGTGGTAGCACCTGTGTTCTATTCTGATGTTTCGCCCCACCCTGAGTTTGGGATTCTAGCTCTCTGTGGACAGTGAGTTACCTCAAACTTTACCAGCAGAAAACCACCCATTAAACTGGGCAGTTTCTTGGTTTTGATCAGGAACCTTAAAAGGGACAACCTTATTCAGAGTCATCCAGGAGGATCCTGGTGTTTATTCATCCCTGCCTAAACGCATATAAGGTTTGCATGTTCTCATTAAAGAGTGCACGCCCTTGGGCAGATAATTGTTGTTTATGTGGCAGTTAGAAATGATCTCTTCTCATCCTTAACTGTTTAACTCTCAAAGTACTACCCTAGGGAAGAATTTTCTACCCTTTCAAAGTGGGCACTGACTGTTCTGCGAAGGCAGGCAGGCAGGCAGGAGGCATGCTAGGATGCTGTCAGGTAGGACACAGGACATGTTTTAAAGGTCTAACTAGGAATCCTGCAGCTCGTATGTAATCCAATAGCAAATGTCAGAAAAAAGGTTGGTTTGCCAGTGGTTGGGCAGTTATTTTGGGGAAGTGAGGTTGTTTTTGTTTGTTTCCCTTTGCTACCTGCCATACATTTCCCACTCCCAAAGGCCATACGGTTAATGAATAATCACTTGTAGGTTATTTTAGAATAGGGATTCTAGATGACCAGCCCGTGGTGGTGATTGTTTGAATGAGAACAATGCACTTAGATATGTATCGTCTGTCGTAGAAATAATGTTTACAGTTTTCATATAACATTTATTGTCTAGTAAAAGTGTTCTCAGCACCAGACTATTTTGATTAGTTATAATTGACTGGAAGCAGTTTTCTGAGCTAGGACTTTTACTTATTGGATTAACTAGGAGGCAGTTGTCACTGAGATCAGTGGCCCCCAGAACCCAGGAGCAGGGCACAGTACCTCACAAAGGGAACAGTGAGTCGATTACCTCTTTCCAGGGATAGTCTTCCCAAACGGGAGAACAGGAAGGTCCTCATACTCTGCAGTTTCAGGAGCAGGAGGGACATGGATATAGGTTCCTATTTATTCCTAAGCCGAGAACTGTTAGTGTCTAAGAATGGGGAGTTAGTGTCTGGAACAATTCACTGCTGTTTGCTGAGTTCCTTAAAGGTGTAGAGCTAAGTTTGGTGGTTGTTTGTTTGTTTTAATTTCTCCTCCTCCTCCCCCTCATCTTCCTCCTCTTTCTTCTCTTCTTTCCTCCTCCTTTCTCCTCTTCCTCCTTCTCCATTTCCTTTTCCTCCTCCATGTCCTCCTTCTCCTCCCTCTCCTCCATCTCCCCCACCTCCTCCTTCTTCTCCTGCCTCTCCTCCCATCTCTGTTTTCTTTCCCTCCTCCTCTCACTCCTTTCTCCTTCATTGTCTTTTTCTTGTTCATCTTCTTGCTTCACTGGGACAGAGTTTCGCTTTGTAGCCCAGGCTTTGCTTTGACCTTGTGTAGACTAGACTGAACTCACACTCTTTATTCTATGACCTCTGCCTCCTGGTGCCTTAGGCTTAGATTTTTCTCCAGCCTCTTGCCAAACATCTTTGTTGTTGGAAGTGCTTATCCTTATATCTTGGAGGATTTATTTGTATGCGTCTCCCACACCTCATCTTAATTTTGAGGTTGAGCAAATGATTTCCCCCACAATCTGCATATCATCTTTATACACCTCTAATGCTCGCAGGCTGGAGGTCAGTCAGCGTTGAGCATCTTCCTTGATCACTTTACGCATGAATTTTTGAGACATGGTTTCTCACTGAACCTGTAGCTCATGGATTCAGCTAGGCTGGCCGTGGGGCTCTAGGGGTCTGCTGTCTATTCATCCTTAGAGTTAGCTTTGTGTATGTGCAGGAAGCTTTTATGTATATGGCTCCAGGAATCTGAACTCCAGGCTTCATGCTTGTATGACAGTCTATTAACTAAGCCATTTCTCTTCTAGCCCCTAACATAGATTTTAAATGACTGTCTATTCAAACGGAGTGCCAAGGAAATTTTCCTATAGGCCAAAACCCAATGGGTCTCTCTTTGGCAACCTTCCTCTTAATGCTAAGAACTTGAAGAGACTGTGTTTTAGAAGCACAGTCATAGTCCTAAATGGTTTCATGAAGTCTAGGGCAGTTTTTAGTTTTTTTATTATTATGACAAATTCCCAAGAGAAACAAACTAAAAGGAGGGAAGCTTTATTTTGACTCACAGCATGTGGAGTTTTATTCCATGGCAGGCTAATGCCATGTTTCTGGGTTTTTGGCAAAGCATGAACTCACAGTAGAAGGATATGCCAGAGGAAACTTGCTTACTTCATGATGCGCGTGTCCATGCTCGTGTGCACACATAAACACACACACACACATACACACACACACACACACACACACACACACACACACACACACACAGGTCTATGGTGGTTAGCTTTTTCCTTTGTAAAATTGTATCCCTCAGCTACAGGCCCGCATGCCAGTTGTTTCTGCAGATATCCTCAAAGATATATGGAAGAATGTGTCTTATTAATCTTCGAGGTATTTCTCTTCTAGTCAGGCTGATGGTTAAGATTAGCCATCATAGGAAGTATGCATTTTTAAAAATTACTTTGACAGATCATTATAGACTTTGAAGACTGAGAAATGAGACTGACAATATAGTATGTAGAGCCTTACTGAAATCCATCTCACCTCAGAGGCATTTTCTTTAAAGTGGCCTACTGTAGTCAACAGTTTATGAGATGTCTGTCAATTTTTGCGTAACTATAGGCTTGCGTGCTGGTAGTTAGTACTGGGGAGAGTTATGCAGCCTATTTTCCATCTTATAAAGGGGATTAAAATGCTTGCTGCCCACTCCTCTCATGGGGTGCTCTAAGGATTAATGAGATCATGCTAGCAATGTTCCTTAAACTCGGTGGCAGGACTGGGTATGAGGAACCCCAGGTGTTATATTACTAGGAGTTTTGGGTTTTACTCTACTATTAAGTTTCCATTTATTTTGCTCACACGTTGTTTTGGACAATAAAGCAAAAAGCTATATTAAACCTGAGGCCCATCTAGTGGGAGTAATAATATTCATGTGTCAAAATGGAGGAGTCAGCCTATTGCTTCACATGTTTTAACTTCCATTCATTGCAAAAAAAAAAATCACACAGACTTGACTGGTGGAAGTAGAGACCTCTTCTGTAGTTCATAGAGTCTTCTTGTGTCCAGTCAGTACTTTAATAAGCCGTAAGTCTTAAAGTGTCTAAATCAAATGGTAAATTGTCGTTTTGGCAATTTAATATATGCGCATTCTCATCTGAGGGTAAGATGCCTTCTGTCATATGCACTGAGGTACTGGGATGTGAGAGGAAAAGGCTGCTGGCAGAGCTTGTGGTCCCTCTGTGAAGAGTCCCATGAGGGGCTGCTGGTTCCTGAAGGATACAACCCTCTGCCCATAGGCAGGGCTTTCCCTGAATCGATGTCCAGTCTATGTCTCGCTGTGTCCAGTCCATTCTCAGAAAAAGCTACTGAGGAAACCAATCCATTTGTTGTTTGTTAGTTTGCTTGGTCATCTCTTACAGTTGAAAATATGGCAATCTCTAGGTCCTGAAAGAAAGTGATAACTCTGATGGTTTGAGAAGACAAAGGGTCAAGTAGAGACAGCTCTGAACATTCGATCACCCCTCCTGGTTAATGATATTTGGAGTCTTGTGAAAATTATTACTTCTGGAATAAGAGTCACTTTGAGGTTCATGCTGATATGACCTGCATGTACTTCAGACCATGGAGTATCAGCTGTGTATCATGTGGAGACTTGTCATATTGACTTACACAAGATCTCTTGAGCCTCTTAGGAGACAGCTATATCAGGCTCCTGTCAGCATGTACTTCTTGGCTTCATCAATATTGTCTAGGTTTGGTGGCTGTATATATATGGGCTGGATCCCCAGGTGGGGCAGGCTCTGAATGGTCATTTTTTCAGTCTCTGCTCCAAACTTTGTCTCTGTATCTCCTCCTATGAATAATTTTATTCCCCCTTTTTAAGAAGGATTGAAGCATCTGTACTTTGGTCGTCCTTCTTCTTGAGCTTCAAGTGGTCTGTGGGTTGTATCTTGGGTAATCTGAGCTTTTGGGCCAATATCCACTTATCAGTGAGTGCATACCATGTGTGGTTTTTTTGTGATTGGGTTACCTCATGGAACTGAGAACTGGGTCCCCATTGAAGGAGTTGGAGAAAGGATTAAAGGAGCTAAAGAGGCTTGCAACTCCATAAGAACAACAATATGAACCAACCAGAGCTCTCATGGATTAAATCACTACCCAAAAAGTATGCATGGACAGACCCATGGCTCCAGCTACAGAATGGAGGGTAGCCTTGGGTGGGCAGAGGGTAGCCTTGTTGGGCACCAATGGGAGGAGAAGGCCTTGGTCCTGCCAAGGTTGGACCCCCAGTGTAGGGGAATGTCAGGTTGGGGAGGTGGGGAGGGGGAATGGTTGGGGAGGGGGAATACTCTCATTAAAGAAGAGAGGGGATGGGATAGGGGGCTTATGGACAGGAAACCAGGAAAGGGAATAACATTTGAAATGCAAATAAAAAACTCCAATTTAAAAAGGAAATATATATTCATATAAAACATTCAAAACCCAAGGCCCTGGGTTCGGTCCCCATCTCTGAAAAAAAAAAAAAAAAGAACCAAAAAAAAAAAATTAAAAAAAAAAAAAAAGAAGTGTAAGGATAGGTGTGTGTAGTACTAACATTATAAGAGTAGCGATTAAAAGGTGAACACATGATTAGAACCAAGATCTGTGGTGAAAGGGTTGATAATTGAAATTCTTAGAGCCAGAGATCCTTATTCAGATGGGAGAGGGAAGACAAAAGCTAGCCATGTGACAAAGCTTCCAATTTACAATTCCCTAAAAGACACATTCTCATACCTACAGGACCAATCGCTCCACATGGCCTACCTCATTAACATCCTGCCACTGCCCAGTAGGGCCCAAGCCTGTAATACATAGGATTCCTGAGAGACATACAGCACACAGAAATGTTCAGAAAGACATTTGTGAATGACCTATGAATGAAGCTATTGTAATAGATAACAGCAAAGTTTAAAATAATGTTGATATTCAGGATGGCAATTGGGGTGGGGAGGAGGAAATTAGATGGAAAGAAACTAATTCCGAACTTTTCTTTTTATTCCAGAGGAAGAGAATACCTAATTGTTAACATATTCTAAGCAATGAGTTGGGGAGTTAGGCACATTTAAAAATAGCAGTTTAAAATGAATGAGCCTTTGTATGAGCTGAGGCTTAATAAAGAATAAAGTAGTCATGAAAATTGTATTTTAGTACACTATTTTAACCTTTGGATTTTAAACAACATTTGAGAGTCGTGAAAGAAAAAGAAAAAGAAAAAGTCTGACCCCAAAGCAACACAAATGATTGAAACTCTGCATCAGGGGGTATAACCTGTGAAGCAGTCTTGGTTCCCTTATTTATAGTGTTATGCTTTCTTTGAGTTTTATAATAAGCAACAGGGGTTATAAAATAGAAAGCTCTGACTTGGAATGAGTTGAGAGTCCATGTAGACACAGGAATCTTTGTGTCTCTCTGCAGAAAAGTAATTCAGAGCCTCTCAGGACATTTTAGGGGCTTTGGAGATCAAGGGACGCCCTGCCTAGGGAGGTCAAGAATAGCCCAGGAGGTAACTCTAAGGAAATGATCATTGCCTGTTCTGAGAACTAAAACCAAAAAACTAATAAGGATTCTGGACTATAAGAAATGTTGTGTGGAAAATTAAAAATAATTAAGTCGGGCCTATTTTATTCAATGTTTTCTCTAAATATGTAGACATATTTGTTGCCTGCTCAAACTGGTATTTCTTCCCTCTGAACTGAACTTCTGAGGAAGTTGGGCCTATAAGGAATCCATAAGTAATTTACCTGAAGCGTGTACCATCTGCCACAGAGCGGCAGCAAGCAGAAAGCACAGTGTGGATAATCAACAGGAACAACACATTTGTGGGGTAGGCCATGCTTTTCTCTTCCTTGGGCTTCTGATATGTTTGTTTCATGTTTCAAAACTATATACTGTGTATTTTCGACTGAAAGTTGGGGCTAAGGAGATGGGTCTGTGGATGAAGTGCTTGGACCTACTAGGGTGCAGAATGGAGTTTAGATCCCTAGAATTTCCATAACAGCTGGGCAGGTGTTGTAGCCACCTGGTATTGGGAAGTCCTCGTACTTGGGAAGCAGAGACAGGGATCTCCAGGGCAAGCTGGCTAGGTAGACAACTAGAATCAGCGAGTTCCTTAATCAGTGAGAAACCTTGCCTCAGTAAGTAAAGGTAGAGAGGAATCAACGAAGAAACCTAATATCAAGTTAGAGCTTCCATTCCCCTAGACCCCCACATCTGCACACATATATGGATGTGTGTATTCACAAAGGTATCACACAGGCACGCATGCACACACACTTACACACGTACACACACACATGCATACACGGAAAGCGATAAGCCTTAATGCCATTTTGAACTTTTGTATACCAGCAATTCATTATTTATTCTAGAAACTCCTTGACCATTCCTTTCCTTCATTTTCCAGTTTTTTTCTTCCTCTCTGAACTATGCTTTATAATAGAAATTCTTGTGCATGATAAGATGTAGTTAAGGAACCAGTCAGTGGTTTTAGTTTTTGAATGTTTTCTAGATGGACTCTCCTTTTGGAATAAATTTGAGGAAGAGATACTAGTTGGCAACATTGATGCTTTTTATTTAGTTACTGCTAGACAAGTATACAGAAAAGACCCCACTAGGTTTGTAAGTGAGAATTCATAGCACAGGGAACCCAGTGAGGCTCTTGTATGTGCATGAGACAAGTCGTAAGGGAAGTTTTAGTTTTAAAGGAAGAAATCAAGAGGGGACATTTTTTATGATAGTAGACCAGACTACACATGGTGTCCAAGCCTATCTCTTCAGTGATCATGGCATGTTGTTGGTCTGATATGACTGTCAACTTTTAGGTATTTCCTTGCCTGTGAGATAGCTGTGATAAGAGGAAGTAGACAAGTGATAATAGATTTCAGGTGGTTGTAAAGACTGATGTAAATGATGGCATATTGAGCTTTAGCTGTCAACTTGATGTAAACAAGAGTCACTTGGGAAGAGAGAACCTCAGTTGGGGAATTGCATCCCGCAGGTTGACCTGTGGACATATCTGTGGGGCATTTTCTTGATCGGTAATTACTTCCCATCCCACCATGGGAAGTACCCTCCTAGGCAGGAGGGCCTCAGTGCTGTAAGAAAGGTAGATAAGCAGGCAAGGAGGTAGAGGCCAGAAGGAGAAAGCCAGTAAGCAGCATTTCTCTGTGGTTTCACGTTAAGCTCTTGCCTTAAGCTCATGCATTGGATGCCCTGGATGGTAAGGTGAAGTAAACCTTTT
Organism: Rattus norvegicus; assembly: GCF_021556685.1. NCBI lineage: Eukaryota > Metazoa > Chordata > Mammalia > Rodentia > Muridae > Rattus > Rattus norvegicus. Next base: position 27,778,347 of record NC_141549.1, read on the forward strand.
CCTCCCCAAGTTGCTCTTGGGCTTATGGCGATCATCCCAGCCACACAAGACAACCTAGCACAGACAGTGGCCTTCTGAGCACAGTCCCTGACTTATACAGTATTGTAATCAAGCATGCTGTTCTGAAAAACACTTTTTGAAAATCTAAAGCGAACAGTTAGGATATAGTTTAGGCAGGTTGAGACACTTCGGGCAACGGATGAAATAGAAGCATCAGGTCGATAGTTATGTGGACCAACTCCAAGTCTTTTGAATATATTTTTAGCGAGTCAAAGAGGACAGGCATAGCAGTAGGGGTGCCTTAACAACTCAGTTCGCAGTTTGGCTTCTTTTTTCTAAAGGAAAAAGCAGCTCCCTGTTGTGTGCCTGTATTATTGTATATTCCCACATTGAAGCAAACAGCACATTTGTAAGATTATTAGATTTGTTTGTTTGTTTGTTTGTTTGTGCACAGTGACTTTATGGACGTCAGATGACGACTTGCAGGAGTCAGTTTTTCTACCTTATGGGCCCTAGGCTTGGGTTCAGAGTTTAGAGTCACACAGCCATCTTAGGGACCCTAACAAACTTAATGTTGGAAATAAATGAAAGGAGCCCACAGTAATCATGGCAAGGTTTTAAGCATCACAGTTGACTAAGCTCATTTGAAATATAAATTATCCATAAAGTGAATGTTGTCACGAGTTTAATAATGGCTTTATCAGGAAAGCAAGTCAGTTATTAGAGGTGTTCAGACCTGGCTAAATGGAACGCATGCTGTGGAGTGGAAGGAGTGTGCACTGCTGACTATTACTTGGGAATCTTTCTGTTGGATAGTAGATATGATTGGTTATGGTATGTGCTAAGAAGTAGCAAAATGCCTGCATGATCATTTTAAAGACTTCTATATGAGAATATTCATAACTGGACGGTTTTTTTAAAAAAAGAAAATAGTTATTTTATTTTTGGTTTTGTGTGTGTGTGTGTGTGTGTGTGTGTGTGTTTGTGTGTGTGAGTATGCGTGCGTGCGTGTGTGTCCTTGGACATGAATTGCAGGTGTCCGCAGAGGCTGGAGGCAGAGGCTGGGGCAACAGACCCTAAAGGAGCTGGAGTTACAGGAAGTTGTAAGTGGGTTCTGGGAACTGAACTAGATTCCACTGCAAGAGTAACACTCGCTCTTGGCTGCCGAGTTATCTCTCTAGCTCCCTGGTTTTCTGCCTGTGTCTTCAGATAGTTTCAAGTACAGCTTCTATTCTCCCCTTTTGTTTGACAGTAGATTCTTAAATATTGAATTGACTAAGTACAAAAAGCCATTTTTTAGTTGTGTAGTTTATACTTCAAATTTAACTGAATTTCCTGTTTTGCTGAATTTATGTACTTTTCATTAGAGTTGTAAAATGCTTATTACATTTCTCTTTAACTTTTTTTAAGTTTATTTATTCTTTTATGTTATGAGTGCACTGTAGCTGTCTTCAGACACACCAGAAGAGGGCACGGGATCCCATTACAGATGGTTGTGAGCCACCATGTGGTTGCTGGGAATTAACTCAGAACCTTTAGAAGAGTAGTCAGTGCTCTTAACCACTGAGCCATTCTTCCAGACCCTAATGTATTCTTTGTACTTTAAAGTTTTATACTTTTTGTAAACAACCCCCCCACCCCACCTCCGTATTTTTAGCTCCTTAAATTGTCTTTATTAGTTAATCTTAGAAGTTTGAATAGGATTGAGTTAAGATATGTTAATCAGATTATAAAATTACTTTTTTTTTTTATCTTTAACACTACTGATGTGGATTGGACAGGGCCTCTCGTATGTCAGATAGCCACCCTTCCGCTGTGCTGTCTTTCTGGTCCCATCAGACTATCCTGTGCGCTTTGTCCCTACGCATCCTTTAATTCATGCTCCTAGCTGGAGCACCACTTAGAGCACTCATGGATTTTCTACTTTCCTTATTTACTTCATTCATTTCCTTGTTTACTTCATTCATTTCTTTTATGGGACTGCTTCCCATTATGTTATGACTTTCGCTTTAATTCATGGCTCTGACATTCAAAAAACCCCTTTCCAAATCACCTTTTAGTAGTGTTCTCGTGTTCTCTATTGTTGCTTCTCTTTGATCTTCTCTATGATGCTTATTTCTTGGATTCTAGTCAGATACAACACTGATTGTTAACCTTTAGAAAGCAGCTCTTTAATCATGCTTTTCCTTAATTAAAACTCCTTACCTGTCTGGGACCATACTCCACATCCTGACACTGATAATTTTAAAAATCAAATAATAATTGAACAACATTTTTGTTGAGGTGATTTATACTTGTTGTCTACTTTACCTTGATGGGGGAAACACTTATTGGTATGAGAGATATCCCAAATGTCAAGTGCAAGAGTAGCAGTAGTGTTAAGTTATATGTGTATCCCAAGAGACAGGCAAACTCATACATGTTGTCTATGAGGACAGAGTTTTTGAGTTAGTCAGATGTGGTGTACACACCCATAATCCTAGCACCTATGCTACATAGCAGGTTCAAGACCAGCATGGGTTACAGTGTATGAGAACTTGTCTCAGAAATCCTTTACAAAAGTACTGATGATTAGCGATGCAGTCTAACTTGTCTGCCATTGTTTCTAGATTAAGTACTGTATTACGAAGAGCAAAGTGGAAAGACAGGTTGGTGTTGTCAGAATCATCACTGACAGATGAGTACAGTTGTTTAGAATAATGGAACAATGTGAAAACAATGGAGAAGAGGGAGGGTTGGGGAATGATTTGATAGCGACTGATACAGAATTAGAATTAGCCACTGGTTATTTGTCTAGCCTTTTCTTCCTCCTCCTCTTCCTCTTCTTCCTCCTCTTCTTCCTCCTCCTCCCCCCTCCTCCTCCTCTTCCTCTTCCTCTTCCCCCCTCCCTCCTTCCTCCTCTTCCTCTTTTTTTTTTGTCTCTGTTCTTGGGCTGGGGGATTGGCTTTGCTGTGATGCTGTAGTTGAGTGTTTGCTGAGTCTTTTTGAGGCCCTGGGATTGATCCTGACATTGAAAACAAAGAAAGAGACAAACGAGATATAGTAAATTGGATCTAGACTGTATAGAACTAGATTAGGATTCTTGTGTGTCATAGCCTAGGACCCATTGGGGTTTAAATGTCTTGAATATAGAATGATTTAATTTAATTTTAATTTTAATTTAATTTTGTTGTTGAAATCTTACTTCATGGATTATTTATTTGGAATTCTTGGGACTTCTGAATTTGGAAGTTTGGAAGGGAATGTACATGAAATACAGTGAAATTATCTGCAATAAATTTTAAAGGAATCATCTTTCTAGAAATGGGTCAATTAGGGTTAGGGTTAGGGTTAGGGTTAGGAAAAAGAAACAAAAAAAAAATAAAATAGAAATGGGTCAAGCGTCATCATTAAATACTCTTGATATTGGCTGTGTGTACTGCTTTGTGGAGACCTGAAGTCGAACTCTGGTGCTCCCCAGTGCCTTCGACCTTTTACTTTTGAGACCGGGTCTACCTCTGGTACCTAAGGCTGCCCAGTTAAGGTAGACTGGGTGACCAGATGTCTCCTCCTCTGCACGTGGATTACAAGTGTATATTGTTATGTTTGGCCTTCTGGGGGTGAGTGGGGTGCTGGGGATTGACCTTAGGTAGTCATGGCCCATATTCTGGCTTCACATAGTACATACAAGACAGAGATTGATAGGAACTTTAAAATTAGATTCTAATAGATGCTTGAGGACATTGAAAGTGCCTTCGCAAAGACTCACCTTTCAAGCACAGGACACTTGGATTTGCTGTAATGCTGTCTGCACTCTTCCTCCCTCCTCACAGGAGTTGGTCATGACCTTGGTGATCTCATAAGCTTTGGAAGCAGTGACTTCCTGCTAGAAAGCCTTCTGAGAACCTTGGGAGGAGAGGATGCTGGCAAAACGCCCGAGATCAGAATTGAGCTCAGCCTTCCTAAGTTACTCCTGTCCTTTCAGTTTTTGCTATATCTTCCTTTCCAGGCCCTAATGTAATGACTGAGAGAGTTCCAGAAATGCTGGCTTCTTCCTGTCAGTGTTCCAACAGTAATGGTGACTGGAAGGGACACAGAGTGAATTAGCCACTAGTTATCTGTCAAGGCTGTTTTCCCCTTTGTCTGCATTTCCCTGGATAGAGTTAGTGTCTCACATTTTGAATAACCACCTTTCTTTTCTGTATGTATTCACTCTCTGTCTGAAGTGTGTTCAGATGATGTATGCTCCAAGAACTGGTAGTCACTGCTTACTGAATTTGAATGAGTTAGGCTTAATGAGTTTGAGAGGGTTAATAACGCTTGGTTCCTCTATGTCACTTTAATGACAAGATCTATAACTAGGCCTTCGGTTGCCATGAAATAGTGATAAGACAGCACCCATCAGCTTTGAGCTATGGTTTCAGCTGAATGTGCCAGGGAGGATAGGAGGTAGGAAGAATAAAACTCACAATCCATTTGCTCCTATCTGCTAATTTTCAGTTCCATTACCCCTTTCATTCAGTTGGCTACTATGATCCAAAGCTTATTTGTGATACCTATTTCTTTAGTATAACCACATGTTTTTTACTATTTCAAATCTGTTTCGTGGACCAATAGCATCAGCATTGCTAAATATTTTTAGAAGTATTGCTAAAAAGCTTGTTAAAATGCAGCCCTAGGTTCTACCCCAGACCTGTTGAATCATGACTAGGAGGATTTCAGCAAGATTTGCAAGCACATCGAAACAGCCTGATATGCTTCATTTTCCTCAGCCTCTCTGTCCGTGCTCATTCTGAGCTAGCCCACTTCTTTTCTGAAGCTGCACTGAACTTTTCCAGTGGACGGTACTGCTTTCCCACAACTCCCCTTCTCTCTAACTTCTTCTCACTTTCCTTCTCCCATTCCTTTCACTTAGTTTATTAGATGCTTAAAATGTACCAAGAGCTGTGACTGGACTTGAGATTAAAACATGTATGACCATAGCTCATGGGCCACCACTGGTCAGACAGTTTCCAAATATAAAGACTTGAGTCTTATGTGTATGTTTTCTTCCATTTTATCAAATTCCACTTCCTGGAGATTTTCTTAAACTAACAATTAGAACAGAACATAAAGAAATATTCTAAAGGCAAATCACTGCAACATCCCTAATAATAGTGAAAAAGTAAGTTGCCATGGCAAAAGTTATTTAAGTTTATGTATATGGAATAGTAAAAATATGTCAGTGTTAAAAATAATGTTATTACAATAAAGTTACTGAATTTCAAGGGAATAAATATGCAAACTAAGTTATTGAGATAAATATATAAAATATATAAATTAAGGAATTTCAAAGTATAAAGGTAGCAGTAATAATGACAGCAGCAAGTAGTCAGGTACGTTCAGTGGTCTAGGCTCTTTTTGGTATCTTTTCTTATCCATACAAAGCTTGTAACTGGACTGTAAAAAGTAAAAGTAATATTAAAAAACAGAATGAAGAAAAAGAAAAGTAATATAAAAATGCATGCACGGAGTTAGTTTCCTGTGACTAAGACAATGAGGAAGGACATTCTAGATTATAGATGGCATGAGGGGTGGGGTTTTGTCCGAGATGGAGTGTCAGAAGTGGAGTAGATGCACGCTGTGAAAGTGGCTTGAGACCTTTATCTTGGACATAGAAGCAGTTGGAAAATTTCAGTGTGGAAAAGGAAGGCTTTAGAAATCCTCAAGGCTGGGACAAAGTTTGTAAAAAGATGGGCTCACTGTGGCCTCAGAGGTTCAGGTGTGCAATAACGGTCACGATCAGAGCGGGGGAGATGGCTGGGAGGGAGTGCAGCGGGCACAGTGACTGTCTCTGGGTTCTTGATTGTTCCTGGAGTAGAGGACTATGTTAGAGAGGCACTAGAGCGATGAGACTGACGTTCTAGAAGACTGGTTAGGAGTGGAAGGGAGAGAGAAGACAGTATGTAGATGCGTGTGCATGTGTTAGGATTCTGTAGCAAAATGAGGAGTATACAGAGCCTGCCCTTAGAAGTTTCATTCTCAATGGTTTTAGTAACCTATGGTTGACCACGGTCTGAAAACATTAAGTGGGAAATTCTAGATATAAAGTATTCATAAGTTTAAATTATATGCTCTTTGAGAGCCGTGATAAAATTTTGTGTTATGCTACCCCATTCCACTTGGTATGTGAGTAAGGATTTTCATAGTGGCCTTGGTGTCAGGTCCTCTATTACTGTTCCCAAAGAGAGGTGGAGTGCTTTGGCCTTCAGAATTAATTTTTTTTTTTTTTTTTTAGTTTAGCTATCTCATCCAAGATTATGAGTGGAAGTGCTGGGAATAAACTGTGTTCTTTGACTCCAGCTCTTTGTGACATTACAGACAGGGTCTGCCTCTCTTAAGCATTGGTTCCAGAACGAAGGCAGTGAGCCGATTTGTAGCCTTCTTGTACCTGGAGCAAAGCCATGATTGTCTCACAGCAGCCTCAGTAACTGCGCAATAAATAAGCATTCACAGAAAGCCAGTAGTGTTTGAAGGTCAATTATTAACTGCTGCAGCCAGATCTGTGGCAGCTGACCAATACAGCTGTCCCCTGCTTGACTCCTCCATTGTCTGCACGCTCCTTGAGGACCTGAGTTATTCATCTTCTTCGTCATCTGTCCAATGTCACCTGATGTCATTTACAACGGTGATCCGGTTCATTTAACTTGGAATGTGTGGAGAGGCTAATTCCCTTGTATTAGAGCAGTATGTCCTCGCAGTGTGATGCTGGAGACAGCTTTATCAGAATGATTATGAGATTTTCCAGAAATAGATTTCTTGATTTCCACTTGAGGGCGAAGGCCCAATCAGTTCTTAGATGCACTTAAGTTGGGAACTATTAGATTCAAAGTTACCTACCATTGTTTTATTTTGTCAGTCTACACTGGCACAGGTATAAAACTTGGGTGTGAAAGCACTGGTATAAAACAAATGCTTTTGCTTGCAGTTTTCCCCGGACCAGACCATTTTTATGATATGGTAGGATGGATGGATGGGTGGGTGGGTGGGTGGGTTGATAGACGGGTTGTGGATGGGTGGATGCATACATGCCCCACATTGCTTGCTTCTGGGCTAGGGAACAAATATTTGTCAGTTACTAGTGAGGAGATTATAGCTGTAAGGCTGATTGCACGTAGTTGGTACCTTTTCCCCATACTGTGTTCTTGAGGTTTTGTTCTTAGAGGTTAAATTTCACTTACATAACTAACACATGAGCATACTGGAAACTCAAAACATTACTGATAAACTCAAGGTTTCCTTTGTACTTCTCCCTGAGTCAGGCCCTACTGTCTACTTTTAGGATAGTTAACCTTCCAGTTTCTTTTTTCTGTCCCCCCTTCAGAGCATTGGCCTCAGCCAGAGTCTATGTATACATATGCATAGTTAGGAAATGACAAAAATTTCAGAAATTTCTCATATCTAAGACCTCATGGGGGCCTTTTGAGAAAAGTATAAAGTACTAACATCTTTTTTTTTTTTTATTTTTTTAAGCATTGTCTACTTTGGTCATTAAGTATTGTCTACTTTGGTCATTAAGTAAGTATTGTCTACTTTGGTCATTCTGAAAAGCATCTGCTTTCTGAATTGTGACTATGTTTGCTGGGTTATTGCTCTTCATATAAGAGAATTATACCTCAATAATGCCACGCCCCTTACAGTTCTAATTAATTTTCTCTTGTCCATAAGCTAATTTTGTTCTCATTTCCCTAAAGCACATTAAGAGTTTGTAATCAGATTCATATCAAGAATCTTTGCTCACAAGTTAATAGAAGCTATCAAATTTATTTAGCCACATCTTGTTATAATGGTTATCAGTACAATTTGTAGGAAATGTTTATACTTTGTGTGGATTTCCAAAGTTCATTTATAATCTAATTATTTGGAGCTCTGCTTTTATTTTTCTCTGACATAAGTCAGGTTCCTTATTTCTATCATGCACAAACACGTATTAAGAGTAACTCTCAAAAAAAAAAAAGAGTAACTCTCAAGAACACTTGGTAAAAATATGTTCTTTGAACCACATCTGTCTTAGTTAGGGTTATTATTGCTGTGATAAAAACACCGTGGCCAAAGCAACTTGTCAAGGAAGAGGTTTATTTGGCTTACACTTCCCTATCACTGTTCATCATTGAAGAAAGTTGGTACGGGAACTCACACAGGGCAGGAACTGGGAGTGAGGAGCTGATGCAGAGGCCATGAAAGGGTACTGTTTACTGGCTTGCTCCCATGGCTTGCTCACCACAGATTTGATAGACTCTAGAACCACCCGTTACAATGGACTGGGCCCTTTACATCAATCACTAATTATACAATATCCCTCATGCTTGCTCACGGTCTGATCTTAGGGAGGCATTTTCTTAATCGAGGTTTCCTCCTCTCAGAAGACTTCAGATTATGTCAAGCTGACAGAAAACTGTCTAGCACTGTATCTTCAATAAAACATGATGTGCTTTTTAAAAATCTCAACCTGGCAAGTATAGTTTATCACATTGTGTGTGTGTGTGTGTGTGTGTGTGTGTGTGTGGTGTGTGTGTGTGGTGTGTGTGTGTCTGTGTGTGTGTACGTTTCTTCATATGTGTTCTGTCCATAGATGCACAGGTCAAATGAATAAACCTCTATTTCTCAGAAGATCTGCAGAATAAAGATGGCAGGGGTTGGGGTGAGGGTGAGGTTGGCTGTGTCCTTTATAAAAGTGATGAGCTATTGTTCTGTGTTTAAGAGCATTGACAGTTTGCATTTCCATCTTGTTCTTTAGTTCATGTATTGTCTGTTGAAAATTCACTGACAGGATAATTTGTCTTAGGTAGCAAGGGACACTTCTCCAGTGTTGTTACATCCCTTGCATTGGATGGGTCCAAAGCAACTTTATGTCTGCGTGTTGTAATTACTTAAACCCAAATTTAAAGCCACTGATAAAAATGACAAACAACTTTAAGATACTCAGAATAAGAAAGAAATACTAACTTATTCATACATGTTCCCAGGTACTTTGTAGCTTGTCCTGTGGGGGTGGATGTGGATTAAAAGGTGTGGACTTTGCTCTTTGTCCTCAGCTCTACTGCTGTCCCTCAGGACTTCTAGAACCTTTGGTTTTGTAACCCGTGTAGCTCCAGAATGAATAGGTATAGCCGAGACTGGAGCATGACTAAGTCACCATGCAGGTTCTCCAGCTCTGCGGCTGGTAGCTGGGTGCAGTGGACCCAGGTGGTTCATGGTTTGCCCACAAGCTCCCACAGTGTGAGCGGTGCACACAGGCACTGCTCCAGGAGGCGCTGCTCCAGGATGCTTGCTCTTCTTTTGATTTCTCAAGTGTGAGTCACAAACTCAACTCTTGGCTCCCGTGTTTCTGAGGATCAAGCTGATGCCTTCCTAAAGCCTCAGGGAACAGCATGATATTCCTGAAGTGGTGACTGGACAAGTGGAATCTGAAACCTTTAAAGAAGATGCTTGGAAGAATCATCTGCCTGAAAGAGTTTATTGGAAATTATGGTCAAATCATAGTTGCATTTGCTTGCAGTGTTGTGAGGAAGTGAAATCAGCCAGGTGTATGTAGAATAATAAATACTGGACATTCTCCCCTTTATGTGAAACCAAAAACAATCAAACTAATAGAAGAAGTAAACATCAGAACGGGAATTAAAAGGCAAGGGGTGTTGAGAAGGGCAAAACAGTCAACTCCCCCTCTCCAGTCTTGCAACCTCTCCCCCACTCCCCTGCAACATACAAAAAAAAAAATCTCATCGCGGAAGTGTTGTGTGTCATAGTGTGTCCCACAGTATAACTTTTGTCCTTGTTTGTTTGCAAATGTTTATTGCAATGATCCCTTGGTCTGCTACAAGGCTTTCTGGTTTCTGCTACTCTATCAATACTGGAGCCTCTCTAGAATCCGCTCAAATAACCTGTTGACCTGTGTCATGGAGGTCCTGTAGTTTTGGTCCTATAGGACTGGTCACTTGCAGCCTGTGAGTGACATGGCCAGTTCCTCCATTCTTGACTCCAGAGTCAGCTCTCTGCCATAGATGAGGAGGGATGAGGGAGGGAAGAAGGGTGTCTCTCCCACATCTGTGACATTACACACCAGGGAAGAGGCAGGGCCAGCTTTCCTATGCTCACACCCTGGAGGCCTGCTCACTTGCAGTGCCCCACATCTACAGCCAGCTCTACTATACTGCCCAGGTGAGGTGTAGGGCCTGCTCTTCCAAGTGCTGCAGCAAGTTCTGGGCAGGGCCGGCTCTCCCGCTCTGATCACCTCAGGGCCAGCTATCCGCTATCCGTTCTGCTGTAGGTGAAAGGGTGGGGGTGGGACATATCTCTCCTTCCCCATGCCGCTGCACAGCAGACAAGTGGCAGGGTTAGTTCTTTCATGTTCATGGCTATGCACTACACCCTCCATCCTTACTCCACCACCAGGGTCAGCTCCACTGTGTTGCCCAAGTGAGGTGCAGGGCCCACTCCCCTGAGTGCTGTAGCTGATGAGTGCCAGGTCCAGGGCCAGCTCCCTGGTTCTACCAGGTGGGGCTCTTTTACTCTCCAGGTCGTTCCCTGTCCTGGCACCGCACTGGTGGCTGTCTCACTTTCAGGGACTATTAGGCTACTAATCATTCAGATGTTCAAAGGTCCAAACACTGAGCTTAGACAGCCTCTCTCCTCTTTGCCACTTATTGACACAGGCACGACACAGCAGCCACACCTGCAGGCCTCAAGGGCAGGGTTGGTTTTTTTTTGTTTTGTTTTGTTTTGTTTTTTTTAATTTAAGGAAGAAATCTCAAAGATGGGTGGGAAGGGATGGGAAGGTGGAGAAAGTGATTCTGGGAGGAATTGGAAGATTGGGGTTGTGTACATGTCTTTAAAATACATTGAATAAAATTCTCAAAGAAATTATTAAAATTAAAAAAAAAACAGAATTCCGAAAGTATATATTCTTAGCAAGCATTTTGTTTCTTAGGAGTTTAATCTTTGTGGCTTACAATGAATGACTTGTATCTGAGCATGTATTACAAGTGGTAGTTTGTGTCTTTGTCAGCTAAAGCCATACAATTGGAGGAACTGTTTGATGCAGATAGAATTACTGTCCCAAAGCCCTTTAGATAGTGAAGCCCATGGAAGTCAAGCTTTAAGTCATTTTGTCTTGACTGTTTCAGTCCTATTATTGTGTTAACTGGCCATCAGGACTTAACTTGAAGCTCATACGCTAACAATTTGTTATCGAACACCGGGCAGTTAATACATCCTGCCTGTGCTGATTAGGGCTTCGTCAGTGTGATGCAAGCTGGGCAAGGGGAGCCTCATTTGTGTAAACACAGACTGACTTGGAGACTTGTCTGTGAAGACTTGCCTGATTAATGCAGCCCATTTTGCGTGATGCCACCTCCGGACATGTGGTCTTCAGTTGTTTAAAACAGACATCTAAGCAATCTGTGGGGAGCAAGCTGCTAAGCAGTGTTCCTCTGCGATCCAAGCCACAGTCCCTGCTTCTAGATCTCTGCCATGCATCATGCCCAGTTCCCTTCATGGTGGATCATAAGCTGTAAGAGGGAATACGTTACTTTTGGTCATGGTGTTTGTCAACTTGTAATAAACTTGCAGTTTGAAGAAATGATTCCATTGGTGAGCTACTAAGGTAACTTTAGTATTAGAAGGGCATGCACATAATATATTTTACCATCTATATATTTTTAGAATGAAATTATGCTAAGCAATTCATCTAGACCATGGGTAAGGTTAATGTTTACCTGAGACTTGGTATCACTTTTTTTTTTTTTTTTTTTGGTTCTTTTTTTTCGGAGCTGGGGACCGAACCCAGGGCCTTGCGCTTCCTAGGTAAGCGCTCTACCACTGAGCTAAATCCCCAGCCCCTTTGGTATCACTTTTGAGTACATTTCTGTTTTCTGGATCCATTGTTCTTTTTGGTGCCCCTCTTTGCCTCGACTATCTAGATGCTGCTTTATGGAGTCTCTTCCTATGTTCTGTGCATACGGCTTGTTTTCAGTACCTGGCCATTTCCTCTTTATAAGTGGACACACTGAGGGGCATTTCTAAACATCAGTTATTTATAGTCCGCTTGAACTTTCACAGAGGCTTTGCTTATGCTGCGCTGAGTCGGATACGTCCCCGCCTTGCCAGCACTCCTTGCTCATGTGACTTAGCATCGGTTCAGGAGTGCCCACCGCATGTGGTGTGGATGGCTCTAGAATTCTCATTGCCAACCAGGAGTCTAGCAAGCAAGCTCAAAACTTTAAGAGTATTTGCTTTGACTTTCTAAAAATGTGAATCTTTATCTCATTTGCTTTGTTTGTGAATTTTAATTCATCAGTGCATAGACCCAGAGCTTGAGGAAGAATAATAATAATAATAATAATAATAATAATAATAATAATAATGATAATAATAAAGGTAAGTCTGGGCAGGCAGAACCAGACAGGTGCAATAGAGACTTGACTCACTGGGCCTGCTCATTTGCTAGACAAGGCCCGCCCATCTGTCACCACTAACTGTGAGATGGTGGGAAGGTGGAGGGGGGGGGTGCTGTAAGCTACTAGCATTTGGTCGTTAATTTTCTTTTTCTTTTTTTTTTTTTTCCTCGGAGCTGAGGACCGAACCCAGGGCCTTGTGCTTGCTAGGCAAGCGCTCTACCACTGAGCTAAATCCCCAACCCCGTTAATTTTCTTTTAATCCCTTTCTTTGACACTCCCAAGCACCATAGCTAGATACTTGCTACCTTAGCAGAACAAGCTGCGAGGAAAACTTGCTCCTGGGATCTTGAATTTGCTTTATAGAAAGCTGTGTTTTAGACAGCTCAGCAGCTTACCTTCCTAACCCTGACGTTTTACACCACACTCTCAATAAACAAGTAAACAAGTAGATATTTGGACAAATGAGTGAATAATAGATAAAGAAATGAATAAATGAAGCAAGCAGGGGTCACCTTTTGCAAACGCTTCTAATGTCTTACAGGTTTAGAATCCTATCTAAGGTGGGTTCAGGAACTTGCGGGATTTATATAATCTTCACTCCTGCAAGACAACTGAAGCAGGTCTAAGCTGAGGCTGTCAGGGGAAGATGTGTTTGGGTCTGTGACAGGCTTGTTTTCTTATTATTTCTACAGCTTTGTATGCTTCTTGATTAAAAAGTAGTGTGACGTTGGGCTGTGTTCTACAGCTTCTGCTTCCTCTCCCCACTGGTGCAGGCTCTGACTTTCACCTCCCTTGGGGAGCAGCAGAGTGTCCATTTGCCCTTGGCCCAGGGGAGCTGCTTTCAGGAAATGGGCATAGTCAATAGACAGCAGCTGGTAGGAAAATGAGACTGGACCTCCAGGGGCCTGTAAAAGGGCATGGATTCCGTTTTGTCTCTTTTGCTCACACTGTCAGAGACTAGCCCCCAAGCCAGCAAAAGGGCTAGGTGAGGGCATGATTATCTATCGCCTTGTGCACCCCCTCCCGACCCTGTGGCCCCTTTCCTGTGCTATCCTTTTGTTTTAATGCTCATCTCTTCAGTCTTAGAAATGAAGGATTTAGTCTTCTGCTTATTCTACTTTTCCGCCAGATGCTTTTAGCGGCTCTTGAGAGGCTTCCTGTCCCAACTCGATGTTTGTATTGACTTTTGAACATGCAATTAGCCTGTCCAGGGAATGGGAAAGAGTTAGCTGTAGGGGATGGGTGGGTTATCCCCTTCTTCCCAAACACCAGTTTTGTTTTATTTTTCTCGTTTACATGGAAGTACATGTATTTTTAGGGGAAAATGTGCATGAATCTCCATGTTTATTTCCAGGACATTGGAAGAATGGATGGTACACATTTTTAAAGTTGCAACAGGAAGTTTCCATTAAAGTGGAAGAGCTTCATGTTGTATTTGGATGTACTGTGCCAACAAGGACAGAATAGGACGGCAAATTCCATGCTAGTCTTATGGTTATTTCATTAATAACGCTTTGGTTCTTGGAGTCAGCAGAGGTGTGCTTACGGAAAATAAATGGTAATGATGGTTTTTGTTTACAGAATTACAGCACAGACAGAGGTAGACAGGCACGAGTGCACACGCATGCGTATTTCTGTCTGAGCAGCAGTTTCTGTGGCTGCTGTAACAAACTTAGCTTGAAACACTACAAGTTTAGTTTTTCACAGTTCTAGAGGCCACAGGAGGATTAGCCTCTCAGTGTGCCAGCTGGGCGGTGGCTTCTCTGGAGACTCCAGACGATAATGTTTCCTTGTATTCCAGATGCATTGCTCTGTTCTGGACCCCTTCCTTCACCTCAAAGCCAAGGACATTACGTTAACATCTTTTCTTTGAGTCCCTTTTGGTGAGTTTTGTCACAGAACTTCTGCCTGGTGTCTCTCTTGCTTCCTCAGGACACCTGTCATTGCATTTAAGGCCCGCTTGAATAATACAGGAGAGTCCTGCAACTTAATTTAATTATGCCTGTATTCTTCTTTATGAGGTTAATACATGACTCCCACTTCCCTTTCTCTGCTCTGAGTGTGGATTGAATTGGTTCTTTGCTTCTCTAGACTTTGGCTTTCTGTAACCTGAACCCTAACCCTTAGGTGTTAGTAATTAGCATACGTGTGTGTGTGTGTGTGTGTGTGTGTGTGTGTGTTTGTGTGTGTGTGTGTGTGTGTGTGTGTGTGTGTGTGTATAAGTAAATAAACAGTCTCTTTTTGTACTTTTAAAAGTTTTGGAATACGAAGATGTGTCTTTTTATTTTTCCATCTAACCTTCAAAAGATCAAATGATCAAATGTCTCCTTGCTCTTACTGTCTCCCCTATTTTTGCTCTTATTTTTTGTTTGAAGCCCCTGCCTGTAATAAATCCTCAAAAACTGAGTGTATAAACAGAGATCAGCTGCTGTGGCTGGATGGGTGCTGAGAGCTTGAAGGAATCAGAATCCTTTCCAGATTGGACTCCCTGAGGTGCTCCCTGAGGTGCTCTTTCCAGCTAGCCCGTCTCTCAGCCTTGCAGGCTGCAGGTGGACTGGAGTGACTCACCACCTTATCTAACTTCCCTTCTCCTCGCACTCCCATTGCTCGCTGCAGATTCCTGTGAGGATACAGCCCCTCATCCTTAGTGCTGTTCTGGGTAAAAGGAAACAGCTGGGGCTTACATTCTGTCACGTGCTACAGAAAGAACAGAAGCCTTGGCCTGAGCAGATCTAACATTCCAGCGAAAGTCTGGGCATTTCCTTTGGCCACGGACCATCCCTAGGAAGGAGAGGTCGGTTTAAGGCATGCTAAAGAGATAGGTGGAACAAGGTGACCCTTTCCTTTTCCCTCCAGTTTGTCTTCTACCAGAGCAGTAAATCCAGCCACGTATAAAGCATCCAGGGAAATGTGATTTCCCCTTTTCTTCTGTATCTGTGGCAAACAAGCTTTCTTTAACATGTTCTCCCCAGCGTTTTGAGCTTCCTTATTCTCTCTCCCCACTTCCTTGCTTCCTGACCTCTGTGCTAGCTTAAATGGAATGCTCCTCCCACTCTCCGTCTCCCCCGGGCTGCATCTGCAGTTTACAGCTGGTCTGCCCTGGGGGTTCTCTTTCAGACTCTAATAACATTGTCCTTGAGTTTCTTTTTGAGTCGTTCTTAAGTTCTCCTTTAAGTTCTCTTTAAGAACCCCAAGAGGGAACCCTGACTTACGGTGTATCTACCCTACACAATGTCTCTTTTGCCATTGTTTACTTCAGGTTTCCCTGATGCATTTGCTGGGCCCTTAACACAGTCCATGACTACTGAGTTAGTACTGCTGAGATCCCTTCCCTTGGCTTCAGATGGCTCCTTCTCCCTTGGTCTTCATGTGACCTTAGATTAGCACCTATTCTGCTGATCTCATTGTAATAACTTCCAAATACAGTTGTGGTTGAAGTATGGGGGTTAGGGCTTCACCACATATTGATCAGAGTACAGTTCAGGCAGGAACACCTCACCGTGCTTCTGAAGGGGATTTGGCTCTCTGCATGTGGCTGGTGTGTGCACAGTACCTGGGTAATGGGAACAGGAAGGGTTAAACAGGATCCGATGTGGAGCCGAGTGTTGGAATTAAGTGCTGCTTTAAAGGGAGTTGTGAAATATTATTTTTATAGTTTTCAATTTAGCTTTTAATCTTTTTTGGCCCAAAGCGCTCTGGAATACTCAACTGACTCTCAAATCATATTGAAGTTGAGATAATTAGAACAATGTAGTGTACGGTGCCTGCCTCACGCCCCACTGTATTCCCTCTCCGCCGCTCCTGTAGCCCCATTTGCTTTCTGCCCACTGCACTGAGCGTGACTTTTACTTCTGAAGTTTTCTACTTTGTTTTTATTCTCCTTCCCTATTCTGCAGCCAGAGATTTTCTACAATGTTTTTATTATGTCTTCATTTTAACTGTGTTCTCTGACAGGAGGTGGAATTTGTGTGTCTCCTTACTTCCTTAAAGTTTCAGATTTTAAATTAGGGATGTTCATAGTAATCCTGGCTTGTGTGCTTCCTACCTTAGCCCTTCTGAGTGCCAAGATCACAGCCCTGTGTCTCCAAGCCGGCTATCCAGCTTCATTAGTGGTTTTATAGAGCAGGGAATCTGAAGTCCGGACACTTATGTTAATTGAGGAGTGGCGGGTACTAGCAGAGCCGGGTGTTAGTCCTGATCATCTAACTCAAGTTGTAAGTCCTCGACTTCCTTTTAAATTACATTTCATGTGTTAGGATTTGAATCTGGGCCCTTATGCATGCTAAACATGCACTCCTCCTGCTTAGCGCATCCCCAGCCCCTGTTCTGAACGCTTATCGGAGAGATTTATGCTCTAAGTGACTGTGATAAATCAAAAGGAGTAGGCTTTAGTCAAGAAGTAATACAGATTGAAGACGTATTACTGAGTCATGCATGTCTTTAATCAAACTGATTATTTCAAATTCAGTCTTTCCGAGGTCTCCCATTATTGCAGAGCTAGGCGGAGATTTAAAAACATTAGCATAGGAAGAGCAGTATCAGCAGGACTCACAATCTCAAGATAATGAACATAAGGAGAGCGAGTTTTATTTCACTCAGCAAAGTGGAGGGATATTAGTGCCTTGATTCCAGCCTGGATGAAGACATCCCCATAATTGCCAAAATACAGAGTGCTTTGTTTAACTGGGACACTTTCATCAGTGTTATTCCTAGATCGAGCAACCCTTAAAAATTCTTTTTCCTCTGTGACCATCTGAGTATGCTTTGAACAGTGCTTCACTCTCACCTTTAGAGCCTGCAAGTCTATGCGTGGTTTGCCCAGGAGTTATCTGTATTTTGATGCTAATTCCACTGCCCCAAGGACAGCTGCCTAGTCACGCACTCAGGACTCAGGTGACTTCACCAGAACCTTCTCCCCACTGAATTTGTAAAATACAGGTGAGGGGCTGGTACAGGATAGAAGGAGGCCTGTCATTGGAGGAGAAAGAAGGATGGGCGGAGAGGAGAAGAGACAGGAGGGAGAGGGCAAGAAGCTATGGCAGGTGACATTAAGATTCCGCTCTGTATATTTACAGGTTGTTATTAATGTTCTTAAGGGATGGATGTGTACTGGGCTCTGTATGTTTAGGTGGGCAATTATCTTATCAATTGGATCTAAGGTTATTGTGTTGTGTGTTCTTTCATGTGTAGATTTAAGTGTAATGGAGTGTGGGGCGGCCGTTCTGGGCCGTCATGGAATTAGAATGTGTGCTTCTGGCAAGATATCCAGCAGATATCTTGGGGCACTGCAGTGACAGACCTAGTGGGGGATAAAAGACAACCTTTTTTAATTTTTATATTTTAACCACAACAAGTCTAGGCACTCAAATTGTGGTCTGCTCAATATCAGACCTGCAAAAAGAATAGTAAGACTTCCAGTTGGTTCTTACCTACAATAAAGTATGAAAGCATGCCTGTCAGAGACGTGCTGCAGGCCACGTGATTCAGGGCCATCAGCATCACCTGGAATATAGGCAGGAAGTGTACATTCTCAGGCCGTGCACTAATGGATCTGAAGCTCTAGAGCACATCAGGGAAATATGTGTTGTAACAAGTGCTGTGGATTGTTTTAATCTGTGCTAAAGTTTGAGAACTCCCTGTCGTCAGTGTGTTTTAAGCAGTCTCGATCATGGCATCTACATACTTCACATTATGACTCTGTATCCGCACTGTGCTGGGCAGTTTGTGTTATCAACTTGTAACCACCAAAAGTCAATTGGGAAAAAGGGAAACCTCAACTGAAGACTTTTTTGGTTGGGGTTGGAGAGGTGGCTTAAAGGTTAGGAGTAGTGGCTGCTCTTACAGAGGACCCAGCTTCAGTTCCCAGCACCCAGACAGTGGCTCACAACCATCTGTAACTCCAGTCACAGGGGATTATTTGCCCTCTCTGGCCTCTGAGGGGCAACACGCATGCGAACGGTTTACACATATCCGTGCAGGCAAATACCCACATGTGATGTTGGTGATGATAATTATCATAATAATGATAATATGATTGCCTAACTTGACAGAGCTTTGACTCTGCCTCTGAGCGATTATCTTGCCTGATGGGCATCAGTCACTCTGAGCTGCATCGTCTCTAGCAGGTAGGCCGGGGGCATATAAAAGCTGAGTTATAGCGAGTGAGCAAGTCAGGAAGCTCAGTGAGCTGTGCTCCTCCACAGTCTCTGCCTCGGTTCCTGCCCTGAATTTTCTTAACTGTGGACTGTGATCTGGAAGTTAAAGCTGAAATAAATTTTCCCTCCCCGAGTTGCTTTTGGTTAGTGTTATATCTCAGAAAAAGAAAGGCAAGCAGGACACTTATGCACAGCCTTACTTTTCTCTCAGTCCCCTCCCAGAGACACACAGACATAGACTCATGACTTAGAAGTTTGAGGAAAAAAAATCTTTAAATGTCTTTTTAGTTTTTTTCTTATTTTAGATTTTTAAAAGGTTTTAGTTTACGTGTATGAGTGACTGCCTGCATGTATGTACATACATCATGGGTGCCTTTTGTCTTTGGAGGTCAGAAGAGTGTGTTGCATCCCCTGGAACCCAAGTTAAGGATGATTGGAAGCTACCTTGTGGGTTCTGGGAACCAAGCCTATGTCCTCTGTAAGAGGAACAGGCCCATGTTTGAATGCATCTGTGGATTTACAATCTGTGCATAGGGAGGGCCAACTATGTGTTTAAGATATATTAACATTTTTAAAAAAACATTGCCAAATTTCATCTTAAGTGAGAATCAGGATGTAAGTATTTTTCCTGAGTATGGACTTGCAGAAATGTCAGGATAGGCTCCCCATAGACCAAAAGTCAAAGATTATTGTTGCTCAAGCGGAACTTTTCTTTAGAATAGTCTTCAAGCTCTAATTGAGACTCTAAGCCAAAAGATTATCTTTCTTAGAACTGCTGAAGGTGCTTCACGCATTACATACTGGATGTGTGCTGGCAGCGCACTGACGAGCTCCTTCTTTACGGTTTACTTCCGTGCCGTGCTAAGTAGCTTTGGAGGTTACCTGGTGGCGGTCAAAGTTCAAGCTGTGGTAATATTCCTTCTCCAATCCCTTCCCGTCTCACTTCATATTCCCAGACGTGCAAGCCTGACTCCTGGATGCCATGCTCAAGAGCTATGTGCTCTGGATTTAGACTGTATGGAATCAAATCTAGAATATGTAATTTATTATCTGTACCACCTTGGACACATTATTTACCTGTCCTTTCCTCATCCACAAGATTGGGATGATAGCTGCACTCAGTTTACACCATTACTCTGAGCACTAAAGGATGCATTCCATATATCGCACTAGAGCAGTGCTTGACAGAAAGTAAGTGGTTAATAAATGTTATCCATTATAATTATTCTTTATTTATTCTTTTCCCTCTCTTACATTTGGCTGACTAGAACATTCCACAGATCTAAATTACTGGGTGCAGTGGCACAAGCCTGTAGTCCCAGCTACTTGGGAGGCTGAGACAGGAGGATCGCTTGAGTCCAGGGGTTCTGGGCTGTAGTACGCTATGCTGATCGGGTGTCCACATTAAGTTTGGCATCTATATTGTGACCTCCCGTGGTGGTCACCGCCTAAGGAGGGGTGAACCAGCCCAGGTTGTACAAAGATCTAAATTACCTCACTTTGTCTACTTAATGGTTGCCATCAGCTTTAGTCTCCCTTTGTAAGTGAACAATCTTAGAAATGTAAATAAATAAAAATATTTGATGGCTTTCTTTCAAGCTTTGATTAAAATGAGGCCTCATTCCCTAATCATCCCACATTTGCTCAATGCTTCTGAGAGCCCTGCTGCTGTCTGTTTGTCTCTGAAATGGACCCCTTACATGTTCTTTCAAGCTTCGTGACCTGCTCTCAGTATGGGCCATTTTCACACAGCTGTCCCTCTGTATGGTACACGTTCCTGTCCTTCCCATCGTCCTGTGGTTTTTCATTTCTGCAGCTATCACTTCCTCAGAAAACCATCCATAAGCATCTTCCCCAAATTAGGTCACCTTCTTTGGGAATCCCTGGGGGAGTTCCTTTTATTAGACGGAAGCTCTCTAAATACACAGATTACCATTATTTTCTCTCTGTTGGGGAAAAGGATAATTAATCTGTCCTTGTTAAACACATTACACTAAGAAGAATTCCAGAGATGAATTTTGCACATTGTAAGAAATAAATGATTGAGGTATTTTAAGGAATGGTGTCTGAAAATTCTGCAAGTTGACCTTGTGATGATGGTATAGGAGAGCAAGGTGAGTGACAGGGGTGTTACCACATGCTGTACTTGGCTGTCGTAGGGTGATGGAGTTGTAAGTGGTCCTTCTGTCACTGACAAACAGTTCTACTTCAAAGGCTGTAAGTCCGGAGATAGCCTTGTTTCAAGTGGTTACTTGATTGTTCACATAACCCTTGACGCCAGTGTTGCCCATAATGAAGGGTCAGCTCTGAGTCAAACATAAGACTAGATATTTTGTGGTCAAGACAGAACCCAGTGTAGATAATGTCATATCTTGGATGTTTTCATTCACAGGAGAGGCAAGGGGGTGACTCCATGGTGGGCATAGATCAAATTTCACCCATTACTTAATTCTAGGCCAGAAATAGGAACCACTCACTCTCAACACTTGCCTGAAAGCAGTCAGGAAGGAGGTCTTAGGAATTTTGATGTGAACCAGTTTTACCCCTGTAGTTTTTCTTTAAATAGCAGCCTTTTAAGAATCTGGGCAGATGCTCAAATTTAAGACAGATTGTATCAATGGAATTACAGTTAGTCCTGTGCATGCCTTGTCTAGCTGAGTGGTATTTCTGATGTACAGATGTGGTAACTTTTGGAGAAAGGTACTTTCTTTTGGTGTGGCTCAATAAAAGAATTGCTTGGTGTTAATCAGGCAGAAAATAACATAAGGTTTTTAATAACTAAAAACTGGCATAAACTTACTGTGTGTGCATGCATGTGAGAGCCTGTTCATGTGGGTACATATGTGAGTGTGCATGTGTAAGCCAGAGGTTAACCCTTAGTGTCCTTCCTGAGGAGCTGGTCACTTTGTTTGAAACAGTTTCATTGGTCTGAAGCTCACTGAAGGTTACAGACTGACGGCTCCCGTGCTTGTTTGTTTCAACATACATTCTAGGTATGGGACTTAGCTCACTGTGCTTACTTAGCAGGCTCTGTACTGCTCTACATAAGTGTTTTAGAAGAGTTTGTCATAAGCCTGCTGCACAGCCGTAGCAGGCTTTGCGTGTGTTCCTCCTCACCCCCATAGACATCACAGGTTTACCATTCTTTTGGCTTGGTCTCACTGAGGAAACCATGTGTCCTGGTTGTATTTTGATTTTTTCTGTTTATTTCCTTTTGAGTGATTATATGGTAGTGTATCAAGCATCTCTAGCATGATGGCTTGATCATTCCCTTCCTGGGCGATTTGTTTGCTCATTATTTGTTATGCTGCATTCGTGATGATGTCTTTGTTTGGTTCTCATTTTGCAGGCAGAGCCGTTTGTTTGGGTTAACAATGCATCAGCACATTCCCAGAGTGTCGCCAAGGCAAAGTACGAGTTTCTGTTTGGCAAGTCAGAAGAGAAAACCCCGGATGCTAGTAAGTGTTTGTAACATTGCCTTCCAGGTAAAAGATGTGTGGTCCTACTTATTTCTGCATCCTGTACTTACCGGCATCACTTCCTGCTCACCCTTGGGAAGCCTGTGTGCTCCAGCTGTTCTCTAGAGCAGTCTTCCCAATGCTAGAATTGGATGTAGTCCCTACAGCTTGCTCTAGGTAATTTCAAGTCTGCTTTCCGGATAATTTTCAGCTTCCGATACTTCAGGTTTCCAGAATTAACTAATTGCTACTAAGATTTTATTTTCCACATTTATCGTTGTTCTATATAACTGTCCTTTAGTTTTGGCTACTGTCACATGCTATGGAGAGTCGATTCCACAAGTGTTTTAGACAATGTAATCTTAAGAGAGCTTTCATTTGAAAAATTACTGTCACATTGTAGAATTAGAAGCAACACTCTTCAGAACAGCTTAGAACAGATAGAACTGGCGTGAGTACTGCTATCAGCAATCCTCCCAACTAGCTACTTCCTTCCCATTCCAGCACTATACTGTGTACTTTGAATAGTGCATCTTATTTGATCCTCAGGGAAGTCCCGTACATTGCCTCTGTTATCCCCTTCATCAAGAGGTGGAATCGAGATAATTTCCTGTCAGTTTCCTGACCCTAAAGCTTGAGCGTTCAATCCATGGGAGCCACGCATTTCAGAACACGGAGCACCTTTTCCTAAGAGAGTGTGAGAGATGCAGTCTTTTTTAAAGAGTCTCAGAACTCTCATCTGTGTCTGTGGAAAAGTGGTGGTGAAGGCAGGTATCGGCCTTTTGGAAGCCAGGAAGCCTTGAGAATTTGTGCTTTGGAGTTAGACCCTGGGAATCCCATGCTTGTAGCTCACAACCTTGTGGCAGTGTGGACATTAGCCACCAACTTTCTAGTCTGGAAAATTGATCTCAGTGATAGGTCTCAATCATTCTGTGATATGCAAAGACCTCGTAATCGTGCTGGGACATAGCAGGTGCTTCTGGTGTGATTGTTGTATTAATGAGGACGATAGCAGGTCTTCATGGCCGTATCCCTGACCTTCAACTGTTCCTCTTACAATGATAATCATCGTCTTTTCACCTGCATCGTTACCTAACGCTGTTTTACATGTATAAGGGGTTTGACCTAATGTGCTCGGTGTTTGGTTGAAAACAGAACGAGTGATTCTGTATTTCATATTGGCATGATAGTTGGTATTGTGGAACAACATTTTAAGATTTCTAAGAAGTCAATGCATGCATATGCACTTAATTCTTGTAGTCTTTTATAATTTCTCTATTCATAATCACCTTAAGACAGCTTGGAAATCCTTCGCTGCTTTGAACTTTAGATGTCACCTTGTGGATTTCTGCTTTTTTCCCATTTTTACTCTGATGAAACACAATTTTTACTTATGAAAACAATGGGTAGTGCTCTCTGTGTCAATAGTGAATAGAGCTATTGGCAAGATTGTGCATCTGTTGGGCTTCTTACCTAGAGTTGTGTGAAATATTTAAAATTCAGTTAAGGGAAACATACACCCTTCATACCACCTGACCGTTTTATTCCTTGATATTTACCCAAGAGAAATTCAAATTTATGACCACTTTTCCTGGAATGTTCGTAACCTACCCTTTGCTTTGCTGTCTGGGAAACCAAACATATTTGGAGTTTATGCTTTTTAAAAGTAACAACAGAAACTGGAATGAAGGGACGATGGGCGGTGGGCGGTGACTCTGTGTGGGGAAAACTTGTCATTTCTGCCTTAACACTAATTGGCTTGGATTCAGTGTATGGTATATGCTGGAGTCTCTTCCTTAGTCCTTTGAGATTTGTCCTTGAAAACATTGTCCTTGAAAACTACAAAACAAAGCACTTGAAAGGAAATCACACATAAGTCATTGGGCCAGAGGCATGCTTTGAGATTTTTCTTTCTTCTTTTTCAGATCATTATTGTTAAATCATGTGAGAACGTGGATGAAACTTTTAAGTCTAAACTGTAGAGCCAAAGGATAAAGTGGGAAGGGCAAGAGAAATGTGTAATTTTTACAGCTTTAAGACTGTACTAGCTCAAGTCTAATGTTTTATAAGTCTTTTGAATTATTATATAATTTAAAGTTTAATGCTATAAATATTGTAATTATAAGTACATGTAGAAAGAATTTTAGAAACATTTTTATTGACAAGAAAATGAAGATCTGTTTTCTACTAAGTCTTATGAAAGGATTAAATGGTATTTTTAATGTTCTTGGTCCATCACCTTATTTCTCCTGATGTTAATATTTAATATTTACGGTAATTATACCGAAACTTGTAATTCTCCTATGGCTATAGAGTTGAGTTCATGGTAAAGAGTATCCAAACTTGAAAGGTGTATGCAGTTGTTCCTGTTAATGTGGCGCTCTCTAAAGAGTGGACTCTAGTCAGATTACTCCTACAGCATGGTGCACTGGGGGCTGATACAGAACAGGACACACAACAGACCCCGAGTTGATAGAAGAGCGTGAAGGGAAGTTCCCCGTGCTGGACAGAGGAATCAAAGTCAGAGAAGGCTGGCTCCATCATCAGCAGGCCCAGGAAAGGATATTTTTGTTCTGATGAGAACAGTTCAAGTACTGAACAGTGTCAGCACAAGAAGCTAGCATGTAGTTTTTGTAAAACTGGGCACTGTGCGTGGAAATTTTGGCTAGAAAAGTTGTGCATTACCTAGAAGCTGTTAGAGTGTGGGGTTGTGGCTTGGCACATCAGTTTTCCCGGAGTTCTGAAGGTAGGGGAAAATTCATTTCTTGTGGAATTGAAGCCCAACGTTGAGGTAGGGCACCAATGAGAGTCTGTGCAAAGCCTAGGAAGTGACAAAGAAATGTCACAAACTTGCAGGATTTAATGCAAAACTGTCCTTTTTTTTTTTCCAGTTAAGGACATATAAAGGTCTACATTAACAAATACATCCCTAAAATGACAGGCCCACAATTAGTATTATTTGTATAAAGCAAGGAAGCTCTTTGGGAAGGATAGTCAGCATTTATAACACAGATAACCAGACCCAAACCCCATTGGATATTCTGAAACTGTAAAATAGTGTTCTATAAACATAAACTGGGGCAAACCATTAAGGTACAGCAGGAACCTAAGAGGAAGATGTGCACATGATTAGGAAACAGTCTGTGTGTCCTCGGTGGATTTAAAATTACAGATAGTGAACCGACACTAAAACAATGGACTATTAGGTGTAAAGTTATTCTATTTCTAGTTAGTTTAGTTGTTAAATCCACATTAACGGAGAGAGAGGCCCAGTGAAGGATTGTCTAGGTGGGCTGGCCTGTGAGGGATTCTTCTAATTTTAGTCAACTGAGATGGAAAGACTCGACCTGAATGTGGGCAGCCCTAGGTAGGGAGCCGAGCAGTAAGCATGCATGCATTCATTTCTCTGCTCTCTTGCCGTGGGTGTAACCAGCTACTTCAAGTGCCTGCCTTGACTCTCCTGCAGTGATGACCTATAACCTGGAATTAATTGAAGGGCATGCTGCTCTTCGTCAGTGTGGGTTTTTTCCTTTCTTCCCAGCAAGAGCAATGAAATTGAGTCACTGAACTAGAGCCTGATCTTACTTCATGATCTCCCATTGCTTTACCTACCAAGTGCCACCATAGGAAAGTGACGAGAAGGGGCGGGGGGGATGGCAGGGAGGAGAGCATCCCAAATCCCAAGCACGGCTACCTCTCATATCATGTCTGTCTTCTTGTTCCGGATCTGAGCGGACATCCTTTCGTTCAGTGTTCATTGACTGACTGTTCCTTATGCAATGGTCCAGGCCTCCGTGCTGGTGGTTTTTGTTTTCTCTTTCTGTATTTCTCTTTCTGTATTTATTTATTGACCAGATTTTTTTTATAAGGGGCAGGAATTTTATTATACACCCCAGGATTGCCTCTAACTTACCGTCCTCCTGCCTCATCCTCTCGCGTTTTGGGATCCCAGGCATATTTCATCGTATATAATAGGATAGCTTTAGATCTTAACTAGGTAGAAATTGCCATTTATCGAGCTGCCAACAGAAAGATTGTTCTGGTTCATATTCTTATTCCCAAACTTAATCAGGAAAATAGGCTGCTTCACTTTTAGTCTGTTAGAAGTAAACATTTGTTTTTTTTTACATAAAAAATAGTATACATGTTATTGTAAGTATAGTGTGAACTTTAGGCTTTTTGTTGTAAAATGACGTGTCTGTATGAGAAGTGGAGTCTTGAGTAAATTATACAGGACAGAAGGAGTTGGGAGGGTCAGCTCTCCTCTCTGCCCTCCAGGCTCCACTAACACTGTGCTCTTTAGCCCTGATCTTGCACATGCTGGGAGCGCTTTCTCCACACCCTCGGCCTACGTCCCATGTCCCTGTCACTGAGTTTGGGATATTCCTTCTTCATTTTGTTTTTCTGCCCGCATGTAAGTTTGCTGTTAGGAACATTGCTGGCATTTGCCTCAGTAATTCCTGCTTACAGATTCTCTATGTAAAATGAGAAGACAGTTGGCTTATATAGGCTATCTGAGGCAGATTTATATGGTGTGTGTGTGTCTGTGTGTGTTCTCTTGCTTGCACTTTTAAGTCTTATGTAGAGCTTCCCTTCTCAAGGTAACTGAGCAGTTGGCTCATGACGTCATGGAGGTGAGGGTGCAAGCTCTCTGCTTCTCCAGCTTTCCATCAGAAGCCTCTGGAATCTGCCTTTACTCAGACCAGACTTGTGGTATTTACATTTTATATTTTAACAATGACAAAGGCTTTTGAACTTTTAATACAGACCGACTCTAAATAGATAAATGTGGCTTTTGCACTTAAGAGCAGCCACTACATACCCTAGTAGTGTATGTAGTTGTGCCTGAAGGGGAAGAGGAGTAGCGCCTGTGTGTGTGTGCGCGCCCTCTGCTGGCCACGAAAGGTAGACTGCACTGGAGCACTTCAAGGAGTCTGGGGGGTGGAGCAGCATTTTCTTAGATGGACAGATGGATGGTCACCTTTTCTTTTCTTAAATATATTGTCACTGTGTTAATTGTAGGAGGAATCTATTTCCGTCTGGGAGGTATGCTTCTTATCCTAACCGTCTGATAAGTGAATTTGTGCTAAATTTTTTCTAGGCCATTACAAAACTGTTGTCTGCAAACCTAGACTTAATTCTGATTAGGTGTACTGCTTTGTTCTCCTCATTCGTGTGTGTGTGTGTGTGTGTGTGTGTGTGTGTGTGTGTGTGTGATTGCTTTCCCCCTGGAACTGAAGTCTTAGGTTACCCATTCCCTTTGCACCTCTGCTGTCCTGCCGTCATACTTCTTGATCCCTCAGTGCTGACAAATTGATATTTGCTCCCTGCCTATCACTACTCATCGTTTCTGATCACTCTGCAGGCTTTCGCTCTACCCTGCATTTCTGGAGGATGAGTTTTGTTCTGGCTTGATGATCGTGAAGACCTTTCTGTCACAGCTCCCTTTACCTCTGGACATGTCCATTCTGTTATTGTTCAATTGTTTTTCCTCTGTATGTTACAGCCGTTACTCACTCCCGAGCTTCTTATTATTGTATTTATGTTTCGTGCCTACTACTTTTTCATTCCTGTTGTAAAATCACTTGACACCCTCCCCCAAACTTTTTTAAATCAATACTTATATTCATAGTTTCAGTCACCTTCCTGTTAATCTTCATTGCAGTTCTTTCATAGATACGTCATTGTGATTTTCTAAGTAATTGGTCAGATTTTTTTCCAAGATTACCCCGTATTCCCTGAATTTATGCTTCCTACAGGGTCCATTCAATTTCATTAAATTTTCGGACTTCCTTTTGAAGGCAGTCTTCTACTCCAGATGATATTACGATTTGTTTTTACAGTGCTATGTATGCATTAAAGTTTGTCCCCAGATATAGGTGAGGTTTTCGTAAATGTGTGGTGTGTCCTTCCTGCGGAGTGGGGCTGGGGTGGGTCTGTGAGAAGCAGGGAGGAGCATGTAGACTGGCACAGGGTGAGCCCCAGCCACACTCATGTGGACTGTCCTCTGCAGAGCAGAGCAGGTCAGGAGTGGGGCCCTCATGGCCTGTTGCTTTTCAGGCAGTGAGTGATGGCACACTCCCACCCCCATGTCAGATGCAGATACTTGCTGAGGCTGGCTTTCTAGCTTCCCTGTGTTTCTCCTTTAGGATGAGTGTGCCTGCTGGGTATATTTGGGGTCATGACTTCTGATGTCTCTCATTAGTGATTGTAATGTTTGCATATGTGTTGCTTCTTGAACACCTTAGAGAAAATAAAACAAAGTTTGTGCCTGTTTGCCACAGTGACAAAATAATTGTTTCTGTAGGAAAAATAGAGTTGCATTGCTTTATTGAGATATAATTTATGTAACAGTATAAATCACCTATTTAAAATATAAAATTCATTGTTAGCCTATTATAATTCTGTGTCCATGATCATAATTGATTAGGGCATTTTTTTTCCTCAAAAAAAAAAAAGTGACTAAACCAGTAGCAGTTCTCCAGACAACCACACTTATCTCCTTGTCTCCTTCCACAGGCTTACTTATTCTAGAGCCTTCATATAAATAGAGTTTGCTGTACCTGGCTTTGCTCTCTAGTGGATTTCTGTGACATTAATGATGTTTGTCATCTTTTAATGTGCCTGCTAGCTTACTGTTTGCTGTTTTTGTTCATTCATATCCATTTTCAGTTTTTAATATCGTTTATCAGTCTTTCACTATTGAGTTGTAAGAGCTCTTTATATATTCTGAATGCAGGTTTCTTATCAGAAATATGATTGAAAGATTGTTCCTTGATAATATGTTCCTTGATAATGTGAAGTTTAACCATCCCATAATAAAGTCAGGTTCTATCTATTTCTTATTTACTCTTTTTGTGTAATATCTATTTGCATACTCCATGTTTATGCCCGTGTTTTCAAGTTTTGTAGTTCTCTTATTTGTAGGTCTGTGATCCACTTTTAATTAAAAGAAAGGAAAGAAATGTTTTATGGTATGTGCATGCGCGCGCGCGTGTGTGTGTGTGTGTGTGTGTGTGTGTGTGTGTGTGTATGTTTGTGTGCATGTGCCTGTGTGAGCCTGTATGTAGACCACAGGATAACATGCAGGGAAGTCGACTTTCTCCATTTACATATGATGTGGGTCCCAGAGATTAAACTCAGGTCAGACTGGGGGCAAGAACCATAACATACTGAGATATCTTGCCAGATATATGGTTTAGTTTATTTGTTGTATAAAGATGTGCAGCTAGGTAATCTTGATAACAGAGAGAACATGTTAGTACATTACCGATTGGGTGAACACTGCTCTATATAGACAAAACAAAATGTAAAACAGAAATATAAAAAGAACCACAGCAAACAAGCAAACAGAAATGGGCATTCTAGCCGTACAGGGCACAGAGAAGTCCTCATTCTAATCTGTGTGTAGCCCTAGGATCTAGGAAAGCTGGACTCAGTACTTTAAGAAAAACACAATTTGTCATAGAAACCTCAGACAGACAAAGGAATGAATGATAAATCCACTAATTATAAGGTTTTCTGTTGACTTATTTTCTTGTCTCCACCACAGATTTAAGTCAGTTTATAATTTCATTGTGAATCTTTTAGAAAGACTCTTTTTGGAACCTTTCATTTAGTTTGATCTTTTCTGTACTCAGACTGCAGAAGAGTTGACTTTACAGCATGTTACGTTAATATGCTCAGTAGCACTTGGCCCTTACTGGATGGACAGATGGTCTTCATTACTTTATCTGGACCACAGATCCTGCTTGGTAGGCCATAATTTCATCTGGCTTTGGTTTGGTCAAGTGAGCTGTAGAGTGATTATAAAGTCTCCTTTTGGGTAGGGTCATTCAAATAATGGGCCCACTCCATACAGTACTAGTCCACGTGCCTGCAGAGTGAGCTGTGCCTCAGTCTCTGACTGGAGCTACTTGGTCATCACATGCATAGATAACCATGGAGTGTTGCAGAAGCAATCTGGAAGGCTTACTAAAGGCTTAACCTTGTTCCTACTGTCCAGTATAATATTTTTTCTATTTTTAGACTGATGTCCATTACTGCATTGTTTTATTTATGTGGCGCTGTGGATGGCAGACCCACTGTATGCTAGACATGCACTCCAAGGATCCAGCTGCATTCCTAACCCTGACTTTTTTCTACCTTCCCTCTCTTCTTAGGCCCACACTACATACAGTTCAGGTGACCTTTGAACTTATAAAACTCCTTCTTTAAGCAGTAAATGCTAGGGTCACAGTGTGGGATAACATTCCAAGCTCTGATTCGCACCCCCTTCCCTTTCAATCTCCTTTATCCCCTCCCCTCTTTTTCGTTCTGTTCTGTATTGAAAAGCTAAGGAGCCAAGGATGATGACGTAGGTTTGTAGTCTGATTACTTAGGAGACTGAGGCAGAATAAGCATTTAATCCCGACAATTCAGATCAGTTTTCACAACACAGTGTGAACACACACACACACACATACACACATATACACACACATACACACACATACACATACACTCACTCACACACACACTCACACACACACTCACACACACACACACACATACACACACATACATACACCCCTGATAAGCAGAATTTAAGTTTTTCTTGAGAATAAAATCAGATCAACTACTTTGGGATAGATAATCGTAGGTTATTTAGAACCAAAAAATTTGCTGCATGAAATATAATTAACACCAGACTTTTTTTACATGAGCTTACTAACCATTTATGATTAATTTGAAACTGTTTGCCCATGTTTCATATATTGGAGAGATTGATTCTTACTGACTTGTGCAGCTCTTTGGATGCTGGTAGGACTATATTCTTGAGATGTAGAATTCAGAATATTTTAATTGTTGGTGCATGATCTGCTTCACAAACGCTGTCTTAGCAGTGTCTCCCTGCATTTTTCCTTGCCAAACTGTCTCAGTTCAAATTGCCTTTTCCTTTTATGTATCTTCCCACTTTTACTTTGCAAATCAGAGATGACATACTGGTATCTTTAGTTTATGCTGTGAATGATCCACTTGTGTAAGGGAAAGCCTAGCTGTTAGAATTGAGGAAGCTTCATGGAACCACACAATCCTGACGCTCCTGGTGATAAGGTGGAGACCGGCGCTCAGCCGTGCTCTGCTGCCAGGCCCCCACCAACCGCCCTCTAGTGTGCACTCATCCTATTCCTCCTACCAGTGGGCACTTGGCCTTAGGGCCCAGCATTAAAATCTTAGCTTGCGCTCATGTTTGTGTTTGTGATTTCAAGGAAGTCACATGTTGCAATCCAGAGTTGTATCCCATCATAGATTTTCTTAAATCCAGTGAATACTTGAGGCTTCCAAGGCTCCAAGGCACATGGGGTGCTGTCCTTTCTCTTCACGAACTCCCTTTCTCCCAAACTGTATAGAAGTGAGGGCCATATGTGTGGATCTGCTTTGCCAACCTCTAATTTGTGGAGGCCAAGACTTCTAGAGTCCTATGAGGGTGGATGGGATAATACTGGAAAAAGTTGTTTCATGTGCTGTGTTGTTTTTAGTGTGGGGAACATTCACGTGGTGTGGGAACAGTATGTTTCTAATTACTTGTGCTTTGAGTATAGTATATAAAAACTTTCTGAATGACCTTTAACACAGGTTTTCTTAGACAGCAACTGCCTTACCCATCAAGGGCAGGTTAGGATCTTGACTTTGACTTTGGAGATGTATTAAGAGTTGGGTCAGGATGGTGAACTATCGTTCCTCACCAGGCAGTGGTGAGGTTACAGAGTCACCTGTTAATGTACTTATCTCTCTTGACTCCTGCCTTGCTTTCAGGGTGGATTTTCCCTTTGACAAATAGTGTTTCACTAACATGAAGAGTCATAGAATTTCAGTTACATTTCCATTTTTCTTTATGCTGTATTTAGGAGATTGTATTGATTATTTTTAATTTTTATCTTCTAGCTTTATGTTGCTTACGACTCTTGCTTCAGGATAATAAAGTATGCTTTCAATCCATGTGTTATTTTAGAGTTTAGCATCCCAATTCTTACAAAGGAGTGAGCACATGTAAACTGATCACTTATCTCCTAAGGAGCACTAATCCAGTGATTATCTAGGGAACCCTGGGGATTTCTGCATTTCACAGAACACTTAGAAGGTGATAATCTTTGTATCATGGTACACTGGAAGCAAGGAATAAAGGTAGCTTTTCCATTTCTGCCCCAGTCCTGGCTTGGTCCACTTTCAGGTGTACTGTAGATGCCCTGGAGGCTTCTTACGCTTGTTAAAAATTCAGGATCTGCTGAGTCTCTCCGTAACTCTGATTCTGTGCTACTGTAATGAACTCCGTAGATAGGCAGATCAGGTTAGTCCCACTGAAAACATGGAGAGGCGGGGCCCTTCTCTAAGGACATGAGGGGTAATGGTAAGGGATTCTGAGATAAAGCAGAGGCAGGGGAACACCTGGTTGGTTGGATTTTCTCTATCGATGTTGGAGATGGTGTAACACACACCACTAGAAGATCAAGAAAAGCTCTCCTGGCTCCTTTTACATCGGCTCAGCTCTGAGGACGGTGACCTAAAAAGCTGAGCACATGTGCAGAAACGCTGCAGATTTATTGTAGGATTATTTGGAAGTTACAATGAAAGGACATTTGCTTTAACAAGGGGGTAGAAAGCCCAATTTTAGAGAGAATTAAGGAAACTGTAACAACTGGTGAGTTTCAGGGTTGTCATTAGTTGCATATTAGCTGATTAATAAAAGTTTGCAGGGAGTCGGGAGTCCAGCTGGCTCTGTGACCTGAAGGATCAATGGTGGGAACCAGCCAAGGGCCCAGGTCAAGGTGAGCTGTCTTCCAGCCTAAAGGAGCATACATGGGTGGGGACCTTGGAGGGTGGAGGAGTTGACAGATCAGTAAAACAGAAAGCCTGCGACATGACTGCAAGTTCACACATAATGAACATTATGAACAATCCCTAACTCTATTTTATTGGATATGTTTATTGGAGAAACTCTGGTATGTTAAAAAAAAAGACCTTAAACAAATAACTAAGAGGCCTGGGTCTTCTTTAATGGCAGATATCAGACCCCCTGGCAAGTGAAGGCTCTCAAGAGGGCATTTTTCTTAGTCATTCCTACAGTTGCTAAACTGGAGAGATATATATACAGTCCGGTTTGAGTAGGAGGCAAGTACTATACTATGATGGTTCTAATGATAGAATTCCTGTTGAAATCAAAGCAGAGGCCTATGGCAGTCTGTTGGAGGCACATGCCAATTAGGCTGGAAGGAAGCATCTAGAAGAGGAGAGTACCTAGACAGTGGCAGAAGCTGTTTGAAGAACAGTTTGTCTACAGAGGACAAATGATAAGGACTTGGGGCAGATAGAGACCATGCTGAAACATCCTAACATATGTCCTTATTGATTAGAAAATAAGGTTCCTTCTTTACTGGGCTTAGAAAACTAGTATGAAGTCAATGTAAGATAAGCTGAGAAAGGTAAGTCTGGAGAAGGTCTGTTCCCAAATGTGTTCAGGGCAACAGAGAACAAGACACTGTAACTAGAAGTATTAACCCTGGAGCCGCTCATCCAAAACACCGTAAACTTATGGTTAGGACATGCCAGTTTGTCCTTCCACACTCTCTCTTTCTTCTTTCTGTTCTCAAGAATGTACTAGACCTCATACAAGCACATCAGTGGTGGGGAATTCTCAGATGGCAGATCAACAGGCTCAAAGTAGCCAGGATCATTTAAGTTCTGAATCACCTGTCTAATTCGCATAGAAAATACTTTGCTTAGGCGTGCTCACGTGTGTGTGTGTGTGTGTGTGTGTGTGTGTGTGTGTGTGTATGCATGTTTGAGTCTTGTTCATGTGGGGCATACATATGGCCTAGTAGTCAGAGGACAACTTTGTGGAGTTCAGTGTTTTCCCACTTTTATGTGGAGTCTGAGAATAAATTTCAGTTATCAGGCTTCTGTGACCTGTGTGTTTACCCCACAGGCCATCTTGCTGGTCCTTGACTTTTGAAAAATTCTACATGCATGTGAGGTCATATAGTATTGTTTTTCTGTTCCTGTCTTATTTACTTGGCAAAATGTTCTTCATATCTATTCATATTGCAAATAGTAGGATTTAATTTTTGATGAATCATTTCATTATATATGTATATATCTTACTTTCCCCCTTGATTTAATCCCCCAGATATACTTGTGTTCTGTCAGTATCTTGGATAGTTTGAATAACTGCCAAGACTTTAGTGCTCAGATGTTCTTAAGCTAACTGGTGTCCTTGGGCAGTATACTTAGGAACAGGATTGATGGATCCCATGTTCAGTCCATTTCTATGTTTGTAGGAATCTCCATTCTGTTTTTCATAATGTCTTACATTTCTAGCAACAGTGTACAGAGGACTTTTTCCCCCTGCATCGTCTCCAACACCTCTTTGTCTCTTTGGTAATAGTCTTTCTAGCAGGTATGAGGTGGTATCTCCTTGTGGTTTAACTCCCCTCTTCCCCAAATTATTAGCATCTTAGTTACTTTATTATTGCTGTGATGAGGCACAGTGACCAAGGCACTGTACAAAGGGAAGAGTCTACTGGGAATTGCGTACGGATTCAGAGGTTTAAAGTCCATGGTGATCCTGTCAAGGTGTAGCACAGACAGGCATGTTGTTGTAGCTATAGCTGAGGGCTTTATCCTGATATAGAAGCACACCAGAGGGAGAGACACATGGGAAACTGTGGAGTTTTGAAGCCTTAAGTCTTCAATAAAGCACCTCCTCTAGTAAGACTCCTAAGCCTTCCTAAGTGGTTCTACCAACTGGGAAGCAAGTATTCAAACGTGAGCTTATGGGGGCCACTCTCACCCAAACCTCAGTTAGAGATGCTAAACAGTTTCCTGTGCTTGTTACCCAGGTTTGCCCTGTGTTAAGCTCTTCAGACATGTCTATTCAGAGTCTCTGTCCTTTAAAAAAGTCATTGCTTGTTTTCTTGGTATTGAGTTATTTAAGATACATTTACTTCTTATCAGATGTTTGCTTTGCAAATACTTTCTCCCATTCTGTAGATTGTCCCTTTATTCTGTTGACCATTTTCTTTGTTACACAGCAGTTGAATTTGCTTTTAAGATTGATGAGGTCCTGACTGCTGTATTTATTTAATCTTTATGCCTTCATCTCTCCCCTTCAGTTTCTTCTGGACACCCCCTCCAATTCCCTTTCAGTTTCATGACCTCTTTTCTTTTAATTAGTATTGTTGCATTATACATATGTGTACCTACACATATGTATATAGAAATGCAATGGGCTGAGCTCGCTTGTTTCCTCCTTCCCCCCTCGTGGTGGTGGTGGTGGTTGTGGGGTATGTGTGTATGTAAGGCGGGCTGGCTATTTGGGATTGGATTATCAATGACTTGTCTCTGTGTCTCTTAGGAAGGCCCTTGCTCATTTCTTAGCAGCCTTTTTTCTTGCCTGTGTTTTTCCTGTTTCACACCAAAATCATAACCAAAATAACTTTTTGCACAGAGAAAAATAAATAAATAGCCTCTATTGGTATCAAGAAGCTATTTTTCTTAAGCCTTTTTCTAGTAGTTTTATAGTTTTGGTTAGATATTTAAGGCAGTTTATCTCCTTGGATTGAGCCAAAATTTTTTTAGTAATAGACTGTTAAATTAGTTGTGAGATGTTTGCTGCCTCCTTTAAAGACTAGGAATATAATCTAAAGCACCCTGGCCACTGATACCGTGACAGCCTACTTCTGCCTTTCTCATTAGTGCAGGACGGTAACCATCTCTTTCAAGGTAAAATGTTGGGTATATTTGCTGTAAGCTTGGAGTGGTGTTTTTTTTTTTGTTTTGTTTTGTTTTGTTTTGTTTTTCAGACAGGTCCCCCTGTGCACCCTGGTAATCTGGTACTGGTTATGTAGACCAGGCTGCTCTAAACACACAGATATCCCTGGCTCTGCTTCCCAAGTGTTTGGGTTCAAGGCATGCACCATCACTCCTGCCATTTACAGCAGTTCTTATCCATTTATTTATATAGTGGTAGGGAGATATTTAAGTAGGGCCATCATAAAATGGCCTGAAATTTGTTGGGGCAGTAGGGTCCCAGCAGCCACTGATCACTGCTTCCCTCCAACTTCCACAACAGAACACGGGTGAGGATGGTGCTTGTGGTGGGGACTGAGGCAGTCCTGGGAACAGTGGAAAGCAGCAGGAGTCTTTAGTTCCTTCCTTCTGCGATCATCATCTTTGATCAGAGGCATGCTCAAGTGCCCAGTAGGTCCAAGTGTTTGTGTGCAGTGGATGGCGAGCTTGTGATGACATTCCAATCTGATTAAAGAGACTTAATAGAAACATTTTAGATTTTCCTTCAAACATGAGCAATCTTTGCCCTGAAGATCTTTAGGAAGGAGTTTATTTCTGTTCGTGCCGAGTACTCTGTAATAGTTAGACAGCACTTCCCTCTGGTGGACAGAGTCGGTGCTACTTTTACTGGCGCATCCCCAGTTATCAGGCTCCACTTCAGTTTCCTGCTGGCAGCTTTCACCCACGTTATATCTGAGATCAGGGGGCTGGGGGCAGAACGGAGGGAGGGAGGGAGGGAGAGAACGAGGGGATTGAGAGAGAAAGAGTGTGAGTGTGTGTGTGTATGTGTGTGTGTGTGTATAATTCGGGGGGGGGTTCAACCTGATTTCTCTGTACCAATTATCTACTGACTTGTATGTCTATATCCATATTTGTGTATATATAACTTTGTATTTATATTCATATTTATGTATCTGTAATCTACATATCTATTCATTAATCTTGATACACATCTTATAATTCTAAATATCTAAATACCTACATACCTATAATCTACATATTGATACATTTATCTGTGACATACATCTTATAATTCTGCATGTCTATACATTTATATCAGATATACATGTTTACCATTCTAAAGATATAAAATGCCTTCTAGGAATCCAGGAGGCAAAGGTCAAACTTGCATGTACTGCATGATTAGACTAAAGCATGCACAGCTGTGGAGTTCCTGGAAAGGGCTCTCTGGTACCTTTTCACAGTGCTCTTCAGCAATCAGAAGGATCTGATAGGGTTCTCCTTCTTTTGTACATAAGGTCACTCAGACTTCCCTGGCTAAGTCACTACCTCACTTCACGTGGTAGCAGCTTAGTCAGGTTGTTGGCATGGTCATTCAAATGTGAGTTCAGGAGCTGAGCTTTCTCACTAAGTCCTGCAGCCTCACAGAGAAGCACAACTTAAAACAATCCTCTATCTCAAGGTTTTGCGTCTCCTGGAGGGTTGGGGAGTGAGGATAGAGTAGGAGTCCCTGCTCCTATCCTCAGTGAACCAGAACTATCTTCTGACTGACTTGCCTACTGAACGTCTACACTAAATATCATCTGAAAGAACATACTTTTTTCTGTTAAGATGAAAACCGAAACCGTTCTGGATACCGCCATACAGCAGTATGTGTGGCATCTCCTCCTGCTCTTCCTTTGGGAGAGAAAGTGTGTGTGTAGAGCCAGAGCGCCAGATTATTTAGGACAGATTTCTTTCAGTTATCAGCATTCTAGAGCTGACGACAGGGCCACTAACAGGGAAAACAAAGTCTTGTGTGCTCTTAGTTCCCTACAACTGGAACACCCATCTCTCCACTTTTTCCTGTATAGCTTTCAGGACTCCAAGTTAGAACCCCTACATTCCTGCCAGAGGGACACCATAATGTCATGAGAGGAAAAATATGCAAAACGTTGACCCTGATGTGTAAGCCACAGCTTCAACTTGCAATACTGTTGAAGTCGAAGTGTCTTGAAGACAAATGCAGAATAACTAGGAAGCAAGAATTAGCACTCATTGTGCCCACTACTACATAAGCTCTGTCTTTGTTATTGATTCTTATTCCTGTGCTACTCAGAGACGGAAGTGCCTAGGCAGCATTTATTAAGCTGATGACATTAGTGAGACCAGGCCATAAAATTTACCACACGAGGGACTTGGCAGTATATTATTCATAAATATTCCTGTTGTTCAAAATGGAGCCTTGAGATTTGATAGAGGTAGCACAGTGCAAAACCAAACAAATTATCTCTTTTTCTTACTTAAGACTGACATCGCTGTGTAATTCAGGCTGGTCTTAAGGTTATTGTAAAGTTCAGGCTAGCCTTAGTTTTCCAAGCGTTACATGTGTGTGAGTAGGAAAAATCGGTTTAGCGTTTATTGTTTCGTCGGTGGGTGGTTAATTATTTCAAATCGGGCCTTTTAGCTATCGTTGGGAGATCTGCCATGGCAAACTTTGAGTCAATCATAGTTAAAATAAATAGAATTAAGCATTGAAATGCTGTTTTAAAATTTTGTTTAAAGAAAAGTGGGACTTTTTAAATGTGGTGGCATGTTTTTCAAAATTTGTTGAGAACTGAAATATGTAGTTTGGATTCTTATATCTATCTAGTTTAAAAGAAAAGAAGGACCAGTTGGTTATTAAATAAAGATACTAGGGCTGGAGAGATGGCTCAGTGGTTAAGAGCCCTGACTGCTCTTCCAGAGGTCCTGAGTTCAATTCCCAGCAACCACAGGGTGGCTCACAACCATCTGTAATGAGATCTGATGCTGTCTGCTGGGTGAGTCTGTAGACGGTTATAGGGTACTCATATACATGAAATAAATAAATCTAAAACCTAAACCAAAACAGATCCCAGTGCCAGGGACGAGCTGTTGTCCTAGGAGGTGCTGATCAGGGAAGCCCCTAAGGCCCCTGAAATGATACAAGTTATTGCTAATACCCACTAGAACCAAATACTAGGATGCTATTGCCAAAGACACCACACACTTGGTTTCAAAACAGAGAAATCAAGTTGGGAATGAACTGGGAGCTTCTCTCTTGTCTAGATCTTGTGGTCCCAGAAGGAAGGTGCTCCTCGATTTGCTGGGGGAAAATTGTCATCAATAGTCTTTCTTAGCTGTGACCCTGAGTGCTACTATCAGCCACTGGACAAGATTTGCCCAGAGGCACAATAACGACGTGATTGTTAGAGGTAGACAACAACTTTTTAATTGGATTTGTGGCTTTCTAAATAGCAGGGGATTGACATCTAGGACTGTTAACCCAGAAATCAAAGGCCCATGGCTGAGGAAGTCACAGGCCCTAAGGGGGAACTTAGTAAATGGACATGTTGTCAAACTGCCTTCTAAATATTTGTATTTCTGTCCATAGATTAGATGCTGAAAGCTTTCCTCACTATAGCTTCTCTTTTGAAATGGGTGGCACTTTCTGCCTAAACTCATAATTAAGAACAAATAACTTCTCAGCCTTAACTGGGAAGTCTTCATTATCTCCTCTAAGGCTCAGTGATAACACAGAAGAGGCAGAAATATATGTGTGTGTGTGTGTGTGTGTGTGTGTGTGTGTGTGTGTGTGTGTGTGTGTAATATCCAAAGGAAGGAGCGGAATCTCGAGGGTTGTAGTCATTTGGGCATTGCAAGGATGTACTCTTGAACTCTCAATATCCCTGATTACAGCCATAAGGTCTACATGCAACTGAAGATTGCTGAGGGAGGGGGAAGGGGACAGAGGGACAGAGGGACAGAGGGAATATGAGAGGGGGAGGGAGAGAGAGGGAGGAGGAGAGATTGATTGATGGATGGATTTTGATTGATTCGTTAGTGGTGTAGGCACTGATAACTGTCTCTGTTTCTATTTATTCACCTACTTTTAAAGGTGTTGGGTCACAGAAGAAAAAGAGGTGAAAGCAGAAGGGAACAGAAAGGGGTCTGTGGACCAGGAGGGGACTAAAGGGATGGCAGGGGACAAATATGATCAAACTGTGTTCCATGCATGTATGAAAATGTCATCCATTTTTATAGATAAGTGATAAATGGTTATGAAAACAAGAACAAAAGAAGGATCATCAACATATTCAATTAAGTTCTACAAGTATTTTGGGGCTGCTTCCTATCCCTCCCTCATTGCTAAATCATGGGTCATAAGGAGCTGCTAGTGAATTAACAAGCAAGGCCACAGGGCTGGAGAGATGGCTCAGCGGTTAAGAGCTTCCAGAGGCCCTGAGTTCAAAACCACATGGTGGCTCACAGCCATCTGTAATGAGATCTGATGGCCTTTTCTGGTGTGTCTGCAGACAGCTACAGTGTACTTACATATAATAAATAAATAAATCTTTAAAAAACAAATCATCATCATCAACAACAACAACAACACACCAAGAAGGCCACATTCATCCTAGGAACTATTCTGTTGCCTGTAATTTTATGCTCTACCCACCTTCATCTCCGGGAAGTGACTGCACTACCAGCCCTCAGCTGGGTTCTCTCAAATTCTCCAGTAAAAGACACAGACACAGTTGCTTAATCACAACTAGCCGTCAGGCACAGTTGCTGGGCTACCTACCTCCCACCTGGAGAAAGCACGTCCTTACCAATTCCTTACCTTAGTCTTTTCCACCTGCCCTAAACTTCAGTTGCTAAACTCCCCTGACCACCTGCCTGTAGGAACTCACATGGTTGCCTGGTTCTTATTTCTCCAAAGCAAGTTGAACTCTATCCTCCTTCCTTGTGTCCCTCCCAGGACCTGGAAGTCCCGCCTGTACCTTCTGCCCAGCAATTGGCCCAAGGCTTTCTTTACTGACAGATCAAGCATCAGAACTATGCCTACACTATTTAATAGGAAACAGTACGTGATTTGATGTCAAATGATTGATACAAGTCTAATGAAAGAAAGATTAATTGTGTGCTAAGATCCTGTATAAAAACAGACTGCAGCTTCTGTAAGGCGACAGAATATAAATGGCCAGATCATTACATACCCTCAAATAATAGTACAAATATTGGAGATGAAGTGAAGATCAACAGGAAACGTGGGGGTATGTGGCCATATTGTATGGAGCGGGAGTGGAGTGCAAGGGTGTGGGTGGCGGCCTGCGAGGGGTGCAGGTAGAGAGGTGAGCAAGTCAAGAAAAATAAGGAAAGTACAGCCGTGATGCAGATTGGACACTCCAGGGAACATTACTTGGTCTCTCAGTCTCACTGATCATTCCTTTTAGAGTCAGCCATTTTGTCTTCCTTCAAGCTTGCTTTTGTTACTGAACCAGTTATCCAAGAAGGAACTACATTCTGCATCCACTGTTTATTATTGACTGTAGGTCCGTCAGTTTACCCACATCCATCAGTTTCTTGTATCTTGCAGATGGTTTGTTTTTTAACCAATTCATAATGTATACTTAAGGTGTGTGTGTATGTATATATGCATGCATGCATGTATGTATGTATGTATGTATGTATGTATGTATGTATTTTTCTGAGACAGGGATTCTCAGAAACCCGTGTATTCTTGACTGTTCTCAACTTCCTTTGTAGACCAGGCCGGTCTCAAACTCAGAGATCATCCTGCCTCTGCCTCCTGAGTGCTGTGATGGGTTTTTCGTGATGTCTTGTACTCATTCTTTGGTGACAAGTTCAGTAGAAAAAAAAAGCCTATTTGTCAAAACATTTAACAAATTGACTTTTATTTATGAAGGTTGAATGAAAAGGAACTAAAATTTTATGAACATATCATGACCATTGTTAGTAATCACTTCTAGTTATATTGGAGGATGTGTTAATGCTGTTGGCATTTAGTTTTGAAAGTTATTTGTGTGTTAAAGCTTGAATGTGGTGTGTGTGTGTGTGTGTGTGTGTGTGTGTGTTATGGGTCAGTGCAAGTGTACATGCACCACTGCACATATGGAGGTCAGACAAACTTTGCTGTTGGACCTAGAGTTTTCATTTTAAACTTGAGGAATTTACAATGATCTGTTCTTGGTTTGTTTCTTTGTCTGGGTTATTGTTTTGGGACTTGAAGCCAGTGATCCTGGAGGCTTTCCATAAAGGAATGTCTAAAATCCACAGAAACCGTGTGCTGTGCCTTTTCACAGACCATGAAAGTGTTCCCAGGAGCACTGAAGGAACCAGAGATCCTTCAGACTGGCTGCCCTCTTCCTCTCCTCTCCATTGCTTTGCTCTTCTCTATAAATTCTCCCTTTCCTATTGATTATAGTTTTTAAATGTGTTTATTTTATTTCATGTTTCGCGTGCATGTATGACTGTCTGAGTACCATGTGTGTGCTTGCCCTCGGAGGGCAGAAACAATCATCAGATCTGGAACTAGAGTTACAGATTCTTGTTAGCTGCCACATGGATGCTGAGAGTTGAACCCTATCCTCTGGAAGAGCAGTCAGTACATAACTATTAAACCATCTCTTCAGACCTTGTTTATGTTTCGTTTCGTTTCGTTTCGTTTCCTTCCTTCCTTCCTTCCTTCCTTCCTTCCTTCCTTCCTTCCTTCCTTCTTGATACTGTAGTACAATAGTTTGTTATATAAAAAAAAAAACAAAAGAAAACAAAACAACAACAAAAAAACCCCCTTGCCCCACATTCTTTTAATACAATGAAATTTCTTTAAGTGTAGCAACATTAAAATGAAAACTTAAGCAATTCAAGCCAAGAGCAGATAATATGGGACACTCTGAGACTTTTTTTTACCTTTTAAAGATTAGGCCCCTAGACCTTTTATGCAAAATTTGCATAAATATTTGTGTGTGTTTTCTGTGGGAGGAGGATCGAAAAAGTTGTTCTGTGAGACTTCTCTTATATCTAGGTAGCAGAAAGCAGTTTAAGGATTATATTTTCCTAGTTCTAGAAATCCAAAAGTTACCCTAAATCAATCATTTCTATAAGATGTTTACTATCAAATTACAAAATAGGCTTTCATATGAAAATGTGATATTCCAGTTGTTTTTGAAAGACTTTATACTGTGAAGGTCAAAAGGATTAGCCCATAGGGTATTTTATTTTGTTGTTGTTGTTGTTTTGTTTTGTTTTGTTTTGTTTTTTGAGAAATGATATAATTACCTGGAAGAGACTACTTGTTTTAATCTTTATAAATATGAAGAGGGTTAAATATGTTTCATGCCTGTATATTCATGGAAGGCTTTGGATGTTAAAATGCTCTTATGTTCATCTAGGATAGTCCATAGACACTCTAGGCCAGTGAGATAAGAACCACTAAGCAAGATAGTATAAACTCATGAA
Organism: Rattus norvegicus; assembly: GCF_021556685.1. NCBI lineage: Eukaryota > Metazoa > Chordata > Mammalia > Rodentia > Muridae > Rattus > Rattus norvegicus. The sequence continues at coordinate 27,821,424 of NC_141549.1, forward strand.
ACGTAAGCGGCTCAGGTGCAGGCCATGTGTATTAGGTCTGGGTGAGAGGAGGGATTTGATCTGGGGATGAGAGGTGTACAGTGTAGTTGGATATAAGGGGATAACTTTGAGTAGAGATCTGGAGGTGAGCATGTCTTCCACAGTCGAGTAATGGAGAAGCAGCATTCCCTTCCCTTTCTTTAACAGAGTGGATTCTTAATCCTGGCATATTCTCTCTCTCTCTCTCTCTCTCTCTCTCTCTCTCTCTCTCTAATGCTAGAAGGAAAATCAGTAGGAGAGGAGACTATGTAAGAGAGTTAATGGTCCAGTCACTAAAGATCTTTAATATTAAACTTAAACAGGGTCTGGCAGACTATGTATGGACCTCCGGCCAGTTTCTTTTGCCTGTATAGGTAATGTTTCATTGGTGTGTGGTCTTGTGTTAATTTACTGTTGCCTATGGCTGGCTCTGCTGCCTTGGTAGAGTTATTACTATGGAGACCACAAAGGTCAATTTACTTATTTTGACGTAGAGTTTTGCTGTGTATTCCCTGTCGGGCTCATGACAACCTTCCTCCTGCTTCCTAAGTGCTTGGATTTTGGCCTGTGCTAGTATGCCTTACAGTTCTGATCTTTTAAGGAAACAGTGTTGATCCCTGAGTTAAAGAATTACAGATTTAACATAAGTATCCTGGAAGTCTGTTTCCAATGTCTGTTTATTTTTGCTTTGGGAAAGGGGGGCACACAATTAGACACCGGTGACAGCATTGCCATCAAAAGTATGGAGTGGGGATGTAATCAGTGGAAGAATGTGTGTTCAGCATACATTGTCTTGGACTCTATGCTCAGCACATACATATACACACATACAAAATGACTGATTAAAAGATGTGGGGAGGCAAGGCCCTGGGTTCGGTCCCCAGCTCCGAAAAAAAGAACCAAAAAAAAAAAAAAAAAAAAAAGATGTGGGGAAATTAAATACAGCGGAGGGTGTTGATTGTCAGGTTTGTAGTTAAGATCAGCTGTAAATTTCTTTTTTTTCTTTTTTTTTCGGAGATGGGGACCGAACCAGGGCCTTGTGCTTGCTAGGCAAGCGCTCTACCACTGAGCTAAAGCCCCAGCCCCCCCAGCTGTAAATTTCTAAACAGTACTCTGCTCTAGAAAAGTATAAGTGCGTGGATGCATGAGACTTCAAGAAAATAACTATAGTCATGGTGATGAGAAACGGAGACAGGAAGACTCTGTCAGTAAAGCAACAGATGTTAATGATGCATTCGGATTAGGCATTCCTTATCCGGATCGAGCTTGCTGCTTTTCACAGAAGGCAGTCACCGTGGTTTTGACATGTTGAATGTGTGACAGGGAACATAGTGTGTGACCTCTGGGTCAGGGTCTGCTTTTCAGGTAAGACTGGGAACAGATTTAGAGAGTAAACTACCCTACTTGTTCAGCCCCTTTTCAGACCATAGGAAAGTGAGAATCCTTCTCCCAAGTCAAGACTTCCTCCTCGTGGTCCCTGTAGAAGACAGACTTATGAGAGGTGAGAGGTGAGAGGTGAGATGCTGTGCATGTTTAACAGCATTTATTATGGGAAACAACTTAACCATGTATGGAGCATAAGGCACAGTGCTCAAAATGGCCTCGTGAGTCTGCAGCACACGTTAACCCTTCATGCAAAAGGCAGACCTTTCCTTCCTTGTGTCTCATGAGGCTCTGGTGCTGCCTCAGACATCCATGTGGGGTCATTTGTCTGGGCTGTGCAAAACTACTTCGTTATGTTTTATTTATATTTGTATAATTATATAATGACAGTTATGTTTGTATTTTCACTATGTTTCAGTTATCTCGGGTGCCTTTGCCCCTTCACTTTGATGATATGATTTGCGTAAGCCATTGCCTCTCCTTTTCACAGTTCTTTGTGCTCACTGATTCAGTTTTCTTTCTTGGGGATAAAGTTTTGTTATACAGATGAAGCTTCTCCTGAACTCACAACGTTGCCCATGCTGTCCTCAAACTAGTAATGTTCCCCTAGTCTCCTGAGTTCTGGAGCTACACCAGGCTTGGTGTAAAATTTAATAGTTTCTCAGTATAATTAAAACAGTTAGTAACCAGGAAAAAGTGATGCACTTTCCTCAGAAAAGAAGAAAACTGACAGCTATTCCATGAAACTGTATATTATAATCATGAAATGACATTATAGCAAGTCCATACATTGATACCACTAGCCATATTTATGGTTTCACACTGATGGCCTTGTGTGTCCAGACCAGACAGACCTCTTTCCTAAGCTTCAGTCCACTTCACTCTTCTATTGAGTGGGAAGACTGGATCTAAAGCGATTATGTCATAGGAAAAAGGAAAGCTGTCAATCATTAATCAATTCAGAAGTACCTGTGAACCTGCCCAACCAGACATCTGAGGTGGGGACAATGCTAGACTCTCATAACAGAGCCAGGAGAGGAAACGAGGTAACCTCGGATGAGCTGCATTTTGTTGACGGCCAGAGGGCAGGAAGTCAAATGTAATAGGAATCCTACGAAAGGGACCTAAAGTTCTCGGAACGACATTTTCATCTGTTTTGTAGTTGCAGTTAGACTTGCCTCAGAAAGGATGTATCCTGAGAGACTTTTTTTTTTAACATTTATTTATTTATTATGTATACATCATACAGCTTTCTGTCTGCATATATGCACCGGCAGGCCAGAAGAGGGCACCTTCTGATTATAAGAGACCTGATTATAGATGGTTGTGAGCCACCATGTGGTTGCTGGGAATTGAACTCAGAACCTCTGGAAGAGCAGACAGTGCTCTTAACCACTGAGCCATCTCTCCAGCCCCTCTGAGAGACTTTCAACACAAGCCAAGTACTGGTTTGTAACCAGTCACTGAAACTGTGCACAAAGTTCGTCCTTATTGCTTATCGGTTAAGATCGTGTAAGTCACATCTGTTAGAAAACTAGAGGGAAAGAACTTAAGAGTTTTTTCTGTTTATTACAGAATTTAGTAGGGTGTGAGAGTCTTTGGTGGGTATAGGGTTCTTTTCATTTTGCCTCCCCAGCTGTTGGAATGCTTGCCATTCAGGATGACTGTTTCGATTCCAGTGCCCTCTTCTCTAGCCCATGCTTGAGAAAGCAGATAGCCAGACTGTCTAGCCTATGCTTTCCGATTGTAAGGAATCTTGGAAGGCTGCTGCCAATTTTAGATTGCATCTTATTGGAAACTGGTGATTTGTGAATTGGTTAATATGTAGATGAAGCCAACAGAAATTGTCCTTTCTGCCTTTCCAATCATCCCTCTGCCCCCAATCCTAGCAGCTTTTCTTAGAGTTTTGGAAAGGGAAGAACCAGTTTAAATAAAATAAGCTAGTTATGGTGGCATAGAGAGTACTCAGCACTCAGGGGACTGAGGCAGGAGGATCAGGAGTTTATGACCATCCTGGGCTATTTAAAACCTACCCCTACACCAAGCAATGGTAGTTATTGGTAATAAAGTTACAATAATTATTTTTGAACTTTATCGTTATTTATCACCTGAGTGGTTTATTTGTTTGCATACTTTATTTAATCCTTAGAATTATTGTTTGTATGGTTTTGAATGAAGAAGCCCAGGACTAGGAAGGTTAGAAAGTGACACAGTTGGAAGGTAATGACGTCTAGATTACAAGTCCAGATCCTGCCTTCACCCCAGCATTATGCTAGTCAAGAAGCTAAACACCCATAGCTTGGAGGTTAAGAAACAAAAGCTGGGAGATTTTAAGGCTGTTCCCAAGTTGGACATGCTGTCAGCTGTCGAGCTGAACTTTTTGCCTCCTTTCTGTCACCAAGTCTGCTGTTCCTAGGTACACGGTCTGACCTTTGTCCCCCTGTGTATGAATTAGACCTCTCGAGAGATGGGCCTACTTGGTTCGCTGTAGTCTCAAGCCATGAACATTTCTTTCAGAATTCTTTCTTTGGCGTGCAGACTTCTGGGAAGTGTGTCTTGGTGGTGTGCAGAGTAAACTTTAAGGCCATAGCGACTGTGTCTGTGTTCCCTCCAGTGGTTCCCGCTTTACTCATCTGATCTGATAGGACTCGTACCTCTTTCGTATTTTCGTAGTCTCATCTATAAAATGGGTTAATCATAGTAAGTATTTTAGAGGCTTCTGGGTAATAGATGGATTCACAAAAGGAAACTGCTTAGGGCAGTGTCTAGCATATTACTATACATTTTCTAATCTAATTATAATATTTATAAAAAAATGGACATTCTGAATTGAAGTGATTACATTTTCTGGCACCTAGTTGGTTGCTGCTCACTGAGTCTATGAAATGCAAAGAACTTTTTTGAAGTGCATGTGTTTCTCATGCCGATTGGAATATTAATGATGCTGAAGATGAGTTACTTAATTTTTATTTTTTCCATTGCTGGGGAATCAAACCCAGGGATAGGTAAGTGCTCTAGCACAGATGGACACTCTCAGCCCAAGATAAAATTATTTTTAATATTTATATCAAGGCCAAGAGTCAGTGTTATGTTATTCACCATGTGCTGATTTCATGTTATTATTTATGAAATGAGTACTTTTACTGAGGTTGCTTGAAAAGTATTGCATGCACTCAAAGTACTGTTTAGTGATGTGAAAGTTTATCCCATTGCTTTTAAAACTGGATCTCAACATCGCTGAATCTCAATTTTCATGGGACATTTTCAATTACAATCAATTACCCATTAAACATCAGTTTATCACAGGAACAGTAATATGATCATCTGTAAAATGTCTGTGTGGCAGCGGCACTTACAAGTGAGATGAGGACTGTCAGCTTCGGATTGATGTTATGGAAGCAGCTTTTGGGCAGTGTTTTCGCATTTGCCTCTTCCGTCGGAACAGCGTGAGAATTAAATGCTTTTAAAGGGAACCGGCCCATCTCGGTTCGTGTGTGTCATTCCAGCATCAGAGAAAATGCTGCATAATACTAGGATGACAGCCCCACCTCTGATGTCACCCAGGATGGTACAATCCTCTCCGAGCCTCTGCCGGCTTCCTGCTGCTGCACTGGGGGAATGGTTACATTAAAGCTAACTCCCGGCACCTCAGTTATCTCCTTGGAAGTAGTTTTGACAATTATAGAAAAGCCCTTCAGTGGCTGTCTTCGGTAAGCTACCGCGGTAGAGAGCAACTGAGGCCGAGCGCAGCAGGAGAGCGGGCTGCTCTGCCTTTGTGAGGGGCTGAGGCGGCAGTTCCTGGGCTCGGCTCAGCTCTGGTTCCAAGTGCTCAAAGTGCTTCCATTTACCTCACCGTGTGCAGTGCAGGGCAAGAGGGGCCTCCAGGAAATTTGAAACTAATTTGCTTCCAGTTGACTAGAACAGCACATTTTGCCTTAGCTTGCTTCTTTTCTCGTTAACTTTTCTCAAGCGTTTCACTGATGAACTGGGCATTTTCTATGATCAATGGGTAACTGCTGGAGCTACAGTAATCTCTGTGAGTAACCTCTCTTTGTAGGTCTATGCAGGCAAATATATTTTCTTTATCTATCTCTCGTGAAATGCTGCTGTGACATTTTCCGTCTGTATTATTGACTGCTTGTGTTGTCTTTCGGCCATCCCAGTAGGAGACTTCTGGGGCTAGCCCAAGTTCTGCGAATCCTGCTATAGAAAAGAGCAGACTGCATTCATTCTGGGGCATCCCTGCTAAGCACTCTTTAATTCCCCAGGAAACAGAAAGATGCCATGGGGGCCTCCAAATGCCTTTGCCCAGTACCTCACTTGGCTTTAGCTTTTAATATTTGTTTTAGTATCTGATGCTGAGTTTTCTAATTTTTTTTAAAAAAATGTAAATGGAGAGTAGAGTATCATGCTCACCTATAATTTTACTTCCTTTCATCCCTCTGCCCCCAAGCAGTTTTCCTAGGAGGAGGGCATTCTGTCATCCTATAGAAACAAGCTCCCTTTCTGTGATGCATTATATAGGCAGAAAGAAGGAAGCAGGCTATTCCTCAGTTTAGAGAGCTGTGGTGTTGGATGGGATAGGGGAGGAGTTTCTCTTAAAGAACCCGAGTAGTTCATCTGCAGTCTGAGGCACGGCCAGAAATCTAGGTAGCCTAAAGGGGGCTGGGGATGACTTCAGAAGTGGCTCGAATATCCTCATTGGAGTTGACGCTGAAGTGGATCTAGTCTTTCCAGGAACTTTATAGCAACTGTGTTATTATTCCTCAATGTGTCTTTCCTATCTGTCAAAAACATTTAATAGTATTTTAAGATTTATTTCTCTCCCTAGAGAAACTGAGTTTCAACTTTCGGTTGAACTTTCAATGGTAGATGTGCTTGGAATTGTTTATGTCAGTTTGCAGGATGAACCCTGGCTTTAAACTCTAACGTTTCTACTGCGAATGTAAGCCAGCGAAAGCGCCATTGTGGACCAGCTGAGGCTTAGCCCAGCCCAGTGACGCTGCCTCTTATCCTCACCGCTGCCTTGCCCACAGCTGTTGTTGGCTATCACTGCTAGTAACTCTAGATGTTCCCAATTGGCACTCACAGTCAGTGTTAAAAAACTATATAGTATTTTGAACATCACTTTAAATTTCTTTACTGTTAAGTGACTTCACAAAAGTGCACAGGAAAAATTTATTCTAATATTACCACATATGTGTTAACTTAAGCGAAAGATGACCTGCTCAAATGATATTATGGAGCTGCTAAGAAAGAGTTCAGTGTGAACCATTATTCTCTGAAAAAAAACATAATAAAAACTAGAGTCAGTGTAGAGGAAATTTAAAACTGGACATTAGAAGTGTAGATGCGTAAACAGGAGGAAGTATAGAAAGCGGACAGAATAGATAAAATAAAGAGGTAAGGTAAAGCCATCTGCAGGGCGGACATAAGGGAAAATTAGGAGAAGCGGTTGATCTTGCTGAGCTCCTGCTGCAAGCTTTCTTTTCTGTGCGGCTGCAGACACTTAGCTCTACAATTAATGGTCGCTTCTTACCTCATCCTCTGACCTTCTGTTTGCGTGCTGCTCTGTAGTTTTCAAAGCTTCCGCTGACACTGACAGACATGGTAAACGACTATCACTCCTGTAGGGAGTAGGACTGAATGAGAAAAATTGGGTTCTGAATCATTAGCATGTGGGATTTAGTCCGTGCTAAGCACAGTGGTAACTGTTAATCACCAGGGGAAGAATGTCCAACTAATGCAACCTTCTCTATTTGTATGCACACTCTAAAAGCTTGTATAATGCTTGGCAGGTTTTTCCAGCCTTTGAAGCACATAAAAACCTTGAATATGCGTGCATTTAGAGAGCTATCAGAGTCCAGACAATAGTGAGGATCATGCAGTATAGAGTGTGGTCGTCTCTAAAATGTGACTGTCATTAGGATGGAGAGTGTGTCCCAAAGTTTAATCAGTGCGCTGCTCACTTGGCAGGTCTGCGTTATTCACACTCGTTATATCTTTACCAAGTACATTTTCTACTGCTTGGTAAATGCATTAGGTTATCCCTTGCTTTGCTTTAATGAACCCCTTTCCATTGCGTGAGAATGTGAGCCAGGATCTTTCTGGCGAGGTTATTGGTCACTGTTTTTCATAGTTCAGAATTATAGTTGCTTATAGACAAAACATCTGTGTCACAATTGTTCATTAGTAAAATGACAGGCCGAAAGGTCAGAATTGGTGCTCCCTTTCCATCATTGCTTCTGCACCAGTCAGAGGAATTTGCCTCTCGGTGGTTTCTGTGAAACTCCCACTGTTGAAATAATTCAAGAAGGTGTAGTTTTCTTACACACTACTGCAGTTTGAGACCTCACACGAGAGGAGGAGGGGGAAAGGTTTATGGTGCTTTATAAAGGATTGAGAGTGTGATGATTTGTATTAGTCTCAGAAAATAGATTATAAATTCTTAATGCAAACTCACTGAATTTGCCCATGAGTTTCTTTTATTAACAAGTAAAATGTGACCAAGAACATGAATGGGAAATTATGGGAAAACTACTTTTTTTTATATACTGAAAGACCTTAGTTTTTCTCCACTTTTATCTTTTAAACTCCCATATAATTTATTTAAGGACAACTAGATGGTGCAATTCACGTTTCTGGAGGAAGGTCAGGATCACATTTGCAATTTGTGTAAGTGTAGTCACTGGCTATCAGAGCACCCCTCACAGTGAGCTCTGAACTCAGGAAGTGCATTGTTCCTGCAGAGGCCCTTACTCTAGTTCTCTTTGGAAAGAATTCCGAATTCTCATGTCAGAATCATGAAGCTAGGAGTAGAGACTTTTGGACCTCTGGGAACTTTGTTGACTGTTATCTATTCTATTGATTGAACAATTGGAACTTAAAATTAGGAGGTAGGAACTTCTGAACTTTTAAAGAAAAAAATGTAGTCATGTATTAAATATTGTCAGAATGTCTTCTAGATGGTGGTGTAGTTTCTGGAGCCGTGCTCCTTATACTGTGAATATGGGCCTCTGGCCTGCTTGATTGATTTACATTTATTTATTTATTTATTTATTTATTTATTTATTCATTTATTTGTGTGTGTGTGTGTGTGTGTGTGTGTGTACAGTGTATGCTCTTGAGTATATATGTGTGTATTCATGGCAGTTCATGCAAGAGCTTTTGTTCCTGTCTGTCTTATCATGTCCTGAAGAGAGGCCTTTGAATGGAAAGCTTGCCTTTTCAGCTAAGCTGGCTGAACGTTGAGTTCTCAGAGTCTTCCAGTTTGGACAGTGAGGTGGCATAGTGTTGAGTGGACATGCTGCCATGCTCAATGACCTTAGTCTGTCTGCAGAATCCAGTCACAGGGTAGCAGGAGAGAGCCACCTTACACAGGCTGTCCCCTGAGCTGTAAAAGCAAGTCACGGTGTGCATCCTCCCAAACAAGCAAACACATGTAAAACAATTAAAAATAAAGCTTACATGTTCACTCATCCGCCCGGAAGGGGTGTAACAGGCACTGTAGTCAAGCCTGGATCTTTTGTTTTAATATTTATTTATGTTTTTCTGTGTGTGTGAGTGTTTTGCTCATGTGTATATATGTACACCACAGTCATGTGGTGCCTGCAGAGGCCAGAGAGGGCATTTGGGTTTCCTCTTTCTCTCTTGTGCTTTCTCTCTTGTGACATCCCTCTGTGTGATGTCTGTGTTGCTGTCTCAAGGTCATACTAACTATGAAGCTCAAATACTGAAATACTTTCAAATTAAACGTTCTGTAATGATTGAAATGATCTCTCTCATAGAGTCTTTTGAGATCTGTTAATGATATTTATGGAATATTGATGGAAGAATTAATATATTTCAGATGTATTTTTATTTAACGGTATGAGTATTTTGCCTGCATATATATCTGTATACCATGTGCATGTCTGCTGCCCCTCCAGACCGAAGAAGTTGGATGCTCTGGAACTGGAGTTATAGAAGGTCGTAGGCCACCATGTGGGTGCTGGGAATTGAACCCATGTCCTCTGGAAGAGCATTAAGTGCCCTTAACCCACTGAGCCATCATCTCCTCAGCCTCTAACTTTGCAATTTTATGATTTAATATGAGTGATAAAATGCTGATGCAGCTATGTTTGCAGAGTGGCCGGTTGGGAACTGTATGTTGAATGTTAGCAGTCTGGCTCGTGTCAGGCTACACTCTAGAAGGGCAGGTAAAGTTGTTTCTGTTGGACTTCCCACCCCGTAACCTGTCTGCAGGTGGCAGTCCAGAAGGTATTGCCAGCTGCATTTCCCCGTTCTCTTCAAGCTGGAGGAACCAGAACTTGGCTGGCACGTCCGTGTCCTGTCCTGCTGGTGTTTAAGGAGGCATTTTTGTTTTGTTTCTGCCTTGAAGTTCTCCTAATGGACATACCATTGATGTATGGCATTCTTGACTTCACTTAGACAGCATGCTAGGCTCAAGTGTTGTAAGGGATATGGCAAAAACAGACCAAATGTCCTCTATTTGAAGTTTAGGAGGCGTGACCTAGGCTGGACACAGCTGTCATGTTACCTAGGGAAGCCTAAGCCTTGCTTCTTAGAATCACTAAAGAAAGCTGTTTTCCTTTATTCCAGCTTCAGTGACCAAGTGTGCAGTACATGGGCCAAATGGTCTGTGGGTTGTTCATCCTAGAACCATTTTCTCTTGTGTTTGCTAGCCAGAGGAGAAGAGCATATTTCATACACTGGTCCTCAAAGATCGTTCTTAGGAGGGCACAGTCTCTCTGCAGCCAGTCCTGTGAAGCAAGCTCATTTCCTCAGGACTGAAACGCATGATGCTTCTGCTCCATCACTTTATTACAGTCCCTGTCCCCATGTTGCAGAAACAGAGCGCAAAGCCGTGCTAAAATTGATCTGGTAACATTCAAAATTATCCTACTTCTTTCTCAGTGTATTAAATCAAGTAAAAAAAAAAAAGCCAGCGGGTTTATAGATCACAGAAGAGTAGCTTTACCAAATACCGGGAAACATAATTTATGGGAAGTTCTGCCAAATGTACAAGATAGCAGATAAGATTTCAGAAAGAAAAGGACAACTTTTAAGGAAATAAAATTCCCTCCTAAGCACATTTTCTCGATGAGTGTGAAAACGTCCCTTCTTGCACTTACCCCTCCCCTGTATTTTAGCCTTTATTTACATTATCTTAAAAGGGACAAAGGAATACAGTTAAGCTGTATACCTGTTATTCCAATTCTGTGAGTGTGCCTTATAGTCAGGTAAGTGTTAGGAGTTCTTCTTTCTAATACTTAGCACATCTCCTTGTCAGACTTGGGCTGAATCCAGTAAGACTTCCTGCAGAGACAGAGACATTTCTAGGGTCTTATCTTAGTATTAGACTGGTGGTGGTGGTAGCAGTTGGATGTCTGGGGGACATTTTGAGACAGGGGTGTCAGCCCACAGTGGCTAGATGAGGGCCTGTGATCTGCCTACAGCCCTTACCTCTGTTTTTGCCCAAGCCTCTGGTTACCCTGAGTCTGTTTATGCCCATCCCCTCTCCCCTTGGGCATCTGTTACTTGCCACCCAGGTGTCTTTTTGCCAAGTCAAGCACACACACTGAGCAGGACATTCATTGCCCATGTGAATTCCCTATGTTGGTTACATAACAGCTTATTGGTCTAAAGGTTTGCTGACTGAAGGCCAGAAACAGTGGTAGCATTTTTGGAAAGGACCAGAAAAACAGAACAAAGAAAACAAAACCTCCAAGTAAAATAAAAATGTTTTCATTTTCTTTCTCTCTCTCTCTCTTTTTTTTTTAGAAATAGTCTCACTAGTATAGTGATTTCCACAGGAATTACTTTAATGGGATAGATACAAAACTCCAAGTAAAAGGTCAGGATTAATACTTTGCAAAGTTTTGTTTTTGTGAAAGGCAGTTTACAGAAATGTAAACAGCAGAAGGAAGCAGATCTTGCCTGTAACAACAAAGGGTCCTTTTTTTTGCATGGGAAGACCTCAGTTCTGTGACTCTGTGGGGTACCCATGAAAGGGTTTGTATACAGAAACTACTACGGTTTGTTTTTGTTATTTTTGTTAACTTTACTGCTATTGAAAACAGTGACCTCCTTATTTAGTAGCATCTGAGTCTTTTCCACCAGTTTATCCCTAGGAAGCTCTGTCAGTGTAGTCCAGGCTAAGCTCTAGTAGAGTGCTTTGTTTGATACTGTTTTACACATCTTAGTTAGGTCCTTTGCCCCTCAGAAGATCATTTGCCCTTGACTGTGCTGTTTTTACTTATTTAAAAGGTAAACGAAATTTATTAAATTAGTCCTTTCTAAAACAATAAATTCAGATCTGGAGAGCTTGTGGTGTAATAGAGCCCAGGAGGCCTACAGGCCCTTTCTGCCCGTCTTTGATCTCTTTTGCTTGGACCAGTTGCCAGGTTGTGTCAAGCATCACAAGCATTACTTACAGCTGATGTGTTTCCTTTTTCTTCCTGAAGGACATTTCAGTACAACTTCTGAAACTTCAGTGAAGGGCTTAACACATTCATGAGACCCTGTTACCTCCTTCTCTAGTTATTTCTCTGGTCAGTGCTTATTTTCATGCTTATTTTGTAGATGAGAAACCAAGGTGTTAGCACAAAGTGGACTCCAAGATGATGTCAGTTAACACTTCTTTGCTCTTGCAAATGAACTTCATTGTAGTGGATTTGAGTGTTCATATGAATTTAGTGTCCCTGAGGTAGAGTTTTTAAAAGTACTTCACAGTGGGTTAAATTTTGTAACTGTTTGGGGATGGAGAGATGGTTCATTGCTTCTCTAGAGAAACCATTTTGATCTCAACTCACAACCTCAATTTTGGATGGCTCACAACTGCACCTGAGGCTCCCAGGGTTTGGGGGCACTCAGACAAGACAGACACTTGCACAACTTAACAATTGTAGCTGTCTGAAGCTTAAAATGTGAGTTAATGTTAATGCTCCTATTTCATGTATGTGATCAGCTAAAATTCTATTGGCATTTTCAGTGAAGGAAAGTGCTGTACTTTTTCCAAGAATTGCTGTTAAGCGGAGATTTAATTAAAGGTAGTGAATTAGAGTTAGATCTGGAAGGGTAAAAGTAATCTGACCATTTCAGATCAGAAGAAGTATGTCAAGTTAAAAAAGACACTGAACAGAGGCAAAGGACAGAATATAAAGTTCAGGATGTCCACGAGGTTAACTTTGTTTGCAGTATATGCCAGAATCAAAACCTTTTCCATGAATGAGGCCTTCTACCTATCTTTCAGTTTAGAAATAATGACCTGAAATTGAAACGTTAACTAAGAGAGGCCACATAGAAGAGACAGGTTGGGACAGGAAAGATGCAAACTGCTCCATTCATAGACAACAAGGTATTTTATGAGAAAACCTCAAGAAATGCATAAAACAGCAGGAGACTGGAGCACCAGCTCATCGGTAGTGGAGTCTAACAGCAGCAAATGGCAGCCCACTGTACTTCCGTGGGGTAGGAATGCAGTCCAGAAATGGGATTTTTAGATATCTACTCAGTAGTGTTGAGAAGAATAAATAAGCTTAATATGACAATTAGAATCATGTTCATAAAGCTATAAAACACTCCTGGAGGGATGAGAAGAGATGAAGTAATGGAAGGACAGCCCAGTGATAGTAACACGGCTAACACGGCTAGGAGCGCACTACACTCTGCATCCATCGCTCTCCTTGTTGGGAACCTCAGCTGTCTGATAAGTTGATTCTAAAACTCACGTAGGAAATACAAGGGACCCACAGTGACCAAAACAATCTGGGAAAGGAATAACAAAAGTTGGGAGAATTTCTTAGATCCACGCTTTCCCTTCTGCAGAGTAACAGTGATCGAGAGAGGCGTCAGAGCATGAAGATACAGCTCAATATGAGAGGACAGAGTTACAAGAAAACCTAACTGTGTCAGTCAGTTCGGTATTTGCAAAGGTATCAAGGCAATTGAATGAGCTGCGAGAATAGCTTTTCAGTGAATAGTGAGATAACTACGTGTCCACATTTGACAGTATGAACTTGAATCTCTAATTCATACCATACACAAAGATTAACTTAAAATAGCTAACCTTATAAAAAGTCATTAAAATAAAACAGGAGTATATAGTTTTAACTTTGTATAAGATAGTGGTTTGTCACATAACAACTTAAAAAAAAAAAGCAACCAAAGAAAAACAGGTAAGTTCTACCTTAAATCAAAATTATCAAAATTATAACCTCATGTAATTCAAAGGTGCTGTCAATCAATTAAAAGGATGAGTAAGATATTATAAGATTTTTTTGTAATTAAATAATACATGGCATAATTTCAAAATGGGTAAAAGATCTGAATAGACACGTCTTTAAAGAAGACATAGAAGTGGCTAACACACGGCGAGATGTTCAATAGCATTGGCTAACGGGGCGCTCAGAAGCATGGTGGAATGCAGTTTATACCGTGTATGCAGGTCCCTCTGATCAACACAGACAGTATTGGAACCCTTGACACACTGACAGGAAAAAAAATAGTACAGTTGCTTTAAAAATCCATTCCACTCTTTCTTAAAAGACTATAAATACATTCACTATCTTATCAAAAATTTCCATGAGAACTTAAACTATATGTTGACACAGAAACTTATATACAGATTTGTTACCTAAAATAGCTAAAGGGGTAAACAACCCCAAAATATTTATTAGTTAATGAGTTAATTAAAAATGTGTTATTCTGTGTAATTAAATATAATTTGATGAAAAAATGTGATAAAAATTTGACATGTATTACAGCTTGAATCATTGTAAAAATACTGTTGTAGCATAAATTTAAAAATGTCATTTATTGTATCCATTCCTCTGTTGAAGGGCATCTGGGTTCTTTCCAGCTTCTGGCTATTATAAATAAGGCTGCTATGAACATAGTGGAGCACGTGTCTTTTTTATATGTTGGGGCATCTTTTGGGTATATGCCCAGGAGAGGTATAACTGGGTCCTCAGGTAGTACTATGTCCAATGTTCAGAAGAACCTCCAGACTGATTTCCAGAATGGTTGTACCAGTCTGCAATCCCACCAACAATGGAGGAGTGTTCCTCTTTCTCCACATCCTCGCCAGCATCTGCTGTCACCTGAGTTTTTGATCTTAGCCATTCTGACTGGTCAGGGCTGTTTTGATTTGCATTTCCCTGATGACTAAGGATGTTGAACATTTCTTTAGGTGCTTCTCTGCCATTCCATATTCCTCAATTGAGAATTCTTTGTTTAGCTCTGTACCCCATTTTTAAGTAGGATTATTTGATTCTCTGGAGTCTAACTTTTTTATTTCTCTGTATATATTAGATATTAGCCCTCTATCAGATGTAGGATTGGTAAAGATCTTTTGCCAATCTGTTGGTTGCTGTTTTGTCCTATTGACAGTGTCCTTTGCCTTACAGAAGCTTTGCAATTTTATGAGGTCCCATTTTTGGATTCTTTATCTTAGAGCATAACCCATTTGTGTTCTGTTCATGAACATTTCCCCTGTGTCCATGTGTTTGAGACTCTTCCCCACTTTCTCTTCTATTAGTTTCAGTGTATTTGGTTTTATGTGGCGGTCCTTGATCCACTTGAATTTGAGCTTTGTACAAGGAGATAAGAACAGATTGATTTGCATTCTTCTACATGCTGACCTACAGTTGAACCAGCATCATTTGTTGAAAATGCTGTCTTTTTTTTTCCATCGGATGGTTTTAGGTCCTTTGTCAAAGATCAAGTAGTGATGGGTGTGTGGGCTCATTTCTGGGTCTTCAATTCTATTCCATTGACCTACCCGCCTGTCTCTGTACCAATACCATGCAGTTTTTTTTTTTTTTATCACTATTGCTCTGTAATACAGCTTGAAGTAAGGAATAGTGATTCCCCTAGGGAATGTCTTTTATTGTATGAATGTACTTATTGGCAGTGTTCAGTATGCCTATGGCCATAGAGTAAAGAAGACTGGTATTTATCAGGGACAAAAGAGGGAGCTTTAAAAGGTTTCTTTTGTTTGTTTGTTTTGTTTTGTTTTTAATACGGGGTCTCACTATATTTCCCTGCTTGCCTGAACTTGCTGTATAAACCAGGCTGACCTTGAAGTCACTGTGATTCTTCTGCTTCTGTCTCCTGGGTTCTGAGATTAAAGGCTTGCCCTATCATGCACAGTGAAATAATTATGATGTTTATTTACCCTGTTCTGACAATTTTATACATGTATACAGTGTATTCTGTCTAGTCGCTCTCCCACCCCATTATTCTTCCCTCCTCTTCCATACATGTCCCTTCTTCACACTTAAAACTGCCATGGTTTTTGAGTTTAACTGGGATCATGTGTGTGACCGTGGGTTTGGCACTATCTGTTGGAGTCTCATGGGTTCCTCATTGGGTCTGTAATCAAAGACTGCATCCCTCTGGCCCAGAATCCATCAATAGTCAGTGGCTCATCAAGCAGGGGTAGAGCCAGAAGACTGTTCCCTGATCCACAATTAATTACTGATAGGCCCAGTCTTGTGTAGGTCTTTTGCAGACAGCCACAGCTGTTGTGAGATTATGGTGTACTCAGAAGACAGCAGTTCATAGCCCTTCTCCCTGTCTTTTGGGTCTTAAGTTATTCTTGCCTCTTTTCTTCAGTGATCTCTGACCTTTAGAGGGGGTCGTATAAATGTTCTGTTCAGGGTTCAGCAATCGTTATTTCTTCTTAGCACCTCAGGCAGCCGTGCACCTCTGCATTCGCCTTGTTCATTGCAGACAGAGACCTTGCTTGGTTAGGGTAGGGAATAGTAGTTGACTTTGGGTATAAACACAGAGGCAGTCACCTGCAGTCCTTATTGAAAAATATTAAAATGTCAATATATTTCCGTAGGAAAGGGGATCCCAATTGTTTAACTGCTTTCCTTTTCAAAGCCAAGG
Organism: Rattus norvegicus; assembly: GCF_021556685.1. Taxonomy (NCBI): domain Eukaryota; kingdom Metazoa; phylum Chordata; class Mammalia; order Rodentia; family Muridae; genus Rattus; species Rattus norvegicus. The sequence continues at coordinate 27,837,723 of NC_141549.1, forward strand.
TTGGGAAGGTGTATATTACTTCCCTCAAGTAACCTGGTAAATTCTTCACTGATGCATCTGCGACTGTATATTTGATTCAAATTTGATGTTGAAAATGTATTTTAAATTGTTCTAAGTGGAGTACAAAACAACATATATACACTATGTACTCAGATATACTATTGCTATTTATTAAATTTTAGTACATAGAGAATAACCTATCATATGATAACACATGCTTTCAAGTTTCCTCCTTTTGTTGATGCCTAAAGCTGAGTCCTTCACACTGTGCGTGCGCGCGCGCGCGCGCGCGTGTGTGTGTGTGTGTGTGTGTGTGTGTGTATGTGTGTGTGTGTGTGTGTATGTGTGTTCAGACATTTGTTAACTGTTTTGCTAAAGAGGACACTTAGAGATCTGCAGTGGCTCATAAGCAACAAACATTCTCTTAAAGTAGAAGTTAGTGCAGTGTAGATAAGGGGACAGCAACAAAAATCAAGTTTAGAGGGTTGGATACTGAGGCTGACCTTACTGTATTACCCATAAAAACTTTCATTTAAGCATCTTGGTTATCAGAATGTACCCAGTCTCAGGTTTCATTTTAATAGGAAAATAGAAATTTGATTGATTATAATGAGTATCCAAATTAAATATTGTTTTCTTTGCTTTCTATACTGGAATTCCTCATATGACACAATTAAATGTTATGAAGTTGGCAAAGTTATGGGTGGACTCCCAAAATGCTGCACCCCTGCAACAGAAACAGAGTAGAGCCACGGTCACCAGACTGGGGACAAGGGTGTGAATGGTGAAGCCGTCCATTAATGGATACAGTTTCAATTAGAAATAAACTCAAGAAATCTGTTTTGCAATACAATGACTATAGTTAATAATGACTACTTGAAATTACTAAAAAGGTAGATTGTGTTTTTAACATTAAAAAGTATATACTATGTATGAGAGGTAACAAATATATGTTTATTAGGTTAATTTAGTCATTTAACAATGTGAGAGGTAACAAATATATGCTTATTAGGTTAATTTAGTCATTTAACAATGTTGTAGACATACTTCAAATTGCCTTGAAAAAATAAATAACTTTTGTTTATTAAGAAAATAAATGAAATTTAAAATAATTACATAAAGATTTTCGAGTACAAATTCAGAAATCTTCCAAGTACTGTGTTTCTTTTTTTAAAAATTGTTGTTATTTTGACTTCATTGTCACTCTTGAGAGAAATTTTAGAAATGTTTCCCTCCCCCAAAAGCAGTATGTCAGAGAAGAGTATACTTCAAACTGGGAAGGTTTTTACTGACTTTAAATAAATCTTTTCTTTTTTGACGTTCAGTCTCAGATTTCATATCCGTATTTATTATTTTACCAGTGGTAATTGGATAATACTACTTAACCATAATTTTAATATCTATGCGCTAAAGGGACTGAGTGACTACAGCCTCCTTTCTTGGACTTCATGAGAAGCAGTGTTAAATATGGTGGGGTCATTAGACTGCTTCCTCCTATGGAGAAACCTTCATGTTGATGCTTATGTAGGATGAACAGAAGGAGCCACTGCAAGGTTGTAAGACGTGTGTGTTACAGGGTTGGGTGGAAGGAAAATAGTAAATAAATAAAGATTATTAAGAACCTAGAATTACTAGTACCCGCTAGACCCTGATGTTATGTTTCCATTCTGTCCATTCTTAGGTGATCATGGAGGAAGCACTTTACTCCCACCAACCGTCACGAATGAATTTCCAGAATATGGGACCATGGAAGAGGGAGGGGAAGGCCTCAGAGCCTCTCTAGACTTTGATGCAAAGTCCCCACCATGCCACCTACCTGGGCAGCAGGCAGTCCACCTTCTTGCTGGACAAGACTCTGTGCTCAACAGTGTTACAGAAGGACCAAATGGTGCCCCTCAGTGTCACCCTCAGGAACAAAGTTTACAACCCATTGACTCTTTAATTTCTGCTCTGAAAGCCACAGAAGCCAGAATAGCTTCAGGAACATTTCAAGCCACAAAGGTACTAGACAAAGATGCTAATTTTTCAGTTCACCGGGTGGATAAGGAACCGAGGACTGCCAGTCATAAGCCACAGAGAGCCCATAGGACATTCCCTGTTGGCCCGGGAAAATCGCCAGATAGACCTCTTTCAGTGGAAGTCCCAACAGAGGAAAAATTCTCTTTGCACATCCAGGAGGACCTGACCGCGCTCTTACCTGAAGAAACTCCAGCACAACTGTCCCAGATAACTAATTACAGGAGGCAAGGGCCTCTCCATGTACCAGAGTCAGCATGTCCTGTGTCCTTGGGCTCAGCGAAGAACCATAACTCTGTGGACAGAATTGGTGCTTTAAAAGACCAGAAGTCTGACCTCGGAAGAGAAAACCCTAGAGGATGTGATCGGGGTGGCTCCATGGGGCGCCAAACCCGAATCAAACATGTGGAGTTTCAAGGAGTAGAGGTACTGTGGACAGGAGAGGAGGTGGAGAGCCGGCACCCTGCAGGCTTTGAAACACCACCAGAAAGGACAGCCTCACCTGTGAGGAAAGAGTTTGCCAAAGGGCCAAGCCATTCTAGCTCAGCTACTGGCGCATGCAGCAGCTCCACTCATTTAACTGGGAGCGTTTCGGATGAAACTTGCAAAGAGCCTTCAGCAAGGCCTGGCACGAGCTTAGGCACACTGTCCCCAGTGCCTCTTGGTGAGAGTGGAGAGGATGACGTCTTCCTACGAGAAAGCAAAGAACATCTTGAGGAGAACTTTGATATACAGGGGGACAAAGAAAGGTAAGCTCTAGAGTTGTCACGGACTTTGTGACACCTGAAACGTGCTGTAGAAAATCACTGCCTGTGCTTGATGGGGGAGCTCACCACGCCATTCCGTAGCCTTGCCTTAGCAGTCAGTTTGCTTCACAACATTGACTTCATTCACCTGGAGTCAACTTTGATGGTTAAAAATAGTAAATGAAAAATTCAAGAAATGGATAATTCTTTTTTATGCAACTCTTAATTACAGTGTATTGTTAGTTGTTATTATTATTAAATTTCTTACTATGGCTAATATACAGTAACTGTATCATAGGTATATATGTATTTATGCATGCATGTATGTATGTATAGGAATGACATATTTAGGAATTATTATTGTTGTGATTTCATATCAATGGCAATTTATCCTTATGCATAAATAGGAGGGCTGCAATACTTATTGTCCTTATTGGCATAGAACGGAAGAGAAATTATTATAATCTAGGCTATTCCTAGGTTACCGGTTTCTAAGGCAGAGAAGTGATCATGTAATGAAGTTGTCTGTTAGACAAGGGTCGAGGGAGGGAAGCTGAGGACACTGTGAACACTCGTCCATGCAAATGAGTTTTGACATGAAAGATGAACACTCTGTTGACATCTCCTAGCAGCCACTGCAGCTCATCTGGGCCTTCCTCTGAGCGCAAACAGTGGTTCCCGTGCACCATGCATCAGCCTGAGGTGTGGCCTGCTTTCCTGTACGGATAATATTGTTCTGTAAACATGTTAGTGAAAAAGACTTGAGCACTGAGAGAGCTAGCGGGACAGGTTTGGGCCCTGTAGTTCTCTATGGCAGAAAGGATATCTCAGGAGGGCAGAGGTAGATTAGAGTGCAATTTGTTTGTTCCATGATATTCACCAATGGATCTCTTCTTACAAACAGCATGTGTGCTGATGTATGGCCTGGATACGTAGACTTGGCAGTTCCTGATATTTCCTGGCCTTCCTCAATATTTCTCTTCACTATCCCGCCTTAGAGCCTGGTTATATATGGAAGACACAGCTATCTTTCTTCACTCTCTCGATCATGGCTGGTCATTGTTTTAACAAGTCATGTGTTGTATCCTGTGCTTTTCTACCATGCATGTTAGCCTTCTGTCATTCCTCAACGCACATGTTATAGTTTATCATCAGCGGTTCTCAACCTGGAAGTCAAATGACCTTTAGACAGGGCTGGCCTAAGACCATCAGAAAACACAGATACTCATTATCATTAATAAAAGTAGCAAATTTACAGTCATAGTTGGCGGTCACCACAGCATGAGTAACTGAATTTAACGGTCACAGCATTAGGAAGTTTGAGAACCACTTATGTATATGGTAGAAAATGTTTCTAGGAGTGTGTGTGTGCGTGTGTGTGTGTGTGTGTTTGAGAGAGAAAGAGAGATAGAGAGAGAGAGATTTTTCCCTAAATGCTAACAAATTTAAGATGAGGCTCCTTTTGGGTGACTATCAGGATCACAAGTCTCTAGACTCTTGTTAAAAGCAGTCTTGTTATATGGCACATGGCTCTGTCTTTGTATCACCCTGCAATGTGCTCTTTTACTGCTATTTAGACTAGTGATTCCTTGCTCCCATGCTCTTCTCTTCCCCCCTTTCCCCTATAAGTGTTTCCAAGTTGCTTTTTGCATTCCTGACCCTGTTAGATGCTGGGCACGGAAGGATGGGGAACATGCATGAGACCCTTGGTCTGTGGACTTTAGTGCTAAATATTCAAAGTGACTACACAGACACTAGATCCCATGTAGGAAAGAGCAGCAACACACTGGGAGGACAAACTCGAGTGGAAAGGGAGACGCTTATTCAGGTGGCAGCTTGGACAGTATTTTTCTGTGAACATGTTAGTTAAGTAAGACTTGGGGACTGAGGGAGTTAGCAAGACAGGAAGTGAGAATCGAGGTCTACATAGGATTTTTGTCACCAATGGAAAGCCTTTAAGAGGTGTACACACAGAACATTATTTGGTACACAGTGGGATGGCAGCAGGTAAATACCAACAAAGAGCTGTTCTGTTGAATATGGATCCCGGCAATGCCTAGGAATTGTTTATGAGACACTTAGTAGGTCCTTCTTACTTCAGGTTTATTCCTGTTTTAGGAAACAGAGGCTCAGAGAGGCTAAGTAGAGTCACCTGACGTTACGGCACGTAGTCAACACAGCATTTCAGATCCACGTTTTCCTGTTGACTTGCTGCTCTGACCACGGACTTACCTAAGTTGTCTGAATGTTCATTTTGATGTTTGACGACCTTGCTGGGTATTAATTCTTCACATGAGCTGAACAAGGAAGCAACAATAGACATGCTATTGTGCACAGGGGCAAGGATGGAGAAGTCCAAGAGACCCTGACCCTACCCACGGGAAGACAGGCAGCTAGGGAATGCTGATATCCTGAGAAACAGTCCTCTCAGGGAATAGCACAGTAATGGTTAGCCTTTTAGAAGCTACCAGGTACTCCCGGCAGTGAACCTGAAGTCTTTGTAGTTCTACTTTACATCAGCAGAGGGCAGCCTCTGGATTCTGACAGGGTCCTCCCCAGAGCATCTGGTCTTAAGTCAGAAAGTATTAATAGCCAGTGAAAGTTCAGTACGTTTTTACTGATTGTTTGCTGTATCAAGTTTATGTGATATTTATATGCTTCTCTTAAAATTAATGATCGTCATATGATCTGGATATGGGTGATTAAAAAGAAAATTTAGTATTTTATTCACTATAAGAGATAGGAAACTAGTTTGAAAATTTATTAAATTTCTACAGATTATTGACATGGGGATTAAGAATATTTGACCCCGGGTTTGGGGATTTAGGTGAGTAAAAAGCACTTGTTTCTCTTGCAGAGGACCTGGATTCAATTCCTGCTTCTCACATAGATGATTCTCTCAATCTTCCATAATTCCAGTTTCAGGGGATCTGATGCCTTCTTCTGACTTCTGTGGACTCCAGGGATGCATGCGTCATATACACACGTTCAGGCAAATACCCACACACGTAAAATAACCTACAGGGAATACTGTAGCCTAACTAGGTTTCACATCTTTCTTCCCAAATATTTTAAGAAGCCGTAGATGACAGAATATAACAGTTACATGTACACAACACTGTCTTTTTTATATGCTTGGTTGAAGGCAGGACATTGAAAAGAAAAAATACTTTCATATTGAAAAATGTTGCTTTCCCTAATTTTCCAGGTTTTTCGAACAAGAGGAGCACCTTAGGGGAGGAGATGATGATATTCTTGGGCCTGGATATACGGAGGACTCCACTGATGTGTATAGCAGCCAATTCGAAACTATTCTGGACAACACATCCTTGTACTACAGTGCAGAGTCACTGGAGACACTGTACTCAGAACCGGATAGCTATTTTAGCTTCGAAATGCCGCTCACTCCCATGATACAGCAGCGCATTAAAGAAGGCGGTCAGTTCTTGGAGAGAACCTCTGTGGGAGGACATCACGATGTCCTGAGCGTGTCAGCAGACGGCGGGATAGTGATGGGATATTCTACAGGGATCACCAACGGACTGCATGATCCCTCCAACTCTGTCTACACCAGAGGCCCTCAAGAGATTGCCTTCTGGGGAAGGTAGCAGTGCCATTCTCATTCATGTCATGGTGGTGTTTTTGTGGTATTCTCTCTTTGGGAAATCTAAGTGTAGGGTCTACTTTAAATGAATGTGGCCAGTGTCTGTGAATGTAAGCAAGTGGCGTGAGTAACTGAAAGCTTGGGATTCAAGAGAACAGCAAACTGTACTCTAGTGGTTTGTTGAGCGGGCAAGCGGTGGGTGTTTCCTGGGTTACTATATACGAATGGATACTAAGCATATAGTTGTAATGAGTACTTGTTTACTCTGATGCTGCGGACTCTAGACAGTGACTGGGTATAGAAAGACCTTTAGCTTTGCATTGGCAAGGCATTTTTGCTCTGTTTTTCCATTGACGTCCATTTTGAGATTGAACAACAACTTAGGTAAGGGACATATTCCCCAGCTCTCATCTGGCTACATTATGTGTCTCCTTATGGATATCCACCATTTCACCTGTTCCTGTCTGCCTCTTTACTTCATCGACCTGACATTTAGCATCTCTGAGAGGGAGGGAAGGAATGCTCAACTTGTAAGTTTTATGAACTTAGTTTTGAAATATGTTTTCTTATATATGTATCTGGAGATGTGGTGGAGGGAAGGTTAAATGAGGATACAGTATTTCGAAGGTAAATGAAAAATGTCAGTGCTGTTTTCTTTAAAATTCTGTTCACATTACAGGTTTTCAGGAATGCTGTCTTTTCCGACAGCCTGTCCTGCTGGAATTTCCTGTAACCAGCATAGTTTTATGGTCCTTTGGAGGACCGTAATTGAGAAACAAAACATCTCAAAACTGTAGATGCTTCCCCGTGAAACAGGCAGTGATGACTTGGTTCACAGCGAGACAATGAAGTGCACACAAGGTCTCAGAAGGACAAAGTTTTGGTCTGATATATTTATTTGCTCTGAAACCTGCTTTAATTTTGTTTTCAAAGTGGGGGTAATAATTGAGAATGAAAGGGTTAATGTAGCTGAAACCTCCTAGCAGGGTCTGGTTGCCAAGTCTACGTAGATATTCTGCATCATGAAAAGGGTACCTAAGGGGGGCACCCATAAGAGAAGGATTTATCTAGGGATGTGTCACTGAGAGAAGACTGACCCAAGGAAAGGAGATGCTTGAAAGCAAGCATTTCTAGAACAGGAGTGTGGCCACCAGCCACAAAATTAAGTGTCTTTGGCTTGACTGTCCTCCATTTTTCAATAGGGGATACCATTTTAGTGTGTTTTATTATCATCTCTGTGACTGCAAATTTTGATAAAATGCTGTAAAATGTAAAAGAATTCAGTGTCCTTCCAACCCAACTTTCTGGGGCTATAGAAGTTGCGTTGCACACAGGATCAGGTTAAGAGTTAAGGTGGTTTGGGCTGTGACACTCTACCTCAGAAGCCACAGGAGCGGTGTGTCAGTGAAGGTAAGAGAGACTAGACGATAGGCAGTCTGGAAAGTATTGGATGAAAGGCTTATTCCTTTGTACCTCTGTGCCTAGACGTTGACAGAGTAATCTCCACTTGGCAGTCTAGGCTCTGTCTTAGGGTTATTATTTCTTTGATTCAACACCATGACTAAAAGCAATTGGGGAAGAAAGATTTATTTCACTTGTGGTTCCAAGTGACAGTTCATCATCAAAGGCAAGGACAGGAAATCAAGTAGGGCAAGAACCTGGAGGTAGGAGCTGATATTGACCATGGAGGGGTGCTGCTTACTGGCTTTTTCATCATGGCTTTCTTATAGCACCCAGGACTACCAGCCCATGGATGGCACCACACACAATGGGCTAGGCCTTCCCCCATCAATAACTAAGAGAATGCCTTATAGCCAGATCTTATAAAGGCATTTTCTCAGTTGAAGTTCCCTCCTCTCAGATAACTCTGGCTTGTGTTAAGGAGATCTAAACTTAGCCAGCAGAGGGCTCAACCCTTTCTATGGACAGAGCTAAGTACTTACAGCACTGGAGTAACTGCTGGTGTTTTAGCATGTCAGATTAGATAATGGCGTCTGTTGGGCTGTCTGGAAGTAAGATTTCAGTTGTTTCACCTAGCTAAGGCACGAAACACCACACCCCAGTGTAGAAAAGGAAGCTATTTTAGAAGGTGGTCCTCTGCAGGACTGTGGACCAGGTGGTTCTTCCCTTCCGTTTACACGGCCAGTGGTTAGGACAGACCATTTGATAGGGCACTTTGTAGTGTTCTTTGAGTTGGCTTTAGGGAACAGATGGTTGTAAGTAGACAAAGCTTTACAGTTTGAGAGGGACCTGATATCACATTATTTATAACTACCACCACCACCACCACCACCACCACCACCACCACCACCAAACAACATCAACAAAATCAGTGACCAAGTTGGACTGGTAGAATTATCCAAAGGCATGGGACTTGATAGTGACAGATCCTATACCTGACTTCAAGTTGCTTAACTCCTAGACAAGTGTTTTCGCTGTCCTGCACTTCCAGGTCTTTTATATAATTGTTATTTATATAGAATGATTATTTCATTTTTGTTCTTATTTCTTTCTGTACAGAGTGATGTCTGAATTTATCTATTTTCAAGAACTTAGTTCCAAATGCTGAATTAGTTGCTACTGTTTTTGTTGCTGTTAGTGATGTGTGTGTGTGTGTGTGTGTGTGTGCGTGCGCGCGCGCGTGTGTGCATACATGTGTGCGTGTGTGCACGTGAGTTAGTGTGTGTGAGGGGAATTGTTTGGGAATGGTCTCTTGTGGTAAAAATCCCTTTCTTCTTTTAGTTTTCGAGTTAGTTTTAGTAGCTACTCTCTTACATATATCAAAGAAGAAAATTTCCTCAATCTCTTATATTCAATATTTAGTTGTGAACATTCATTAAGCACTTACCTTACTGCATGTATTTTAAAGTGTTATATAGAAATAGCAAAGTCTGCTGAGATCCTGGATCTCATTTGACCAGGAATAGTTAAATTCTTCCAGGATGCTCTGACTGCTGCCCATGAAGCTGTCTGTCAGCAGGAAAGAGCTCACCTAGCATTGCTGCGTAATGCAATATTTTAATGAAGGAGCTAAGAGCCGCATCCCCTCCCTTAGTGGTCCAGCTCGGGAGCTCAGGCCCCCAGGTTGAGCAGGCTATGTGAAGTCAGTCACATGGCTCCAAAATTAGAAGGGATAATTAGAGACTTACAGTCACACATGTCCCCATGGGTTCCTTTGTGTCTGGGTGTTTCTCTCTCGCAGGCCTGTCAGGAGATGACCACAACTCCAACCAGTAAGTGCTGTCTGACCTGAAGACTGCAAGCCACGCGTGCTGTCCTTGTCACCAGGAACCGTGGTGAATAATGTCCTTTTCAGTTGAGCCGGGTCTGGACAGAGGTGAAGTGAGACAGCAAATAGAGGAATATGTCAGCAGCTTCTTTCCCGGGTCTCTGAACCATGAGAAACTGCTCTAAAATATGCTTGGTTGGGTGAAAAATATGTTTTATATTTCAGTTTCTTAGATTTCCTCTCAGGGTAGGAGTTCGGCAGAAGAGGTGGATTGCATCTGTGAGCAGCTGATATGCCTGAGGGAAGTGCTTCACTGTTCAGTCCCCTGATGTTGATATTTGTGGTTTTCTGCTCTCCTCTTGCCCATCCTCCTCGTTCCTCTCCAGTGGAATGCTATACTATTTCTCCTTCAGCCTTTTTCTCTCCTTAGTGCTTTCCGCTTGGGAAGAAGGAACCTGAAAGAGCAGTGATAAAGACATTGGCTAAAGTATAGAACTTAAGAAAATCTTCTAGCATCCCAGTGTAAAAGCAGAAAGGCATGTGCATATGTGTAGTTATAACGTAAGAGAATGCCACCGTGTGGTGTCTGCTTCGCTGGGGAATGAAAATCCCGGTTTTACCAAGTGTCTCAAGACGGTCGTGGGACTCGGAACTTTCCTGTCCTTAGGGGTAGGGCGCACTGCTGCCTCTGGGTTTAGTAGTGGGTGGGTGTGTCTCCAGGAATCTCTTAAGGTTGTTCATGGTCTAAATATTTTTCTACAGGAAAGGAAGTTCTCATTTTTCTCTTCCTAAATTTCTGAAGTGGTTTTAGTGGTGAAGTTTTATTTTTTTGTTCTTTGTTTTTGTTCGTTTTCCCATTTGAGAGTTCGTCCTCAGTTGTTTCTTTGTTTGCTTTGCTTTGTTTTGTCTTTTGCTTTCTTGGAGGCGGCGGGCGCTCCTGTTGAGTTCACAGTGAAACCTGATTTTGAATGTTACTTTAGTTATTCAGTAGAGGTGTAACTGTGAAAAAAACGGAATCTCTCCCAAATAGAAAATGAAGTTAATAGTTTTAATGGAAGAAGTAACGAATGAAGATGAAGCCAAAACAAAACAAAGAAACAAACAAACAAAAACCAAGAAAGGACAATCAAGTGGGCTAATAGTGTCAGAGGCTTAGTAAGAGATAGGGGAATGAGATCACTGCTAATAAGGGTAGAAGCAGGGAATGTCAGCGAGCCACTCCTCAACGCCCTCTAGCTGTCAGACAGACTCTGCCAGCCCTGAGCTTTCAGAGGCTTCCTGTGACATGGCTTTGCTCTACTCAGTAGAGGATTGGGGTGGGGCGTATACATGGGGATAAAGAGCAGCTCCATCATGGACAGCGGCCTTCATTTGTAGAAATGGATTCTTTATTTGGTAACGTAGAAATGTCCTTACCAACCAATTTAATTTTGATATATGAATTTGCAGAGTGCTAGGTTTAACCTGTTCATGGTTTACACAATGGTCTGTGTAATTGAAGTCTAATAGGAAAATAGATAAGAGAAATCTTGGTAAAGGAAAAAAAATACACAAAGATTGGGTCTGTGTTTCAACATGGGACAGTTGGGGTTGGGTCAAGGTGACTTTAGACTTCAAACACAGATCTAAGTCACTGAACCCAGAATCTGGATTTGTAGGAGGTCACCTGGCAAGGTCAGCTTTAAACATGTTGCATTTGTGAAGTACAGTGGAGAGTCATTTACTGGAGGTTTGGTAGATGTGGAGTTTAAGGTCATTGGAGAGAGACTGGAATCACCCTCTTACTGATACACAGTTTTCAAAGGGAGGGTGGTGAGGGCAGTTGTACATGGGGGAACCTGAGTGTCCATTACAGACCCTGCTAAATTTTTTTTTGTACAAAATGTAATTTATAAGGGCTTTGCAGACTTTGGTGTGAGGATTGACAAGATGGTCTTTTATCAAATACAACTTCATATGATAAAGGCGTGAAGCTAAGCTATGGCAAGAAGGGTTGTAGCCTTAAGTAAAATACTTGAATGGCTAATATTTCCCTTTGTTCAGATGCTGTTAAAGTCTTTTATATACACACCAAGCAATATTTTTGTTGCTGTTTCATGGCAGAGATTTTTTAATTTTAATCTAATCTGATAGATATTACAGTTCCCATCCAGTATTAATTAGCTTCTGAAATAAAATACATAGAGCCTGGCCTGGCAGTACTTATCTGGATCTCAGCAGGCAAGAGAATCGGGAGTTTAAGACCAGCCTCAATTGTACAGTGAGTTCAAGGCTCCCCCTCAAAAACACTAAAGGCAATTTTAAGAAATGGAAAATTGAGAACGCATCTGCATCTTTCTAGAACGAAGAGGAATGTGTGACTTTTTGCTTTAAATGGATTCTTTCAGGGGTTCCTGCGTGTATATGTGTGCTCGGCAAATTTAGAGAAAGGCACTTCGCTATTTGCTTTTTCAGCTAGAAATAGTCTCTTTACCATGGCCTTCGATTGATCTGTAAAGAGCACATCTGTCCATCCATTAGTGCTGACACTGAGACACTGAGCTAAGGAACAGTTGTAGATGCTTTAAACAATGCTAAGCCATCGCCCGACACAGTAGCAGTGGTTTAAGACATTCACTCGATGCTTGGAATCCGTGACTAAGATGTCTGCTCCTGCTTTTAGCTGAAGGGTAGCACAGCAGCAGAGTGGTAGGCTATCCCTTCAAGACTGAAGAGGTGATTTATATTTCCGTGATTCAAAGTTGCTTCTGAGCACTCAGCAGATCCTTACAGATTAGCTTTGCCATCTCCAGATATGACTTAAGCACATCTTTATACTGACAAATATCCCTCTGAGATAGAGATGCTTAAAAAGACAGAATAGGAACTCTTCTCTTTCAGGCAGGATAAAGACTTCATATTTTTTCAGTCTTCCATGAACTAAATGGTCTTTCCTCTTCCTCTTCCTCTTCCTCAGGGTTTCCTGGGCCCTGAGGGAAGGGATTTGATGCAGACAGCCTGCTTAGGGCTGAGTGTTCCAAGGTCTCTCCTTCTGTCTGGCCGTGTGTCTGTCTGGCGGTGCGTCTCTGTATTTTTTCCCATCTGCTGCAGTACGATGCTTCTCTGATGATGTCTGAGCAAGTCACTATCAGTGCAATATTTAACTGTCAGAGGAAGTGACAACATTCTTTTCAGCAGAGGTCCCTTAGTGTCCTGTCTACAAAACTAGACATTCTGCACTAACACTTGCTTGTGGGAGGGGAAAGGATACAGACTGTCTTTGAAGAAATACTTCTCTGGGGCCTGGTGAGCTGACTCAGTGGGCAAAATGTACTTGCTGTGAGAATCTGGCAATCTGAATTTGATCCCAGGAACCTATGTAAAAATGAAAAGAGAGAACCCACTCTAAAAACTGTCCTTTATATATGAGCCATATCCTGTGTGGTCCAATACACATCACACACACATACACACACACACACACACACACACACACACACGCACACACACACACACACACACACACACACCCCACCACCACCACCACCACCAACAGCAGGAGCAACACATACACACACACACACACACACTGAAGTTTGGACCCACTGGTCCATAGAACACAGTTCTCAAAAACTGAGGACGTGTTAGAAATAGGGGCATCTCTCTCGGTTTCTGGTTCTCCGGGACTGTTTTCCTTCTGGGGGAGAGGGGAACCTGGACATTGATGGCTTGCCAGGTGATTGTGGTATGAAGCCTAGGCTGTCAAGCCCGTGCCACTTCTCGTATGCTGGTCAGACTAGCAGTGTGGCATCAGTTTAGGGTTGTCCAGACCTCCCTCTGGATCCACTTTAGTTGGGTTTCCGTGGGACTTTTAAGCATATTGAAGTTTAAGAAGAACTATTGGAAGCTGTTGAGGGGCAGAGCAGGAAGCTAAACAGCAGGAAGTCCTAGCAGGTCTATTACAGTAATGTGCTTGTGGTGGGTAGAATCTTCCCCACAGAGCTGAGAAAATGTGAGTGTATGAACATACAATTGATTTCTTGTGTATCTGGTGCAGTACAAATGGTGCTAATCTTTCCCCTAGAAATATAGGGAACGATTAGCCTTCCTTTTTAATCTAGGAAAACGGAATTCTACAGGTTGGCTCTCTTCAGTGTCTTCTAGAGCTTGGTTGCTAGCCTGGGATACTGTTGGGGGATGGGCGGACCTTTGAGAGCTGGGCCTAGGTGGGGAAAGTGAAGTCATGAGAGGAAGGGCATGCCCTTGATAGGGGTGTTAGGACTCTAGCCCTCCTTCATTCAGCAGCCATGAGGTGAACAGTTTTGTTTGACTTCATGCACTCCCATATATCGTGAGGACTTGTTTTGCCACAGGTCTACAGCATGGGACCAAGGAGCTAGACTGAGACCTGTGAAATTGTGATCCCCAACAAATCTTTTCTGTTTTGAAATTGTCTCAGGCATTTTTCCTTCTACAGTGGTGGAAAGCTGACCAACATGTTTAATGGTGAAGTATGTGGATTCCTAAGTTCACATTTTTTTCCTAGATTTTATTTGAGATAACATCTTACTAATATGGTATGAGTCGACAGTTTACTAAAATGTTATGAGCCCTCAAAAATTTATACTGTCAATAATAGTAGTGTTTGAATTATCTCTACAACATTTTCAAGGTCATTCTATATGAATAGACTATGGTAAGATAGACTTAATATATTATATATGTGTAATGATAATTCTGAGAGTCTCAGATTACTTGGAAACGTCAGGAGTTATAATAGCCTTTTTATTATCTTTAAAATATTCTATTTATTAGCTTCAGCTCAACACACAGTATGGCTTTCTTTAGCCAAGATTAATATTAAAGTCTTTAGGATAGAGAGGAGACGGCATATTAAATGAAATGATTATATTGTGAAACAAATCTTAGACGTGTATGTCACTTGTCAATCACAGGTATTTTAGGAGTTCTCCTAAGATTATACTCAGTCAGGTCCTTCTCCCCTGCTAGGCGTAGGCTTCTTAGGTCTTATCTTGAGTCCTCAGAGGAATGTCTGAATCAGCGGTGGGAACGCATTGGACACTAGATTTACTGACTGAATAACTTAAGGAACAATTGGAGTGCTGGGCCTGGGGAGCCAGGCTGAGGCCAGGCTAAGGGGGACAGACAGACAGACAGATAGACAGGCAGACAAGTAGAGACACAGAATCAGCAGCAGGCCCGTAGATTTCAGCAACTGGGGGTCAGTTCTTTTCCTATTCATCCTGAACAGGTACTGTTTCTCTAATTGTGGCCATCACAGGGCCTGCTCCAAGCAGGTAACATTGTAGCCATGCCAAACAATGCAGAAAATAATAAGCCCGAGGTTTCATCACTCATTTTGGGGAAGAAAACAGGACACCTGGATTAGAGACTCAGGACCACCTCTCGCCTCCTTCCTCTCCTGGGGCAGGGTATTTACTCACTTTAAAGGCCTACTCCATTGCTATGGATCAGTCATTATATGAATGAGTTATAATTATGTTTCTATTTTCTTATACTTTTATTATGATCTCTAACAACATGGCAATGTGTATTTATTCTTGTATAACAGATACCTTCCTCAGTAAATATGGGAATCTTTCTCTAGGCCTAGGTACGTATTTAGGAATAAAAATTGATGGAAAGTGTAGTAAGTTTTTGGTGAACTACTCTTGAATGCACATACTCCATTTTCTTTGAGCATATGTATTCTTACGTGTTCTGTTTATAAGGTAACTCTTAGTTCTTCCACTTCCCATCCTACAAAATAGCTTAGGTGAGGGGAAAAATAGGCAAAGAAAACATTGCAGTCAATTGATTCCCCTTTCCCTTTAGGAGGTCTGGTAGAGACTCTGGCATCCATTAGTTGAGTCTGGAGGCTGGGTCTGGATCAAATTTCTCAATTACTCTTGTCCCTGTTCTCCCCCAGATGCTTTTGTGGCAGTTGTTGCCCTTGTCTGACAGCTGTGAGTGTGGCCTGTCCACTTCTGGCTGACTATAGTGGAATTTGAACAAAAGGACAATAAATATTTTCACAGGGTGATTGCAGAAAAACAGAAACCAAGTTAGAATGAAAATAGAAAAACACCAGACACTGCAGTATGTACCAAACACAGCTTCAACTAATTGTCAAATAAAGGAACTCAGTCTGTATTGTAGGCTAGTTCAGTCAGAATAAGTGAGCTATTAAAAATAGTCTTTTTAACATAGTACTTTTAAAACCTTGGTGCTTTTATAAAAGACTGCCCAGGCAACTTATTTTAGAATGGTGTTGACCGAACATTTTTCCTCCTTAAATGGCAACTACCCCAATTATGCCAAGAAATCTGCTGTTTCTCCTGTTACCAGCTCTCCTCTGGCTCTTAAACAGTTAAGTGGGAGGTTTATGAGGTCATGTGTGACTTCACTGGGTCTGGACTTTTGAAGTAGGTCTGTTGGAGGGAAGCTGCTTGTTTGGAAGGAAGGCTGGGAAGAGGGGCAGGACTCCTTCAACTTCTTTCAAGTCCTTATCCCACAGGCAGCCCCCAAGGGGATACAGTGGCATTCTGGGAGAATGTCGCTGTTCAGTCAGTGTGTAGCAGTGTGTATTCACACAGAAGCAGCTTCAGAAGTACGTTAACAGAGCCCTTACAGAAGATGAAAGTTTGCTGAGCAGATGGAGCAAGGGCATTCTCTTCGTATTCCTGACAGATTCATGGGACAGACTGTGCTGACAGAGGTAACGAGAATTTGGGCTGAGTGTCTTTGTCTGCTCCCTGGTCTGAGGCAGTCTGGATTATAGATAAATGTAGTCAAAGCAAATTCCTTGGGTTTTTGAAATGTTTTATTTCAAATAAAAACTACTACAGGACAGTCTTGGAGGAGCTACGATGCTTTCCTATTTCATTAGTAAAGCTGACAGAGGAAATGAGAGCACTTACTGCACAGAGGTGCTTGGGCACATGAAGAGTTTCCTTGGTCGAGCCACGTTGCTGTCTGAGGCAATTATCATAGCTCGCTGCTCTTAGGCTCTGAATGCATCTTTGGAAACTCTGATCTTCTAGCAGGCTGAAGGCCATCACTTTGAGCATGGCCATTTAGCAGTCCATTCTACTTCACAAGGATCCCATTCTTTACGTCACTCCTCTGGGAAAAAAAAGTTGGCTTTGTAGTTAATATGAAAAAATAATTCATTTTAGGATTTAGGGGGTAGGTTTGCTTCTTCAAACGTTACCCAGTTATTTAAGGAAAAGTCTATTTCAGCTCTGGTTTATCTCTGGAAAGGTGTCTGTCTGCTGACATGCTCAACAGACACAGATATAAGGGACCACAGTGACACTGAAGAATTAAATAGGGCATGAGTGGGTGTGGCCTACTGATAGTCCCACCCATCCTCAGATACCAAGATTAGAAGACTCACCCACCAAAACCAAAATTCTCAGGGAACTAGCTGATTACATAAGTAGCTTGCTGATGTGTATGTATTGGTCAAGTCGTCAGTTCTTGACTTGATCACAGGTTTATTCATTTATTCAATTTTAGTTCCTATTTATAGTACTTTACAGTACCATTTATTTTCTTGGTCAATCATTCTACAATTTTGAACTCCTATACCCGGATATTTTGTTTTACTTCCCTCGGAGCACAGAGAGAATTCAAGGCATGGAAAATAATGCACACAACGTGTTTGTGGGAGGCATAGTACAGTGCTTAGAGGCCACAGGTCTATTGCTCTAAATTCTCCTTCTACTTCATAAGCGTTGGCTTCTCATAAGCTACTCAAGCACTCTGGAAGCTCAGTTCTCTGTGTGCTAAGTAGGGATGAAAGTGGTGTTTATCTCGAGGGAGGGACAGCTTTTGTAAAGACTAAAGCGCAGCATGTGAACACATTTACATAGTCAGGCTGCACTGGGGAAAGCTCAGTAAATGGGCTTTGACCATTGTATACATTGTGCTTCCTTCTGCCAGGCACTCCAGAAGACTTGGCTAGGGAACACAAGTACAGTGTAGAGGAGCTCACATTGTCAACATACACGGGGTTTGTGGTCAGGCTTCAGGCAGCCTGCCTATTTCTCATCCTCCAGTTAGTCATTTCTCTGATGCAGCCTCCCATGCAGTGATGAGCAGAGGAGGAGTGGGGATGGCCAAGGGTAGATTCATCAGTGCTTGTGAAAACTTTTCTGGTTTTAGGCCTGTGACACCATACCAGTCTTTGTGGGGAACGGCCAGTATGCATGTGATACGCAGAAGTTGCTAGGTAGAAAGGACTGCTGGAACGCAGGCTGTGTTCCTGTGTATACTCTCTAGGTGCAGGGCCCTCTGCTGTGCAGTGGTGGCTGTTTTCAGAGGCTTATCTGTAGCTCCAGCTTTGCCCTTTGGATCTCTTTACTCCAAGTCTGGCAGCTCGCAGCAGTGTAAACTATGCATAGCTTCTTATTTCCTGATCTGTTATTGTGGATGATAACTTTTTCATCATTGAGATTGAGCAAAATTTGTGGAAATGACTAGCACAGAGTAAGTATGCATTTTTACTCCTCCCCAAATTGCTGTGTTTCTGCTGTTATAGTCAAGGGAAGTTTAATTATCATTTCTAAATGTGTCTTTTTATGCTGTAGTGCACTGTGAAGGTCTTACGTCTAGACTGTGGTTCTAAAACTTTTGATTAAAATACTTTCCTTGAGCTGAGCATGGGGTGTATACCTGTAATCTCAGACTTGGGAATTACAGGCAGGGGAGTCAGGCCAGTCTTGGCTACATAACAATTTAGAATCAGCCTGGGATGGCTGAGACCCTGAGTCTATAATGGCCAGAGCAATAATTGTCTCATGTTACTAGTTTATGTCATTAATGTCAGTCTTTCTTTTCATCTCGATAGTAGTTCAGCATGGGTTATTATCTTTACAAGTGTTAAATTAGATTTTAATCTAGTTTTCAAAAATACTACGAAAAAACCACAGTGCCAGTGGTAAAAATCAAATAGAAGTACTTGCTTGTTTCACGGCAAGAGTCTCCGTTGACAGGTCTTACTGTGTCCTTGGAAGGCAGAGTCTGTGAAGTTTGGGGTGGGGGATTTAGTCGAAACTATCCTTCTGATGTAAAAGTACAAATGTGGTCTGGAAAGTTCTGGGAGGTTGCTACGTCTCTGCATAGTTAAGTCCTTCCTTCTGGTTCCACAGGGTTTGGAATGTTTGGGAGTGCCCTTGCAAGGAAGCTGCCTGCACAGCTGGGCCTTGTCACCAGAGCCCAGTGTACTTGACAGGTTCAGCTCTACCCATGCTGCTGCAGGTCATCTGAGCAGCCCTGGGTTCTTGGAGGATAGTCAAGGGTTCAAAAAGCCCTGGAAAACCTCTATCTTGGAGCTTTGTGTTCCAGTAAGGGTTTTAGTCATTACTTTGCTGGTCTGAGGGTGGGGTCAGTCAGCCCTTTGGTCTGCTGTTGTGTTTGGCTTAGAGTCACCAGCACTGGGTGGGGAGAATGTAGAAACTGTTAAACTGAACCTGGAATTGCAGGACTGTGTTCAACTTCCAGCCTCACTGTTTACCATCCGTGGCCTTGGCCAAGATGACTCTTCTCTCAGCTTCTTGTAGAATGGAATGGCTATGAAATAAAATAATGCATACGAAAGTGCCAGCTAGTGCAGAGTGCTCTGTGGATGGTTATTGTGGCTAATTATTATCTGACTTAGGCAGACTA
Organism: Rattus norvegicus; assembly: GCF_021556685.1. Lineage (NCBI taxonomy): Eukaryota > Metazoa > Chordata > Mammalia > Rodentia > Muridae > Rattus > Rattus norvegicus. The sequence goes on from NC_141549.1 coordinate 27,856,990, forward strand.
AACGTTCGTTTAAGATTTAGTGAAGGGGGAGAAAGTGTACTGCAGCTAGCTGGTGTCCTTAGACTTCGTCTCATGTCCTTGAGGATGTTTGTATCCTGTCTGTACGTGAATGCCAGTGGCATGCTTGGAAACTTGTCTTCAGAAGGGAGTGTGGTTTCTGTACTCAGACTGTTCTCAAATAAGCCACCTTTTTGTTTAGGTCCTGGTTTAAGTAGCAGAAGCTATGAGCACATAGGTTGGCCCCGTTCTGGTCTGATTGTTGAGACTAGAAGTCACTCTGTTTCTCAGTTCCCAATCTTCCATAGCAGAGGATGGACTGAAGATCTTTGTGTGCAGAGGATATAGTGACCTTTCTTCTGTTATACTATGCTGTAATTTTAGAGGACAATATCTGATTCCCAGTTTAGGAAAACTGCTTTAAAAATTTATTAAATCTTTGGGAATAATATATTTGATAGAATTCACCCTAAACTCTTTCCCCAACTTCTGTCCAGTCTACTCTTACCTCCTTACTCTTTAATTTCTTGTCATTTTTGAATTTTAATTTTTAAAAGCACTCATTGACTCCAGTTCATGACATCAATATATTTCTAGGTGTGAGCCTACTCACTAGAACATGGTGGACACACCAAGAGTCACACCCTTAAAGAAAGCTGAGTCTTCCTCACCCAGAAGCCATCAGTTGTCTATGGCTGTGAGTCAAACTCAGGTCATCAGGCTTTATACCCTTTGAGCCATCTTATAGGTTAAGGAGGGAAAGGGTTAATTAAGCAATGAGTTGATGACAGGCTGATATTGTCCTGTATTTTCTGACATTTTGACCTTGGGAAGCTGGCATGTTTCATATCATGACTTTGAATTTGACCTGAACTGACTTTAGGGATTATATTAGCTGAGGATTTTCTAAAGATTACTGGTGAAAGAACTGCCAAGAGTTCATATAAAGCACAGCCAAAGATCGTCAGTCTACACATCATACACAACAGCGAATTCCTTGAGATGAGTTTAGTGGCCATTCCGCGTCTCCTTGGATGTTGAGTAATGTGAGTTTTTCAACCTGATCTTACAAAAGTATCTTTTTTTTTTGTAAAGAAAAGACAAATTTTAGTGGCAAAGCACTGAATATATTGTGAAATGTAAAGGGAATATAACTAGGCTACTTCCATAGTTCTCTGACATGAGAGAGGATAGCCAGGGTTAGTTTTGATTCCTGGTCTCAGCAGTTGCAGGGATGAGCCCAGCTTACATGCTCTTTCCTAACTGCAGGGTTGACTTGGCTGCCTCAGAGTGGGAATCAGCCATGTAGCAAGTGAGCAGACTCTGCCTGTGGCATCCACGTCTTCCTGTGGACGTCTCAGGACTGCATGACCCTAGAAAGAGACTAAAGAGATGGATCTGCAGAAGCCATATTGTAGGTAGGTCAAGGGTAGCCTTCTCTGACTGTTATCAGAGTCTAGCCATGGCTGGCTAGTGTAGAAGTGATTTCTGTCTTACACTGAATTCAGTTTTAGGGAAACATCTGAAGTCTGATCTAATCATATATAAACTTGGTTACAAACTGAACTGATATGCACATCAGCGTATTATATTTTCAGTTCTCTGATGCCACCCCCTAAAGATGTCCTACTCTGGCTATTTTATATTAGCTCCCCGTGTTTGGATGGCAGCTGGTCTCCACTATACTTTCCTAACTGCCTTTCTTTTCTGTATTCAGAATTGTCCAGTATCCCATAGGTTCCTTTCCTTTGATAAAATGTAAGAACAGCTGATGGACAGGACTGTGGGTTGCTCAAATCTTCTATCTTTGCCCATGTAAGGCCACTGTGACAGTGGAGAACCCAGAGATGGTCTCCAGACTCAGCATTAGCCAGTGTCTGTTTTCTATAAGGTATAAGTGGTCATAGGAGGAGCCCGTGCTAGGTTTTAGGAAACTTGGGCCCTGGTTATGCCAGTACTTAATTTCTTAACTTCTTAATCTCCCTCTTTCTGAAGCATTCATATATTCATCTGAATGATTAAATAATTCATAGTTTATTCTAACTACATGACTCCATGAAATCATAAATATTATGTCTCCTTGGTGACTATTTAGATTCTAACCTATGGAGCAAATTTAAAAATTCAGGAGGCTATAGATTTGGAGCAGTGGACTGTAACACAAAGGTGGCAATAGTGACCATACATGGTGGATCTTCAGAACGAGGGAGAAGCCTTGTCCTTTCTTTGGCAGTGGTGTTTGGGTTGTCTACTATGCTGGTTGCTTTTTTATTCTTCTATCAAAGAAGTATCTATTGGCTACCTTTTCTCAAATTTTGTTCACTTGAGTCTGGACATGCTCATTTTGAAGCCCTAATTAAAGCTAGTCTTCTGAGGGAAATACAGTGGAGAGTGCAGTCTTCCCTCTGCTCGCCCTGAAGTGACCACTGGCTCTGGCTTCTTCAGCCTCATTCAGAGGGTCCTTGTTCTCACGTGGAGGCAGAGCTATGAAGCCACATCATGTTCATTGCCTTTTATCTTTTGCATTCTAGTCATGCTATAACTCTCCCGTGATTCCTAGCTACGCAGGGTATAGATACTGTAGATCCCACATTTAGGGAAAACATTTTCTCCCTTTATAACTGAAAACACACTACGGGCTTAGCACACAGACGCAGTGGATTTTCTTGTACTTCACATTAGTTCTAAGGTTTAGGGCATGTCTCCCACTTCTCAGATCCCATCTCTAAAATGAGGTAGTGAAACTAAGTACTGGCCAGTATTTTCCAGAGCCAGACATGAGTTTGTGGTTTCTTCCTTCCCTAGTAATGTCATCAGAGAGGAGAGGCAGTGAAGGAAGAGAGCTAGGATTAGTTGGCCTTTTCTGTCTCCCTGTGTGAGCTGGAGGCTATCTTTTAGTTTCTCGACAGCCCTAAGTTCAGGTTCCCACAAAATGCTTTAACATTGATTATTCCTTTTCAGTCAGTGCACTGATTCTGTCATTTATTTATCAAGCTGACAGCAGTTTGGAGCTCTCTGCTTAGAGTAGAGTCGCCCACAAACAGTTGTTCCCAGCTCAACCTCCCTGCCTGGGCTGTATCACTTTATCGCTTTTCAACTACTTGTGCTTTTCTATGGAAGATGGTTCTTTCTTGGGAGACTCATCCCGTGTGTGTGTGTGTGTGTGTGTGTGTGTGTGTGTGTGTGTGTGTGTGTGTGTGTGCGCGTGTGTGTGTGTGTGTGCGTGTGTGTGTGTGTGTGTGTGTGTGTGTGTGTGCGCGTGTGTGTGTGTGTGTGTGCGCGCGCGCGCGTGTGTGTGTGTGTGTGTTTTTATTAAGCAGAAGCCTCAAGAACACTCACTGTTATAGTGTTATAGGGCCTGTGTAGTAACATGACTGCAGGCCTTCAGGGCAAGGACCTACTTGAACTCTGAGAGAGAATCAACACTTCTCCAGGGAATTGTTTGCTCTTTGCCTTCTTGATAATGGCAGAATCAGTCAAAACACTCCCAGTATATTTTCTGGATTAGAAGTGATTAGTCACCGTCCCCCCAAACTTTTTGTTACTATTGTACAGGGAAATTTTAGAGTTGACTAATTGTCTTGTCAGTACTTTTCTTTAGGCTCACGCTAGTGGCCTAGGTGAGTATGAGCAGGAGTGGAGGTAATTAGAAATGCACTTGGCTGTCTGGTTTGATAGTCAACTGAACATCAGAAACCCAGTGTTTCACATGCTCGGATGGACTCTTACACTGAGCTGTGTCCCAACAGAATTTACTTACACATGTTTATTCCCTACAAAACAACAGCTCCTAGATATTTTTCTGTCAGATTTTTACATTAGGTGGGCAGTTGATTTATTTGAATTTCTAGTTTATAGTCATGAAACTCAGGAATCTTCCCTAGGGAAGCAGAAAGTCAAAGGGCACCATTGGCTCTTTTCTGTGTGAGTGACACAATTAACAGGGACCCCTCAGTGTAGACACCTTTTGCTGTACCCCTGGGTGTGACAACTGAGAAGAATGTTGACCGTGTCAACAAACCTGGAAAGACACACAGGTCAGGGCAGGGGCAGGATGTTGTAAAGTCTCAGAGAACATCCTCTGCTCGGGGCGAATACAGGCCTTCAGTACTGATGCTACTGTTCACTGCTGATGTTATTGTCCCCACTCTTTCAGGATGCAGTGTCTCTGAAATATCTGTCACTGCTGCAGTCATCTAAGAAAGAATCATGGTCCCGTCAGAGTGGCACTGATAAAGCAGGCACTTGAAATACTATAGTGTAGTCATCATATTTGTACCCTGTGACCTTTTTCCTTTAGAATATGCTTCTCCTTTAAGGAGAACTTTACACAAGTAAGATTTTAGAAATGTTGGTCAGACTTTGAACTCATGGAATTATATTCCAAGATTTGAGTGCAAAGCCTTTTCCCACATTACTGAATGAACTGGTCATTGTAACCAGCTTTGTATGGAATAATTGTTCCAGATCCTAACCCCGTGACCAAATTATTTTCTTTATCCCCATAGTCAATGCGCTGATCACTAGCTTATCCTAGAATTTGACCATACACGTTCTCCTGATTAAGTCTTCTTTTTTTTTTTTTTTTCAGTGGTTAAGAGCACTGGTTGCTCTTTTTTTTTTTTTTTTTTTTTTTTATTAACTTGAGTATTTCTTATATACATTTCGAGTGTTATTCCTTTTCCCGGTTTCCGGGCAAACATCCCCCTCCCCCCTCCCCTTCCTTATGGGTGTTCCCCTCCCAACCCTCCCCCCATTGCCACCCTCCCCCCATAGACTAGTTCACTGGGGGTTCAGTCTTAGCAGGACCCAGGGCTTCCCCTTCCACTGGTGCTCTTACTAGGATATTCATTGCTACCTATGGGGTCAGAGTCCAGGGTCAGTCCATGTATAGTCTTTAGGTAGTGGCTTAGTCCCTGGAAGCTCTGGTTGCTTGGCATTGTTGTACTTTTGGGGTCTCGAGCCCCTTCAAGCTCTTCCAGTTCTTTCTCTGATTCCTTCAATAGGGGACCTATTCTCAGTTCAGTGGTTTGCTGCTGGCATTCGCCTCTGTATTTGCTGTATTCTGGCTGTGTCTCTCAGGAGCGATCTACATCCGGCTCCTGTCGGTCTGCACTTCTTTGCTTCATCCATCTTGTCTAATAGGGTGGCTGTATATGTATGGGCCAAATGTGGGGCAGGCTCTGAATGGGTATTCCTTCAGTCTCTGTTTTAATCTTTGCCTCTCCCTTCCCTGCCAAGGGTATTCTTTTTCCTCATTTAAAGAAGGAGTGAAGCATTCACATTTTGATCATCTGTCTTGAGTTTCGTTTGTTCTAGGGATCTAGGGTAATTCAAGCATTTGGGCTAATAGCCACTTATCAATGAGTGCATACCATGTATGTCTTTCTGTGATTGGGTTAGCTCACTCAGGATGATATTTTCCAGTTCCAACCATTTGCCTACGAATTTCATAAACTCGTTGTTTTTGATAGCTGAGTAATATTCCATTGTGTAGATGTACCACATTTTCTGTATCCATTCCTCTGTTGAAGGGCATCTGGGTTCTTTCCATTTTCTGGCTATTATAAATAAGGCTGCGATGAACATAGTGGAGCACGTGTCTCTTTTATATGTTGAGGCATCTTTTGGGTATATGCCCAAGAGAGGTATAGCTGGATCCTCAGGCAGTTCAATGTCCAATTTTCTGAGGAACCTCCAGACTGATTTCCAGAATGGTTTTACCAGTCTGCAATCCCACCAACAATGGAGGAGTGTTCCTCTTTCTCCACATCCTCGCCAGCATCTGCTGTCACCTGAGTTTTTGATCTTAGCCATTCTCACTGGTGTGAGGTGAAATCTCAGGGTTGTTTTGATTTGCATTTCCCTTATGACTAAAGATGTTGAACATTTCTTTAGGTGTTTCTCAGCCATTCGGCATTCCTCAGCTGTGAATTCTTTGTTTAGCTCTGAACCCCATTTTTTAATAGGGTTATTTGTTTCCCTGCGGTCTAACTTCTTGAGTTCTTTGTATATTTTGGATATAAGGCCTCTATCTGTTGTAGGATTGGTAAAGATCTTTTCCCAATCTGTTGGTTGCCGTTTTGTCCTAACCACAGTGTCCTTTGCCTTACAGAAGCTTTGCAGTTTTATGAGATCCCATTTGTCGATTCTTGATCTTAGAGCATAAGCCATTGGTGTTTTGTTCAGGAAATTTTTTCTAGTGCCCATGTGTTCCAGATGCTTCCCTAGTTTTTCTTCTATTAGTTTGAGTGTGTCTGGTTTGATGTGGAGGTCCTTGATCCACTTGGACTTAAGCTTTGTACAGGGTGATAAGCATGGATCGATCTGCATTCTTCTACATGTTGCCCTCCAGTTGAACCAGCACCATTTGCTGAAAATGCTATCTTTTTTCCATTGGATGGTTTTGGCTCCTTTGTCAAAAATCAAGTGACCATAGGTGTGTGGGTTCATTTCTGGGTCTTCAATTCTATTCCATTGGTCTATCTGTCTGTCTCTGTACCAATACCATGCAGTTTTTATCACTATTGCTCTGTAATACTGCTTGAGTTCAGGGATAGTGATTCCCCCTGAAGTCCTTTTATTGTTGAGGATAGCTTTAGCTATCCTGGGTTTTTTGTTATTCCAGATGAATTTGCAAATTGTTCTGTCTAACTCTTTGAAGAATTGGATTGGTATTTTGATGGGGATTGCATTGAATCTGTAGATTGCTTTTGGTAAAATGGCCATTTTTACTATATTAATCCTGCCAATCCATGAGCATGGGAGATCTTTCCATCTTCTGAGGTCTTCTTCAATTTCTTTCCTCAGTGTCTTGAAGTTCTTATTGTACAGATCTTTTACTTGCTTGGTTAAAGTCACACCGAGGTACTTTATATTATTTGGGTCTATTATGAAGGGTGTCGTTTCCCTAATTTCTTTCTCGGCTTGTTTCTCTTTTGTATAGAGGAAGGCAACTGATTTATTTGAGTTAATTTTATACCCAGCCACTTTGCTGAAGTTGTTTATCAGCTTTAGTAGTTCTCTGGTGGAACTTTTGGGATCACTTAAATATACTATCATGTCATCTGCAAATAGTGATATTTTGACCTCTTCTTTTCCGATCTGTATCCCCTTGATCTCCTTTTGTTGTCTGATTGCTCTGGCTAGAACTTCAAGAACTATATTGAATAAGTAGGGAGAGAGTGGGCAGCCTTGTCTAGTCCCTGATTTTAGTGGGATTGCTTCGAGTTTCTCTCCATTTAGTTTAATGTTAGCAACTGGTTTGCTGTATATGGCTTTTACTATGTTTAGGTATGGGCCTTGAATTCCTATTCTTTCCAGGACTTTTATCATGAAGGGGTGTTGAATTTTGTCAAATGCTTTCTCAGCATCTAATGAAATGATCATGTGGTTCTGTTCTTTCAGTTTGTTTATATAATGGATCACGTTGATGGTTTTCCGTATATTAAACCATCCCTGCATGCCTGGGATGAAGCCTACTTGATCATGGTGGATGATTGTGTTGATGTGCTCTTGAATTCGGTTTGCCAGAATTTTATTGAGTATTTTTGCGTCGATATTCATAAGGGAAATTGGTCTGAAGTTCTCTTTCTTTGTTGTGTCTTTGTGTGGTTTAGGTATAAGAGTAATTGTGGCTTCGTAGAAGGAATTCGGTAGGGCTCCATCTGTTTCAATTTTGTGGAATAGTTTGGATAATATTGGTATGAGGTCTTCTATGAAGGTTTGATAGAATTCTGCACTAAACCCGTCTGGACCTGGGCTCTTTTTGGTTGGGAGACCTTTAATGACTGCTTCTATTTCCTTAGGAGTTATGGGGTTGTTTAACTGGTTTATCTGTTCCTGATTTAACTTCGATACCTGGTATCTGTCTAGGAAATTGTCCATTTCCTGAAGATTTTCAAATTTTGTTGAATATAGGTTTTTATAGTAAGATCTGATGATTTTTTGAATTTCCTCCGAATCTGTAGTTATGTCTCCCTTTTCATTTCTGATTTTGTTAATTTGGACACACTCTCTGTGTCCTCTCGTTAGTCTGGCTAAGGGTTTATCTATCTTGTTGATTTTCTCAAAGAACCAACTTTTGGTTCTGTTGATTCTTTCTATGGTCCTTTTTGTTTCTACTTGGTTGATTTCAGCTCTGAGTTTGATTATTTCCTGCCTTCTACTCCTCCTGGGTGTATTTGCTTCTTTTTGTTCTAGAACTTTTAGGTGTGCTGTCAAGCTGCTGACATATGCTCTTTCCTGTTTCTTTCTGCAGGCACTCAGCGCTATGAGTTTTCCTCTTAGCACAGCTTTCATTGTGTCCCATAAGTTTAGGTATGTTGTACCTTCATTTTCATTAAATTCTAAAAAGTTTTTAATTTCTTTCTTTATTTCTTCCTTGACCAGGTTATCATTGAGTAGAGCATTGTTCAATTTCCACGTATATGTGGGCATTCTTCCCTTATTGTTATTGAAGACCAGTTTTAGGCCGTGGTGGTCCGATAGCACGCATGGGATTATTTCTATCTTTCTGTACCTGTTGAGGCCCGTTTTTTGACCAATTATATGGTCAATTTTGGAGAAAGTACCATGAGGAGCTGAGAAGAAGGTATATCCTTTTGCTTTAGGATAGAATGTTCTATAAATATCCGTTAAGTCCATTTGGCTCATGACTTCTCTTAGTCAGTCGACATCACTGTTTAATTTCTGTTTCCATGATCTGTCCATTGATGAGAGTGGGGTGTTGAAATCTCCCACTATTATTGTGTGAGGTGCAATGTGTGTTTTGAGCTTTAGTAAGGTTTCTTTTACGTATGTAGGTGCCCTTGTATTTGGGGCATAGATATTTAGGATTGAGAGTTCATCTTGGTGGATTTTTCCTTTGATGAATATGAAGTGTCCTTCCTTATCTTTTTTGATGACTTTTAGTTGGAAATTGATTTTATTTGATATTAGAATGGCTACTCCAGCTTGCTTCTTCTGACCATTTGCTTGGAAAGTTGTTTTCCAGCCTTTCACTCTGAGGTAGTGTCTGTCTTTGTCTCTGAGGTGTGTTTCCTGTAGGCAGCAGAATGCAGGGTCCTCGTTGCGTATCCAGTTTGTTAATCTATGTCTTTTTATTGGGGAGTTGAGGCCATTGATATTGAGAGATATTAAGGAATAGTGATTATTGCTTCCCGTTATATTCATATTTGGAAGTGAGGTTATGTTTGTGTGCTTTCATTCTCTTTGTTTTGTTGCCAAGACAATTAGTTTCTTGCTTCTTCTAGGGTATACCTTGCCTCCTTATGTTGGGCTTTACCATTTATTTTCCTTTGTAGTGCTGGATTTGTAGAAAGATATTGTGTAAATTTGGTTTTGTCATGGATTATCTTGGTTTCTCCATCAATGTTAATTGAGAGTTTTGCTGGATACAGTAACCTGGGCTCGCATTTGTGTTCTCTTAGGGTCTGTATGACATCAGTCCAGGATCTTCTGGCCTTCATAGTTTCTGGCGAGAAGTCTGGTGTGATTCTGATAGGTCTGCCTTTATATGTTACTTGACCTTTTTCCCTTCCTGCTTTTAATATTCTTTCTTTATTTTGTGCGTTTGGTGTTTTGACAATTATGTGACGGGAGGTGTTTCTTTTCTGGTCCAATCTATTTGGAGTTCTGTAGGCTTCTTGTATGTCTATGGGTATCTCTTTTTTTAGGTTAGGGAAGTTTTCTTCTATGATTTTGTTGAAGATATTTACTGGTCCTTTGAGCTGGGAGTCTTCACTCTCTTCTATACCTATTATCCTTAGGTTTGATCTTCTCATTGAGGCCTGGATTTCCTGTATGTTTTGGACCAGTAGCTTTTTCCGCTTTACATTATCTTTGACAGTTGAGTCAATGATTTCTATGGAATCTTCTGCTCCTGAGATTCTCTCTTCCATCTCTTGTATTCTGTTGGTGAAGCTTGTATCTACAGCTCCTTGTCTCTTCTTTTGGTTTTCTATATCCAGGGTTGTTTCCATGTGTTCTTTCTTGATTGCTTCTATTTCCATTTTTAATTCCGTCAACTGTTTGATTGTGTTTTCCTGGAATTCTTTCAGGGATTTTTGTGTCTCCTCTCTATGGGCTTCTACTTGTTTATTTATGTTTTCCTGGAATTCTTTCAGGGATTTTTGCGATTCTTTCCGGCATTTTTGCGATTCCTCTCTGTAGGCTTCTACTTGTTCTCTAAGGGAGTTCTTCATGTCTTTCTTGAAGTCCTCCAGCATCATGATCAAAAATGATTTTGAAACTAGATCTTGCTTTTCTGGTGTGTTTGGATATTCCATGTTTGTTTTGATGGGAGAATTGGGTTCCAATGGTGCCATGTAGTCTTGGTTTCTGTTGCTTGGGTTCCTGCGCTTGCCTCTCGCCATCAGATTATCTCTAGTGTTACTTTGTTCTGCTATTTCTGACAGTGGCTAGACTGTCCTATAAGCCTGTGTGTCAGGAGTGCTGTAGACCTGTTTTCCTCTCTTTCAGTCAGTTATGGGGACAGTGTTCTGCTTTCGGGCGTGTAGTTTTTCCTCTCTACAGGTCTTCAGCTGTTCCTGTGGGCCTGTGTCTTGAGTTCACCAGGCAGCTTTCTTGCTGCAGAAAATTTGGTCTTACCTGTGGTCCTGAGGCTCAAGTTCGCTCGTGGGGTGCTGCCCACGGGCTCTCTGCAGGGGCAGCAACCAGGAAGACCTGTGCCGCCCCTTCCGGGAGCTTCAGTGCACCAGGGTTCCAGATGGTCTTTGGCTTTTTTCTCTGGTGTCCGAGATGTGTGTGCAGGGAGCAGTCTCTTCTGGTTTCCCAGGCTTGTCTGCCTCTCTGAAGGTTTAGCTCTCCCTCCCACGGGATTTGGGTGCCGAGAACTGTTTATCCGGTCTGTTTCTTTCAGGTTCCAGCGGTGTCTCAGGCAGGGGTCCTGCCGCTCCTGGGCCCTCCCCCACGGGAGCCCAGAGGCCTTATACAGTTTCCTCTTGGGCCAGGGATGTGGGCAGGGTTGAGCAGTGTTGGTGGTCTCTTCCGCTCTGCAGCCTCAGGAGTGCCCACCTGACCAGGCGGTTGGGTCTCTCTCTCACCGGGTCTGGGGGCAGAGAGCTGCTGCGGGCCGGGGTCCGCGGGTGTGGGACTTCTGGTAAACACAGAACATGCCCGGTCCTAGAGAAATTCTGCTTCCGCGTGGACACATTTCTTATAGGACTAAACTCTATGCAAGGAGCAAAATCTTGTGTAGGCTTTAGGTTTTAGGTTTTTTTTTTTTTTTTTCTTTTTTCAAATGTACTTTACATCATAACCAAATGTGACTATTTCTTTAAAATATTGCCCGGAATGAGAATCCCTCTGGTTCTCTGTAAAATAATTGTAGCAATAACTCCTCCTGGAGCTGTTAAGAGGATGAGTTTAGATACTGGTTACGAGTGCCTCATGCAGTCCCTGGAGTTAGTATGTGCACAGCCAGTGTTAGCACCAACCATTACTCGTGTATTCCTGTATGTGTGACAGTCTCCATCTTATCTCTCATAACCACAGAGCTCAGATTAGGGACAAGGCCCAGAGCAGCATTCTCACTTCTATTTGGTTCTCTCGAGTGAGAACTGAAAGTCTATCTTACAGGTATTTGGAGAAGAGGTGAAAGCAATACAGAATAGAGTATGTAAGGATAGGTCTTCTTAACCCCTCTACATTACCATGTTACATGTAGGTGGGCGCAGGGGATTAGAGAGAAACTCGATGTTGGTCCTCTGGCCTATGGTTTTTTTTTTTTTTATTTTATTTTTTTTTTATTATCTTGAGTATTTCTTATATACATTTCAAGTGTTATTCCCTTTCCCGGTTTCCGGACAGACATCACCCTCCCCCCTCCCCTTCCTTGTGGGTGTTCCCCTCCCAAACCTCCCCCCATTGCCACCCTCCCCGCATAGTCTAGTTCACTGGGGGTTCAGTCTTAGCAGGACCCAGGGCTTCCCCTTCCACTGGTGCTCTTACTAGGATATTCATTGCTACCTATGGGGACAGAGTCCAGGGTCAGTCCATGTATAGTCTTTAGGTAGTGGCTTAGTCCCTGGAAGCTCTGGTTGCTTGACATTGTTGTACTTTTGGGGTCTCGAGCACCTTCAAGCTCTTCCAGTTCTTTCTCTGATTCCTTCAACGGGGGACCTATTCTCAGTTCAGTGGTTTGCTGCTGGCATTCGCCTCTGTATTTGCTGTATTCTGGCTGTGTCTCTCAGGAGCGATCTACATCCGGCTCCTGTCGGTCTGCACTTCTTTGCTTCATCCATCTTGTCTAATTGGGTGGCTGTATATGTATGGGCCACCTGTGGGGCAGGCTCTGAATGGGTGTTCCTTCAGTCTCTGTTTTAATCTTTGCCTCTCCCTTCCCTGCCAAGGGTATTCTTTTTCCTCATTTAAAGAAGGAGTGAAGCATTCACATTTTGATCATCCGTCTTGAGTTTCGTTTGTTCTAGGGATCTAGGGTAATTCAAGCATTTGGGCTAATAGCCACTTATCAATGAGTGCATACCATGTATGTCTTTCTGTGAGTGGGTTAGCTCACTCAGGATGATATTTTCCAGTTCCAACCATTTGCCTACGAATTTCATAAACTCGTTGTTTTTGATAGCTGAGTAATATTCCATTGTGTAGATGTACCACATTTTCTGTATCCATTCCTCTGTTGAAGGGCATCTGGGTTCTTTCCAGTTTCTGGCTATTATAAATAAGGCTGCGATGAACATAGTGGAGCACGTGTCTCTTTTATATGTTGAGGCATCTTTTTGGCCTATGGTTTTAGGCAGGACGCTGCGAGTATTCGTGCTGAGTTACAGCTCTACAGAGCATGCATTTTCCTACTGAGCTTTTGTAAACCCTTCTGATGACTTAATTAATGGTTATACCAGATGCATGATCTTGAGTAATACATCATGATGTACCAAGATGGAAACCGAGTATCTCCTTGTGAGAATTAGAGTAATAGGGAATTCTATAGGTCTGTGCACAAAAGTCCACTGGAGGAAGGCATCTGCAGCTTAACATTTCAAGAGACATAGTTAGTGAACTCATGCTTTGATTACCAATTAACAGTATTTATCTTAAATTTATCTTAAAGGTATATTTTCACTATCTTGTCCACACTGGCAGTAAACTGAAGAGTTAATATATTCTTTCTGGTTTCCATGTAGCTGGGATTATGGCTTGAGCCACCACACCTGGTTCCTCCTTCCCTAATACCTATTTATATGTACAGTATCCCAAAGAGCTCTTCTTGGTCAAACATTGGAAAATAGAATTTCCTTTTGAGCTAGCGTCTTGGTGTGTAGGTCAGGCTAGCCTTAATTCATGATTCTATTTCTTGCTTCAATCTCCTGAGTTCTACATCATAGGATGTTTGAACAAGTCTCAGTAAAACTGAATTGTTTGAAAAAAAATATTGTTCATTTGAGAGAGGGGGGAGGGAGGGAGGAAGAAGGGGAGGGGAGGAGAGGGGAAAGGAGGGAGTGGGAGAGATTGATTTTGTGTGTGTGTGCTATGCTGCATCCATGGAGGTCAGAGGACATTCTTTGCACTGAGATCCAGAATGCTCTAAAAAGGGCCATTTTTTTCTCATTTAAGCCTCTGATGATAGCATATTTATGCCAGACTACTCTGTTTCCTAATAGTCTCCATACCAAAGAAGAGTTATCAAAGGGCATTATGAACTTTGGACATGTGCAGTCTTGGGCTGAGGATTTGAAAAACTTTTGTCCCAGCTGCTGATGTGGGTTTTTTAGCCTGTGCTCACCAATACATGATATTGGTGAGCTGGTGTGACCCGCAGAGCATTCCCTTAAGTCTTTCTGCACAGCAGTAGCCTCTGGGCAGTCTTTCTTTTCGGGTATTCTGGTCCTCTTGAAGGATTAGTGAATGTGGGAGGGTGGTGAAATCTTACAGGACTTTTCCCTTGGAAACAGCAAAGGGGCCGTAAAGTGGGCTGCTGCTGTGACTTGTGGACCGAGCTTCTTAGTCAGCTTCTCTCCCCTACATAGCCTGGAATATTCTTTTTAGAAACATGGTTTTTAATTAATCAAAGAAAAGGAATGGGGGACTCTGTTAGTTTATGTAGCTAATTTATTCTGTATCCTCATACATTCAGGCAGTCAGTTTTCTTTCCAGGGTCTCCCTCCTTGATATAGGATAATTTAGTTCCTCTCTAAGTCATCCTGAGACCCACATTGTGATTAGCAAGTGTCTGTCAAAGGCCTACGAATTATTGATCATATTAGGAGTCACCCTAGCACGACTGAGTGGTAGTAGCTGTGTGTAATTCAGAAGAGTGCCAGAGAAGCTCACCCGCACACTTACAGTGCCTGTACTTCCTGTCCACATCACCTCAAAGCATCCAAACCCCTTTCCTCACTATGTGTCTCTGAGCTGGGGGATTTAAAATTCTTCATGAGTGAGTGTGTATGTGTGTGTGTGTGTGTGTGTGTGTGTGTGTGTGTGTGTGTGTGTGTATGTGTGTGTTAAATAATAGACAACTTTCAGAGTAAGGAAGAACTCCCAGTCCTACCATCTGATTAGAAGCTTTGTCTGAAGCTTGAATAGTGGACTCATCCCTTCTCTCAGGATGCTGCTCTTGGTCCTCATCATGGATACACGACTTACCTTCTATTAATGGTCATGCTGTTCTGAGTGTGCCTGAATTGCGTGAATATAGTATACATGGTAACAAACTGTCTCAAGTACACTAGTCTGGTTCCTTAGACAGCCAACCAGTGTGGGTCCTACCTCACTGCCTTAAACACAAGTTGTTTCTGCTGGCCATGGGTTTGCTAGGCAATTCTGATTGTAAACTCTTATTTTTATCCAATAGAAACCATGTTTTGTTGTTTGTTTTGTTTAATATTAAGTTCTCTTTGAATATTTTAATATATCACATAATAGTCTAATCAATTTAGTTGATAGTAGATTATAAAGGAATTTTAGAGATAGAAGGGATATTCATCTTCTTTTGCAAATTTTCCAACTCAACACAATCCAACACACACACACACACACACACACACAGTGGGGGTGCAGACTTTTTTTGTACGATGTTCTGAGGCAGGCAAAGGAAATAAGGACAGTTGCACAAAATAACCCAATTACTGAGGAAACTAATCAGCATTGATATTCATGCGTGTCCTGTTGTAGTAGGCCATCACCATGCATTTTCCCATTTGACCACTCTCCTGTTGTTTTTAGTTTTTAAAAATTAATTAATTAATTTAACATCCTGACCTCAGTTTTCCCTCTCAGTCCTTCCCTCCTACCTCCCCTCTCACTCTTAATGAGTCTACTACGAGGTACTGGCAGCCTAGACACTTGAGGTGTACTACAATGTCCCTGATTTCAGAATACCTGGGAACACATCCCAGCTGTCACACTTACTACTAGGATGTGCCTCACTTCCCTGTTTGTCAAATGGATATGTAGTTCTTGTGAAGATTAAATGCCTAAAATGGGATGCTGAAGGTAATTAATACCCGCTATCCATCATGTTTTTCTGAATGCTTTGAATGGCAACAGAGAGAAAGTCCGGAGTCTATTATAAATTCCATTGAAGGTTTGTATCAGCTTGGGCGAGCAATTCGAGCTCACTTAATGTTATAAAAATCCGTCTGTCTCTCCCTCTTTCCATTCCTTTCTCTCTCCCTCCCTCCATTCCCCCATATATACATGCATACCTGCACACTTCTGTTATCTCTCGGCACACTTTGTGTTCATCACAGCTTAGCCCCTCCTTTTCCACACCTACTACTGAGAGTGACTTAAAGCGTTAGGTCTAACAGTGAGAAGGCAGAGCATCCTTATGAGGGCTGACTTCTCAGTAAGGTCTTCAGTCTTGTTTTCTTGGTTATCACAGTCCTTTGGACATAGCCTAGTAATTTTGTTCACGACTAAAGGACAAAGGGATTAGTAGTAGGATCTCTAACGACTTATGGAATAACTACTTTCTGCTGAGCACGAGCCAGTATTCTGTTCCTCCATGTAATAATGAAAATTACTATGTGGAAATCAAGTGTGGGAGGAATGAAGAGTTTATATGAAGGGATGACACTGCGTTGTCTGCCTCTGTGAATGATGTGGGAGAAATAACCACAGTATTGCTAAGTAACTGCCATGTCTGTCAGTCCACTGCCAATGGCTGTGTGGGAAGCGAGGCAGGTCCAGTTGCAGTCAGGTCTGTGTCATCACTGTGTCATGGGAGACCCACTGCCAAGCTCAGATCTCACTTGTGTGATGAGTAAGGTGCTTTACCAAGCATGTTTGTACTTGAGTTCAGAGTTGAGATGATTTACGGTGGCTAATGGCAGAGGTAAGGGCTGTGTGCTGGAAGTGCTGGACCTGCGGAATCAACTGAGGAGTCTCTTGCCTTTCCCTGGGTGAGTGAACCTGGTTTCTGCTTACGTTTGCAGAAGTGGCCTTCTGAAGCAGGCTTCCTTTGTGGCTTCCTGGAGGCTGCCGTTCACTCCCCCTGTCTTAGCTGTAGGTGACTACTCCTTTAAAAGGCCAGAGGAGTCATGACAGGAAAAACCAGGAAGAACCAATAGGAGGCCCTTTGATGTGGCAGAAGCCAGAGAGGGAAATATATCTTTGATAGTGGAAAAAAAATCTTGTTTTACTGGTGGTAATGGTTTTCTTGTTTCATGCCTAAGAAAAGGCTTTCCTTTAAAAGGAATGAAACATTTAATTAGGTGTGTGCTTAGTAGAGAAAACGTATTTTTGGATGAGGGATATTTTTTCCTGTTTCAGCTGTGATGAATTAAGAATAGCAGAAACTGGCGAACAGAACCCTTGAAATGGCCTGCATTCTCTCAAGTTGGGAAGAAGATAGTTTCTGTAGTTCCTTTTCTGTTTGAGGAGAGCCGAACAGTACTTGAAATTGTGTTGTGAGATGTATTTTTTCGTACAGAGGCCATGCCCTGCGTAGTTGGTTAAGCGTTTTGTTTGTCTATAACTTGTATAGAAACTCAGATAGCTGAAAAAAAGGGAAAAGAACAAGACACAGTAAGACTTTTTCGAAATGCAGTTAATTGTAGTTTATATTTTATGGTATATTGTCATTTTTTAAAGTGTTGAACTTTGTCTTTCATATACTTAAACACATGTCCTGAACTCTGTCATTTTTAAAGAAAGGGCAGGATAGAATTATGTGGGTTTTCTAATTACAGAAAGGATCTTGGGAAGCAGAAGAACCAAGAATCAGACCATTTCCTCTGAAGGAACTCTCAAGAGAGCTGAGGCAGTGCTGGCCTTCAGGTGGTTTTTATTCTTAATGCTTCTTGGCCATGCCACAAAGCCTTAGCACTCCACAGATCTAAAACTAACTTCTAGTATTATTCAATGGAGATTGTTTTAGACATTAGGAGTCCTGCTTGAGGCTGTAAAGTGACCTCAACTGTTAGTTGTCAAGCGTATTATAGGATTTCACTATATTATTAGCAAGTTAATCCATATGATTCATTTTATAAATTAGATAACTTAAGACCAGGCTATGATTATGTATTTTAGTAGAGAGACCAAGAGTAGTGCCTGTACATGACAGGTATTTAAAACAGTTCTCTTATCATTTCGTTCTAGTGTGACTCTCTCTCTACCTCAGTAGCAATCACCCTGATGTACAAGGTGTTATTCAAAGAGTAAACCAGTGCAAATTTGTTTATAGTGAAAACAGCTTGACAAACATGAAGAAAGTACATCCTTTAGCCTTTAAAAATAGCATTGCTACTGTTTATTAATCTCAGATTTTTGTCAGAGTATGTGTCTGCATATGTCTCTTTGTATAGTTAGGTAAAATCCTCAGAAGGTAATTAATGCTTGTCTGGTATTCTGTCATTCATATATAATCTTTTTAAAGTATAGGGCAGATACCTTGGGATATGTGAGTTAGTTACAAAGAATATATGAAACAGCATTTTCGATTTTAGTAGTAACATATTCTAGTATGTGTCATAACTATGGCTAGTCTACACAATTTCATGGTTACCATTCCTTTGAAATACTTTACACAGTGGGGGGGGGGTATCTAGTCTAGTGGTGCTCAATCTGTGAGTCATGGCCCCTTTGCAGATTGCATGTCAGATCTTCTATATATCAGATATCTACATTCCAATTCATAGCAGTAGCAAAATTAGTGATTAAGTAGCAACAAGATAATATTATGGTTGGGGGTCAGTACAGCTTGAGGAACTGTATTAGAGGGCCACTAGCATCAAAAGTGACTCAATAGAAGAAAGTTTACTTTAGTTGGTTTCCAAAGGCCCCCTTAGGATTAAGAAGGTTGAGAGCCACTGTTCTAGCTTCTCATTCATTAGATAATTTCATCATGCCTCCAGTACTCAGCTACATACATCTGGTCAGTTTTACTTCCACATATCTGAACACAACTCACACTCTAGTATAATCAGGGATAATTCCCATCCCTGACCATACATAGGTCAAAGACACTGTGGTTAGTCATAGGATATTTTATACTCTGTGTACTCTTTTCTTACATTGCTTGTTCAATCTCTCACTAAGAGCAAAGTCTAGAGTCCCTGCGATGGCAAGAGTGTCTACGTAATCACTTGGCGTCTCTCTTTGCTCTCGCACCCGTGGCTGCATCTTCTCCCACTGTGGCTTACTTTGTTTGTCACGCTGGCCTCTTAGCCACACTGAGCACACTTGGGATGCCTCTGCCTCATGTCTGTGGCCTTAGGGTTTTTTTTTTTTTTTTTTTTAATTCCTTGGATATTCCTCCTTACGTATCCTGTGGCCTGTCCCCCCAAGTTTTATTTTTAAAGATTTCTTTCTTTCCTCCAAACCCTCATATTCCCCTCCCTAGATTTCTTTTTAAAATTCCTACCTGTTTTTCATGCCATGTGTCTTATTTTTCATGTGTTATCTTCTGAAGTAAGCACCTCGAGGGCGAGCTTTTTGTTTCGGACTCTCGTATCTCCAGCACTTAGAACAGTTCTAGTACACGTTAGATAGTCAGTACTCATTTGACATGTAGGCTAACGAAACCAGGAGCTGAGTTAACATTCTTAGAAAGTCAGTGGGCTACAGGGTAGGGAATTGATAGGTAATTTTAAATTTTAACTGCTGTACACTTCATCTCTGTTAATTTTTTATAAGTTGTATCTATGATGGTTTCATTTAAAATTTTCTGTGTGTGTGCGTGTGTGTTTAGTATCATGGCTCATGTGGCTAAGTGGACTCATGTTCTGTCTTTCCACCGTATGGTTCCCCAGGATCAGACTCAGTCTTCATTTCTGAGCCCACCTTGCTCATCCTGATTTCTTGAAGAGCTCGTAAGTGTTGTCGCCTGTTCTTAGGGTCAGCACATTTTTAAGTTACGAAGCTGGAACATGTTTGCCTTTCTGCCCGTAGTGTATGAATGCCCGAATCCCTTCTTACACTGCACAGTGTGTCATTGTCTGCCTGAACCTGGCCACTTCTGTAGAAGGAAACACTGATGCCTTTAATCTGCATTTCTTTGATATTGATGATTTCTCCACATGTCTAGCTCTCTCC
Organism: Rattus norvegicus; assembly: GCF_021556685.1. Taxonomy (NCBI): domain Eukaryota; kingdom Metazoa; phylum Chordata; class Mammalia; order Rodentia; family Muridae; genus Rattus; species Rattus norvegicus. Next base: position 27,876,508 of record NC_141549.1, read on the forward strand.
TGTTTATCATTTTTATTACTTGTGTACATTTGTTTAGGTGTGGGCTCTAGTTGCAGTGGGCTGAAAATGTGCTTGTACTAGTTTGATTCTTTGAATAGCATGGGTACCAGGTTTATGCCCTGGGATGGATTGGAAAAGACAGGCCTCCTTCCAAACTGAGTTGGAAGGTAAGCTGTGCTGTTTCTCCTTGTCTTTGCTTCCATTTGACTTCATTGTAACTGGCGTTGGTGTGCCTTGCTAGTTAGCTCCGTTCCACGTCACGTGATCTGTTAGTATAGAGACTGTCATATTCTCAGTGCCGTGGATATCTGTGTTCCACATGTGTACGAGGGAGGGCAATGTGCTTGCTTTCAACAGATACAGGCCTCTCTTCCATACAGCTCAAATCATTAAGGGGACCTGAGGCAAGACAGAGATTAGAATATGCAGGACAATTTCTTACACATTTATTTATTTTATTTTTTATATTAAACTTGTTTTTGTATGTGGGCTTTTCTTAAGTTACCATTTTCATTTTTCTTGGCAGTATTGCTCATAAATTTATGTGAGTTTAAAGGTCAGAAACGTCTCTGTGAGGAAATTTAAACAATCAGTTCTATTTTCCTTTTTTATGGTCATCTTCTTTTAAAACATTGCTACTTTCTTGTTTTGAGTGCATCCATGTGTATATGTCTGAATGTATATATGAGCACATGTGCTACAGCACACATGTGCTGCTCAGATATCTTGGGGGAGTTGTTTCTGTCCTTCTATCATGTAGGTCCCAGAGATAAAACTCAGATTCTTGGGCTGACTGGCAAACACCTTCTAACACATTTGCTGGGCCTCTAGGTTGCTTTCTTGTATTTCCTTTGAATTTTATTGCATATTAGAGGGACAGAGGGCAGAATCGAATATTTATTCTAGGCACATGATGTTTACATTTATTAAGACTCTTCAGAGTAATAGGAATCAATAGCATTTCTTCTCTCCTTCCCCCACCCATGTGTGTGCATGTGTGTATGCGTGTGTGCATGTGTGTATGTATGTGTGTGTATGTATGTATGTGTATGTGTGTGTACATGTGCGTGTGCCTATGTGTGTGAGTGTGTGCATATGTATGTGTATGTGTGTGTACATGTGCGTGTGCCTATGTGTGTGAGTGTGTGCATATGTATGTGTATGTGTGTGTACATGTGCGTGTGCCTGTGTGTGTTTATGTGTATGTATGTGTGTGTATGTATGTATGTGTATGTGTATGTGTATGTGTGTGTACATGTGCGTGTGCCTGTGTGTGTGTGTGTGTGTGCGTGCATGCACGCAGACACAGAGTTCCCAGGGGAATAGCCTAGTGGAAGAAAGTGAAGCAGCAAATGGAAAGGCCAGGGATACATCCCCCTCCAGCTGAAGCCTGGGAAGCCCCAGGAGAACTGCTGGTGAAAGTCAGAGTCCACTATGGGAGAACTGGAGTCTGATTCATACAGCTGACAGCAGTGGCAGTGACAGTCAAGCAGAAACAAAACCCACACCTCCTTTTCAGGGGGTCACATATGTATTTGGGAATCACGATTGCCTTTTGCGTTCATCTGAGTCCCCAATCTTGCCACTGGAAACAACTCAGGACACAGAAATGTGCTTCAGCAAATTTCTAGGCATCCCTCAATTGATTTACGTAGACAGCCAAAGTAAACAAACCATCCCAGTGTTTGTTTACTGATTTGTACTTTATTCCTCTGAGCTAAATCATGTAGCTGTCACTACATTAATTCTGTAGTGTTTCTCTTCCTATTTTGCAAATTTTGTTGTTGCTGAATCCCCTTTTCAATTATTTTTCTAATTAGTATTTCACATCATGTTAAGGCTTTTTAAATTGTCATTGTTTAAATGACCATTGTATTAATTTTCACACTTAAAAACATTTCATATGTGTTTGTCATTAGTTCTTCAAATTTTTCATATGTTTTTTGAAGTTAGCTTTTTTAAAGTTTTATATGGCTTCTTAAAAATTTAGTTCTTTGAGAGTACCATAGGATGTTTTATTTATTTATTTTTAATTTTATTTTTCTTGGATATCTTATACATTTACACTTCAGATGTTATCCCCATTCCTCCCTCTCCCGTATCCCCTCCCCCTGCTTCTATGAGGATGCTTCCGCTCCCACCCATGCACTCCAACCTCAACGCCCTGACATTCCCCTACATTGGGGAAATGAGTCTTTACAGGACCAAGGACTTTTCCTTCTATTGATGCTGGACAATACCATCCTCTGCTACATATGTGGCTGGAGTCATGGGTCTCTCCATGTGTACTCATTGGTTGGTGGTTTAGACCCTGGGAGCTCTGGTGGGGTCTGGTTGGTTGATGTTGTTCCTCCTATGGTGTTGCAAACTCCTTCAGCTCCTTCAGTCTTTTCTCTTATCTCCTCCATTGGGGTCCCCTTGTTCAGTTCAATGGTTAGCTGCAAGCATCCTCATCTGTATCTGTAGGGATCTGGCAGAGCCTCTTAGGAGACACCGGTATCTGATTCCTGTCAGCAAGCACTTCTTGGCATCGGCAATAGTGACTGGGTTTGGTGGCAGCATATGGGATGGATCCCCAGGAGGGGCTGTCTCTGGATGATACGGGATATGTTTTGATAATATTCACTATATGCTTCCAAATTCATTTATCCAACTTTTTTTTAATCCTTCAATAACAACTTGCATTGCCTAAATATTCTTCGGTGTGTGGGTTTCTCCTGGAGAATGGCTGCATTGCTCGGTGCTACCCTCTCCTAAAACACTGACTTGCCCTCCTCTAGCTGCTAACAGCTGCCAATGGCTCCGTGGCTTGGGGTGTGACTGTGTGCCCAGCTGTCTTTGCTGCTATTTGGTGTGGCTCTGGCGTGCACAGGTTTCATACATGCTATCATGTACTATTGTACATGTTCAGTACCATGAACTGCTGTAGGTTCTTATGTGCAGTTACACTCCTGTGTGCAGAAGACAACGTTCTAGTCATCTACTACCTTAGTCTCCTATACTCTTTCCACCCCAGCCTTGCCAGTGATCCCCCCTTTGTGACAGATATGAAAATAGTTGGTATCTGCAGATGTTTATTAGAAAAGTAATGTTTGTGGAAGTAGTCCACGTCTTTATGATGGTATCATTTGTCGGTATAATTATTATGACTGAGCGAGCATAGTGCCACGATTGTGTGTGAAGAAGATATAAGTACGTTTGGCGTCTCCTCTGACCAAAACAGTCTGCTTACACACTTATTTCACTTATTTGTTAGTAACTCTTTTTTTTTTTTTTTGGACAAGCATCATCCCCAAATGTACCTCCATAGCTATTGCAGCATGTTATCTGTTTTTTTTCCCTTGATAACTAATACTGTCTTATTATTATGATACATTGAGAAGTAGAATCAGGAACTATTTTCGACTTGATGGTTGTCTTAGTTAGGGTTGTATTATCTGTGAAGAGACACTATGACCAAAGTAACTCTTATAAAGACCAAGGTAACGTCTAGTTGGTGCTGGCTTACAGTCTCAGAGGTTCAGTCCATTATCATCATGGTGGGAAGCATGGCAGCGTCCACACAGACATGGTGCTGGAGGAGCTGAGAGTTCTACATCTTAATATGAAGGCATCAGCAGGAGTTTATCATCTGCAGCAACTGGGGGATGGTGTCTTCTGCACCGAGTATTAGGAGTCTTCAAAGCCCACCTACACAGTAACACACTTCCTCCAACAAAGCCATACTTAATAGTACAAGCATATTCAAACCGCAACAATAATAATTTGATTTTCTTCTTTACTTGTGGATTTCAGCTATCATCTGTACTAGTTGGTTTTGTGTATCAACTTGACACAAGCTAGAGTCATCAGAGAGGAAGGATCCTCAGTTGAGGAAATGCCTTTATCAGATCAAGCTGTAAGGCATTTTGTCCATTAGTGATCATTGGGGGAGGGCCCAGCCCATGGTAGGTGATGTCATCCCTTGGCTGGTAGTCTTAGGTTCTATAAGAAACTAGGCTGAGCAAGGCATATGAAACAAGCTAGTAAGTACACTCATCCATGGCCTCTGCATCAGCTCCTGTCTCCAGGATGTTATCCTGTTTGAGGTTTTGTCTGGACTTCCTTCAATAATGAGCTGTGGGCCTGCTTCTGCTCTGCCACAGGGCAGGGCCTCTTGGGGAGGCAGAACACTGGGAGTTTGACTGGACTTATTCCATGCCAGCACTGGGCATGTGTTGGGCTGTAGACACCTCTCTGGGGATTGGGAAAGCCCAGTTTGAGATGTGGAAAAAGGGGTCCTCGGCAGTTTGATCCAGACGCTTGCTTATCCAGGTACCTCTGGGGGTCACAGAAGAGCAGAGAACAGAGTTGGGCCACAGGACAGCATCTGGGCTCGGGTTCAGGGGTGGGGTGTGGCTGGAAGTGCAGAGAGGCCTACAGGAGATTAGGCTATGTCTCTGTAGGCAAAGACCTTCCTCATGACTCCCCATTGTGGATCCTGATGAAAAGAGACAGTCCATGGTTCTAAACAGTTTATTGTCACGGCGGAAAATGGATGTGTAAAACCATCCCCCACTTCTCAGGGTGGACCTGAGATCAAATATCTTTTTCAGGGAGGAATGTCTGGGAACGGAAGCTTATTGACTAAGCCCTCTGGGCCTCTAGGTACCTCATTAGCATGGAGAACTCTGTTTTGAGCCTATGTGACCATAGGACACATCTCTTTTATGTGAGAAGCATGGCACAGGTTCCAAGTCAGGAGTCTGGCAGGGAGCTGGGAGTCACCTAAGCTCAGGTGTGCACCCACCGAGTCTCTGGGTCTCAACCTGCTCTACCTTACCAAACTTCCTGGCATGGTTTTATGTCCTACAGTGAACAGCGATGTGGGGGTGCAACCTAAATAAACTCGTTCCTCCCCAACTTGTTTTATGGTCATGATGTTTTATTGTAACAAAAGAAATCAGACACTTTATTTATCTATCTTTCTGTCTGTCTTTCTACTTATCTACCTACCCTCTGTCTGTCTGTCTGTCTGTCTGTCTTCTGTCGTGTGTGTGTGTGTGTGTGTGAGTGTGTGTTGGTTAACTTGTCACCCACTCCTCTACCTTCCCCCTCTTTTCATTCCCAGCTTCATGTCTGTTTTCAAACACAAGAACTCTACTCAGCACTTCCAGTGTGTTTCTGGGTGTAGGTTTTCCAGAGATGCGTGTTCATCTGTCCTCATTGCTGCACTGTTCACAGTGGCCAAGAGATAGACAGTCTAGTGGATAGAGAAGTATTGTGGTGGGGACGTCAGCAGCAGCCTTTGTAATGCTGCAGATGTTTGCCTCTTTTGTCATCCCCCCCAACCCCCAACCAGAACACTGCCACGCCCGTTCTATAATCTTCAGCTATAGTGAACTTTTGCTCTTTCAAATGCATCTTGTTCTTTGGCCTGGAATTTTCCCACTTACTCCCTACTTTTAGTTTCTTGGTTTTCAATGTCAACCTCAGAGGCACTTTCCTCAGGAAAGCCAATTTGCTTACAACAATTTATGTCTTTCTCTATGTTCCCAATGCCTCTTCATTCTCTTCAGACTAGCAGTGGTGCAATCACTTGGTAAACTGGCTCTTCCCAGCACCTGGGAAGATAAAGGAAGAGAACTGTTTGAGGCCATGATAGCGAAGCAAACTGGACTAAATTCTGAGTTCCAGGGTCACCCTCTGTCTCAAGAAAAGGAAAAGCTCATTAGAGTCTCTTCCGTTGGGACTATAGAAATACCTCAGTTGCTAAAGCTCTTGTGAGCTCCAGGACCTTGATTCAAATCTCACAACTATGTTTTTTGTTTGTTTTTGCTTTTAACTTTTGTTTGTTGTTAGAGCAGACATGGTAGCAAGCACTTGTAGTCCTAGACCTGGAGAGCGAGGACAGAAGGGGATTTACTGACCAACCACCGTAGCTTCCATGTCGAGTTCCAGGCTACTGATAGATGGTGTCTCGAGAGAAGGATGGGTGTCCTAAGGACGACGAACAGTCGGTACTGACCTCTGGCATCCAGATATACACGGAAGTAGACACATTCATTTGAATCTGCAAAAATATTTAAGTGCACACACACACACACACACACACACACACACACTTGTAGTGGTCTCTTTTGTCTACTGAAGAATTATGTAACCTCAAACAACTCTGGCAGTGGGCGTGTCTGCCTTGACTATTGCATCTGACAGCTAAGCAGCCGCTCAACATGTATTTCCTAAGTCAATCCTTGAGGGGATGGGGAACAGTATCTGGCACATTACAGTCATCTCTAGTGACATCAGAGAGCCATTCGTTTAGCAGATGTAGGAAGGGACGCTGAAGGAGTTGGAAGGGACAGTATCTACCAGTGTCCAGAGCCCTCCAGTCTCTCCTGGATCTGAACCAGTGTACACCTGGCGGTTCAGCTAGCCTACCGTTTCCTGTCTTCTGCTTACTGCAGTTGAATGTAATGTTGAGGAGTTCGAAATGCAGTTTTATATATAGGAGCCCTGTAACCTTGGACATGGAGAAAGTACAACCCTGTACTTTATGCCCTCACCCTTTAATTTCCTTGCTCTTCAGGGTTGCAGTAATGGATCTGACTAGCTCTTATGGCTTCTAAAGTGGCAGGCTGGCTTGTGAAGTTCAAGACCTCCACCCACAGTAAAGATCATACAGAAAAAGCTTGGGGAAAGGCAGCCAGGAGAGGAGTGGACTGCAAGTGGCTCTTGTTACTTTGTTGGCACAAAGCAAGAAAACTTGCATTTGTGAGCCTACATAGTAATAGGTTTTCAATATTTTGCATATGTGAATAAAAATTATAAAATTTCAAATGTTTCAGTGAATTCACAGTTCTGTTTTTTACATTATATATTTGTTGCTTTATAAAGTATATGAACTCAGGCATTGATTTGAATAGTATTTTGGTTATTTTCTGCATTTCATTTAATTGTGCTATGTCTTTGAGGAAATCTGAAGTTTTCCATATTCTGATATTTAGCCTGCAGAATTAAAAGCAAATGACTGGTGATCCATCCAAGTTGTGAATTTACTATGTATGTTAACCGGTTGTCCAACAGGTTGAGGCTGCTGAGGGTGGTCCAATTAGTTGAGGGGAGCCCTACAGTTTACCAGTACTCAGATTTAGTTCTCTCACTCTCTGAGAGAAGAGGGAAAGATGCTAAGTGACCGAACTGAGATTATTTAACGCTTTAGCGTTAGAGCCAGCCAGCTCCACTGTTGTACACAGAGGAGTTCAGTGCAGACGAACAGTGAGGCATAGACATGTTAAACAGTTTCTCTTAGCACTGCCTCCCCCTTTTTGGAAAAAAAAAAGGTGACCTGAAAGTCAATGAAACAAATTGATAATACAATGCCCAAACATATCTGATACTCACCGAGCATTCGCTTCTCTGCTCAAGGTAACAGACGGTCATCCCTTTCTCTACTGCTTTAAACTATTCCCTTTATGGTTTTGTGCTTTGTTGTCCTGGGAAATAGCACAAGCTTTAGTGTGTAAAGCTTGCTGCAAGGCGTGGCTCATCCACAGAGGATCTGTTTTTATATGGACGACTAAGAGTTTATAGTATGAATGCCAACACAGACCTGAACAATAGCATTTAACACAGTCCAAAACTGCAAGGTCTGCAGACCCTGAGAGGCTCATGGCTCTAGAAATGCATCCACTCAATAGATTCGATATTTTCAGAGCTTTCTTGGTAGGGAGGAAATAGTTGGCAATTGTTTTATTGTTTTTGTGTTTTTGTTTGTTTGTTTGTTTGTTTGTTTTTGTGTTTTTTTCCACATTGGGCTTTGAGATAATGGAATCTAAAATTTTTGTTCCCATTTTGAAGCACCTTTCATTACATAGCAGACTTACAATTGTCATTTCAGGACATAAAAAGAGGTACTTCGTTAGATATAACAGAAGTGCTATGTTGCATGTGTGTGGGGGTGGGGTGGGGTGTAAAGCCACACTAGTAGGGCTTTGAGCAGACTTCCTATTAGCATTTGATTTGAGCATTGAAGAATAGATTTTTGTATGGTAGAAGGAGTATCCTGGCAAGTACAGAAACCATACCATGAGCTGAGAGGCTACATAGCAAATAGGAAAATGGGAATGGGGTTTGAAGGTCATAATATGTCTAGCCATATGCAACAAATCTAAGGGCACCAAGTTCAGAGTAGGAGGATAAGAACTGTGGTATTGGGAAGTTTATACTTTTAAAGAAAAGGAATGCTATTCCTTTCAGCTACAGAACTCATAAAGATCAATGGTCAAATAGAAAAGAAGAGCAAAACATTGTTGGTTTAGTATCTGATGAGTCTTGGGTGTATTTTAACCTTGAATTTTGATTACCTCTATTTCGAATGATTTTTAAAAAATTTTCTCTGTAGTGAAGGAGATCTGTTAGTTATTTGATTAATCCTTAAGTGCTTTGCCTTTTATAGTAAAAAAAAAAATCTTTGTCAAGATAATTTTTTAAGTCAAGATGGCATCCATCATCAATGCTTGAATATAGTTCCTTCATTATTGCTATAACTTATGAATGGATTATACTTTTAACATTAAACATTTGGGGAATATGTTATACTAATAAAGACATATCACAAAGCCTTCAGTAGAAAAAAAATCCCTAGCCACTGTCAGACACGGTATCAGCCTTACAGATTCGAGGCTATTGTTTCCTGTAAAACAGGGAGGAAACAGAGGCCTGGATGACGGTCATATGTGTGCTCTGGGAGTTCTACAGAGAGGAAGCGAGACCCTGGGCCTAGGAGCCAGAGGACCAGGCCTGTCATTTTATTGCCTACAACTTTTAATTATGCAATTCCCTGAATTACAATGCATCTGTTTCTGTAAAATAAATATAGCCTTTACAGGCAGCGATTTAAGTGACTTAAGTATGTGGAGCACCAGCTTTCTGTATCATGAACTCAAGCACATCATCTACTTCCTTGCCACACTGGCTGGCTTGGTTCAGTGCCACATAAGAACCCTGCTTGATCAGTGGTCCTAGTCAGAAGCCTAAGGTCTCACTCTTTCTCCTGTGTCTTCCGTTTTCATGTCTCTCTGGCCTGGAAGTTCCGCCAGCTTTACCTATTCTCTCTTAGTTCGGTACTCATTGCCTGGTGTGGTCTCTGTTCACCCACCTATCACCTGACACAGGCAGCAGTCTTCTCAAAAGTGGATCCCTCTTTTCAGCCTCGCCTCTTAAGGGACATTTTCATGGCACGTAACTGCTAGATACTGTCGAGAGCACATTATACATATTGCAACTCATTTAATCTTAGCATTTCCCCTTAGATTTGATCATTTTTCTTATCCACCCAAGATTTTTTTCCTATATTTCCTTTTCTAAGCATTCTATACCTGTGTTTTGCTGACACTTCGCCTGTGCTTAGTAATTTAGTGAGCCTGGTGTGTTGTGCAAGCCATGGGACTTGTGCTAGTCTCCCTGCTAAGAGAATCTCTTCTTTTTGTCTACCTATAGGTTCAGGCCAGTGCAAGGCACAGCCAGTTAAGCTGAAGCCCTGGTTTCTCTACTCTTTTAGTGTCTCCTAGAGCCTTAGGACACGGAACCCTTGGTGCAAGGAGCTACATTTCGCTCCTCATTCACGTCTAGCGTGAGATGTGAATGTTCAGCAACTGATGTCAGAGGAGGAACTTTGTGGATGATTAGGGAACTAGACCTTCCTCCTAAGCCTCTTGTCTTAACTATGACATTAAAATTGTGCAACCCAGTGCTGAAGCGATGATAGTGCTCACATCCCTCTGATGTGAACTGATGATACACATATTGCAACACCAGAAGCTCAGCGCTTGGAGTCCATTTGACAAAGTGTGCCGCCTCTGGCGATAGATAGCTCCCATTGTTTCAGGTATAAAATGGCAGTTGATCCCGAGTATGTAAAAATTAGTTTTTTAAACATCAAAAGCAGGCCTTCAAAACTTTCCAGATGGCCTTTGCTGGTTATGTGCATTGGTTAGTGCACTAAAGAGAACCTCAGAGGGGCACAAAAATGCATCCATTTTGAGTTAAGCAATAAAGACAAAAACTTCCCCTTGGATTAGTTTGACAAAGAACAAGCCCATATCAGAATTCTCCACTTCTGTCCCTGTGTTTCTTTCCAAAGTTTGTGGTAACTGGCTTGTTTGTTCTCTCTCTCTCTCTCTCTCTCCCTCTCTCTCTCTCTCTCTCTCTCTCTCTCTCTCTCTCTGCGTGTGTGTGTGTGTGTGTGTGGCTGATCTGTCCCTGTTGCCTCCCTGTAGTATCTGTATCTGTGCCTAACAAAGGGAAAGGAATAGGGATTCCAGGAAAGAAGTTGCTTTTTAGACCCTGACTGACTCAGAATTCAGAATAGCTGTCAACATCTTCTACAGATATCATCAACCTTTCTATACACATCGCTTCCAGCATGTATGACATTTATTTTGTTTAAGTTGCTTTCAGCATGTTGTCTGCAAATTATCACCAAATACCACATGTATGTATGTATGTATGTATGTATGTATGTATGTATGTATACATGTACATTATTCTGTGTCAGAGGCAAGGAAAAGTATATGACTTCAGACAAAAGCTATGCATTAGCTTATGTTGTAAAGCTGATTTCATGGAACATCTGCGGCATCCACTGCCTATGGATGGAGCTTGGATTTGGTTCCATTGTCTCTAAAGGCAGATTAAATTTCCACAGGCTGAGTGTACATTAGGATAGCAGGCTAAACACACAGTCCTAAGTGATTTCAAGATATATTATTAACTTGACTGTAACATCTGGACAAAGATTCAGGAGATTTTCAGAAAAACATCACCACAGTTATGAAGGCCAACATGTATTCTCCAACCCTCAGAAATAGCGTGGTGTATGTTATTGAAATGTTGTATGTGATATGACATGTTCTCTCACCAGGGGTGACATTTCTGTTTATTCTTCTGAGAGAAAGGTTCCAAGGGTCTTTAGGGAAGGGTGCCTTTACATTGTAGAGAATATAACATAACATTTTTTATGGCATACAACAAATTGGACTTTGGAAGTTAGGAGAGAAATTGATGATATAATTCTATTTGGACCTAAGAATAATCTAACTTCATGTGAAGCATGCAGTCCATTTGCCTGTGGCAGAGAAACATCACCACTGGGGAATTGTCCATTTCTCCTCTTGTGTCTTATCTGCCCATCCATCCAGTAAGCTTATCACGGGACTTATTATAATCATTTTTCATGATTAAGGAGGCTGAGAAGTCCCTTGCAGATGGTAAACTCATCAGTCACCATCAAGTTAGAGACTCAGTAAAGGGTTGTTTGGAAGCTGGAGAGCAGGGGGCTAGTAGTGTAATTCATCCAAGCTCCCTCTGTAGTAGATGGATGTTCTTGTTCAAGAAAAAAGGGACGATGGACTTGACCAGGCAGAGGTTGAATTGCCCTTTCTTCACCATTTTTGTTCCAGGTAGGCCCATAGCAATTGAATGTTGCTCATCCACACGGGAAGGGTTTATATGTTTCACTCATTTCCCAGTTTCAAATGCTAGTCTCTTCTGGGTAGACCTTTATAGATACACTGAGAAATAGTATCTGCCCAGATATCTGGGTATCCTGTGGTCTAGTGGAAGACTAGACGGCCTACTGCATGTTGCTGTAAGGAAAGGAAATACGAGGAAACTTGGGAATCTGATCTAATAAATAGGTGTTGAATCAACTAATGCCAGGTCTATTGGATGCTCTGAATTTCTAGTACTTTTAGAGTCAGAAATTAGCTACTATACATGGAGGCTAGGGAAGAGACCAGATCTTTACAGACCATTCTCAGTCTTGCTGCCAAACTTTTTGATATTTTAAATTAATGTGAAAAATGTAAAATAATATTTTCTCATCCTCCTTTGAAAATTATTTTGGGCTGAGTTAACATTTACTACTATGAAGAATTAGCATTCCCCCAGCACTTCGTATCCCTCCCTGATTGATAAGAGACAGCGTGGCTGGAATGTGGTTGCCTGCATCAGAGCCATTGGCTTTTAAGTACCCTTCTATGTTATGAATCACAAACTGGGTTGCACCCCAGAGCCCGTGACTCTTCATTAATTACAGGTAATGTCCTATAATCTGCATTTTCTTGGCCAGCATCCCAGGGAACTCTCGCATTCAATAAAGTCATGTGGCCCTCTATACCGTGGACACCTGGCAATTCCAAACCTACTGTGTGCTTTGAAATGTTAGCAACTCATTGGCTTTCAACCTCTAGGTTTGTGATGGGGCTGGGTGGGTTCCTGTGCCCGAATGAGTCTATCACCTACAGCTCCTGAGCATGCAACAACATTGCATACAGAAGAACGTGATTAGATGTTGATTGTCACAGCGGACCCGTGTGTCAGTGTTGGAGAGTTACTGCAGATAAGAGATGTGTCTGTGTGTCCAAATGCTTTAATAGTCTCCTTGCTTGTTTATAGTTTTGTTTATAGTGAGATTGTGGATTCTATGTTGCCCGACATGCTGGGCTACAGCGTGGGGTGGTGCTGATAGTTTTACAGGGATTAACCTGGATTATTTTATATGTTTGAATTGTAGTCACATATTAAATAAGTCTTCTTAGTCTCTAGATGCTCAGTCGCTATTACAAACAGTACATTTATTCGTAGGCTTCACTATAAAGAATAAAGTATGTGCCGTCAGCTGATGGGTGCTTTGGCTCTACTTATTAGAGTCGTGGGGAACTTTCGTCCTTATTTCCAGTTTGTAAATCTAAGAACTCTAAAAGGCAAAAGCTGTTAAAATATTTTAGGAATACAAACTCTCTGGGGCGGCCGGATTTAATTCTCCCATTAACCCTTTAAGGCAGTTTATATTCTGTTATTTCCATATGAGAAAACCAAGGCTGAAAATTAGTGGCAATGTTTAGGTCTGTCAACCCATAATTTTTCTTCTTATCCAGACATTCTGTCCTTATTCCCATTGTTTCTAAAGTCTATATTATATAATGGATTATTGACTGTGCACAGCACTCTAGGATCTAGACCGGTTTTAGTCAGTTCTAGCTGTGGACCTCAGTAACTTGGTGTTTTGGAGAAAGCACCACTTCTCTGAGTCCAGTTTTTTTCTCTCATTAAGTCTACAGTACTTTAGAGACCTTTTCAGTAAACATTTGTAGACATGCGCAGGGTGAGTGAGCACATTCTGTGTGCTTAGTATAAAAACATCTGTGAGATGAGCACAGAGCAGCAACCTTCTTTGTAATAATAAGCTTTCCCAAACTGTGGCAGCATTTAATAGAAGTGGGGGCTACTTCTAGAAGTATTTTGGTTGCTGTGAAGTGACTAGCATGTGACAACATTGTGACAAGGTGCAGAGGTGTCATTCTTGAGTGACTTGGAGCTGGTAACATTCCCTTGCAGTCCATTGTGGGATTTAGGATCTCTTGTGCTGGTCTGATTCCTAGTGGGACAGGACTTCTGACACCTTTGGGGATGACAGAGCAGAGAACTCACACCTCTGCTATTATTGCTACTTGACCTGTTCTCTTTTTTCAGTGGCTATGGTAAAGTTCCTTTTGTAGGGCTTGTCAGAACTGACTTATAAAATGTCTGTGGTTTATTTTGTCTACACTTCTTCCTACTATAGCGGGTCAGAATGTCGAACCAAGACTGTCTCCCTGGCTATAGTTGAAGGAGATATTTAAAAATGAATTTTAAGAATAGTGCAAAAGCGGATAGTATTTTTCCCCAACCCAGAGGGAAGGATTGTATCCTCCAGGTGCAAGTCCCAGCATGGTAAGTGTCTTGCAATTTGGCTGTTTTTCTGTCTGTTGACATGGCTAGTTTTTATTCTTTTTTCTCCTCCATTAATTTTCTTCCTTCCTTATAATATATTTATATTATAATATCACCAGAGTGATGTTTCATATGTTTTATAAGTATAATTAAAAAAACAAGTACCTTTTCATGCATTTGAGTAAGTACAGATCATTGTTGAGTGGGCTGATTTGCTGGGGTAAGAGTGGTAAGCAGGACACAGGCAGAAGCTAAGGGAAGTGTATGCATGCTTCCAAACTTTATGCGTTCTCAAGTTGATCATCTGATGAAATTTTTTTCTATTTTTGGCAAAAGGTAAGGTAAATAGGTTTAAAACAAATTGTGCTCTGAAATGTGGGCATTCTCTGAAAGTCACCAAATGTCTTTCTCTGATTTACGGTTTCTTAGACCAGATAGGAATTTTCTTTTCTTTTTTTTTTTTAATTTTATTAACTTGAGTATTTCTTATATACATTTCGAGTGTTATTCCCTTTCCCGGTTTCCGGGCAAACATCCCCCTCCCCCCTCCCCTTCCTTATGGGTGTTCCCCTCCCAACCCTCCCCCCATTGCCGCCCTCCCCCCAACAGTCTAGTTCACTGGGGGTTCAGTCTTAGCAGGACCCAGGGCTTCCCCTTCCACTGGTGCTCTTACTAGGATATTCATTGCTACCTATGAGGTCAGAGTCCAGGGTCAGTCCATGTATAGTCTTTAGGTAGTGGCTTAGTCCCTGGAAGCTCTGGTTGCTTGGCATTGTTGTACATATGGGGTCTCGAGCCCCTTCAAGCTCTTCCAGTTCTTTCTCTGATTCCTTCAACGGGGGTTCTATTCTCAGTTCAGTGGTTTGCTGCTGGCATTCACCTCTGTATTTGCTGTATTCTGGCTGTGTCTCTCAGGAGCGAGCTACATCCGGCTCCTGTCGGTCTGCACTTCTTTGCTTCATCCATCTTGTCCAATTGGGTGGCTGTATATGTATGGGCCACATGTGGGGCAGGCTCTGAATGGGTGTTCCTTCAGTCTCTGTTTTAATCTTTGCCTCTCTCTTCCCTGCCAAGGGTATTCTTGTTCCCCTCTTAAAGAAGGCGTGAAACATTCACATTTTGATCATCCGTCTTGAGTTTCATTTGTTCTAGGCATCTAGGGTAATTCAAGCATTTGGGCTAATAGCCACTTATCAATGAGTGCATACCATGTATGTCTTTCTGTGATTGGGTTAGCTCACTCAGGATGATATTTTCCAGTTCCAACCATTTGCCTCAGATAGGAATTTTCAAAGTGGTTCATGTCTACACATTGAGGTGGTTAGGTCAACAAGCAGAGATGGTAATTAGAGTTTCTCACTTATAAACTCGGTATGATCCCATTTAAGAAAAAGATGGATAAGTAAGATTTTAATATTAAAATTCCTAGTATATTTGTGTAATAATAAAGAAAGCAATGCTTAAAATATCCTCACTTCAGTGTCCTGGAATGTAATAGTTTAAAAATCACTGAACAATTTGGGTGATTTCTCCAGTATATTGAATGATAATGTTTGGGACTTTCACAAGCCTCTAGGATTAAATCCAGAAAACCAGCTTATCAAAATAACATTCATTGTCCAAGTAGAATTAACAACAAGGAACTTTGTGTCATCATTATCGGATTATCATGACATATCAATAAAGGAGCAGAGGACACTCTTCTTAAGAATCAGCTGCTAGAGAATTTTAAGGTCACTATACATTAGTAAAGCAATAGTCAGATCATTTTGAGAAGTATACGATGCTTCTGCTATTGGTTTGGAGATAAATCTGCACCACTAGACAGAAATGTGTTACTAGCTTACTACAGTAAAGTACCTTACAGAATTTGAAAATTCTATTAACTTTCAGCCTGAGGTCTTTTTGCATACAAGTAAGAATTAGTTGCTTGTTTTTGATGCTTTTGCATATAAAATACTTTTGTCTTATTACCAACTAATAGCATGATCTTTTGGAAGGCATTATAAATGTCAGTTAAGTGAAGAGAAACCAACAGTGCAATCTTCATTTGGCACAGGTAGTAAACATCTATGGTCACTTGTCTGACAGATTTTGTACTGCCTGCTGCATGAGAAACCATTCTAACGTCAAAGACTGAAATGTTCGATAAGACAGGAATTGGTTAAATATGTATTTACAGTTTTGTTTTGCTGAAAGCAGTTAGTGCTCTTGACTAAATTCTCTGGAAGGTCGGGTGGAAGAAGAGTTAAGGGAGGCTTATTTATTTATCTATTTATCTGTTTATTATTTATTTGCTTTCAGTAGCATCTCTGGTCCTCTAGTCTTCCTCTCCCCTTCAGAGGAAAGCTTTGGAGCCGGTTCTAGGCTTTTGAATTTCCTCCCATCTATCCTGAACAGATTTTTTTATGTCCTTTTTAACTTGCTTGATAGGTAGATGCTGGTAATTTTGTTGAGACTTAGCCTACTCTTGGGAAGGCTGAGTTCTGATAAGGTCCATTGACCTTTTCACGTCTGCTCTAGTTATTGATATGATAAACAGACAGGGATGGGACTGGAGACTTAGTTCTATTTCTGCATCATTTGTTTTCATATGACACTGTTATTAAATGATCCATGCTTAAGCTCTGAAGTGTGCTCTCTTCACACCACATATCCTGAAGTCAGGCAACTCCTGAGTACAACAGCATTCCCTGGACTCACTCAGTATCTCTCATGTAGAAGTGCATACATGCTCTGAGCTCTGCTTGTTCAGCCCTGAGAACCCTACAAGGGCTTCTTTTCTAATATTTGTATCAAAGGGGAACATTGTCTATTTCTCATGAAGTTCTATTGTTGTAGGATGAGATTCTATTATGTAAAAGGCTTGCCTTATTTGAAAAAGCCAGAACTTGTGTTGTTCTTTCTTTGTGTTTGATTTTAAACATCTGTTGACCCAGGTGGAGAGGTAACGAGAGGTAGATCCCTGTGGCTTGCTGTCCAGCCAACCTAATCTACTTAAGGAATTCTAGGACAGTGAGAAACCTGACCTAAAGTTATGGTTGTCTTCTGAATTCTAAATGCTTGCACATGTGTATGTACCCCAACACATGTATACACATACATATATATACACACAAGACCAAAAATCTCTATTTGAAAAAGGGATATGTCTAACTCTTTGGATCCTGCTTGCAAATCAAGAGGAAAGATGTCCTGACAGATGTAGTTTTTAGTTTTATGCCAAGCAAGGCTTAGGAAAGATTGGCATAGATATACAACACAGTGATAAGAACATGGCTGAATAAGCAATATATAACTTAAAAATTGCAGCCACTACCCATGTAAAGATTGCCTACTTTGTAAAATATCTACTGCCAATTTTTGTAGCAAAATCCATGTCTCTTCACTGCTCAGTCCTACCCCTTGAAGCAGCTCTCTGATCTCTTCTGCTACAGAGCCTCTGAGACCAGAGAACAATACTGGCTGACTCACTTGAACTTAACATAGGCAGAGGAGGCCGTCCAATGATATCCTATGAGTGTTCAAGAAAAAGGAGTCCTACTTTACACAAGTTATGCTTCTGTTCTTGCCCACTGCATTTAGGAGTCACTGGTCTTAATGTGTAAACAGTGATTATATAATGTTTTTTATTTGATTGTGAGAAGTACAGTAATGATTCCTTTCAAATTATCCACTTCAAGTTACTGTGGTATGGTTATTTTAAGGTGGACAAGATTACAGATACTGCATTTGAAAGTTGGCACAAAAGAACTGCAACTTAGGAAAACAAGCAGCCCGACCTAGTGATTCTTGTTGGTTCTCTCAGTGCTTGGGGGGTAGAGATAGGTGGAGCAAGAGTTCAAGGACCCTGTCTCAGAAAACCCTAAAACATCCAAATGTAGAAGAGTGAACACCTGAATCATTTGTGCTTTTCTCATAAAGAAGTATCGATGCCTATCAGGGTGAAAAGTTCAGGTATTAGAAATTACGGCTTTGGAGGCAACTGTGCTCATTTGGTGTTGTCTAGTAGTCCGAGGGCTACTCTTGTACACACTGGCGCCCTTTTGTGGAATTGAGAGTACAGCCCAGGAAAAATAAGGTTTAAAGGGTATCCTGGAGAGGGAAGACAATAATTGAAACTGTTGTAGTAATTTTGCTTCTACACAGCGTAGAAAAAAATTCAGGAACTTTGAAAACTAGGTTTTTTTCTCTCTTTCTCTCATGCTTTAAATCCTGAGGTATCTTCTGGGAAAATATAAAGTGTCATTTGGGGTCATTTATCTTTACGGAATCAATTGCTAATTCCTTCCCAATGCCAACTGATGTATCTATAGTGTCCACTGTAGACATTAGACTTCCATCAACATGAACACGTAGTAACATGAATGTTGAAGGTGGGCCCGGTCCTGTAGCTGACCAGGCACGGTTTGCATTGACCCCTGACAGCAGCTTGTGAAATTGCTATTGTTACTTCCATTTTATGGGGAAGCATGAGAGGATGGACATGGCTACTCAGTACCCCAGCCTGATTAGGGGTTCACTGTGGAACTGTTACTGCTATGCGTTCATTTCTCAAAAGCACTGTCTGGATTAGTAATTGTCACTTTTCTGGAAACTGATCATTCAGAATTTTCTTAAAAAATGAGGGAGATGGTCAGTCTGGGAAGCTTCCTTTTGCTATGGAACTGAGTTCAAGTGCCACCACTCCTAGCTGTATTGTGTTTGTGCATTTCAGCCATCCTTAGTCAGGGTAAGCACTATAGCTTTCTCCATGACATTGTGTCTTCCGACGTTGAGTGGCTACTGGGATTAAGCTGAGTCCCCACAGATAGTTCTCTGATTCTTTGAACCAAATTCATAGTCTCTCCTCTTTTTGTCTTTGTTTCTTTGGAGGCATGAACTTTACATATGCCTTCTCACTCCTCTTGAGAGGAGTTTTGGTTGGCAGCTTCACAATTCCACCAGCTGAGTGAGAACTGTCTCCCCCCCCCATCCTCCTACCCTTCCCTCCCCTCCCCCTCCCTCTCCCCTCCCTGTCTCTCTCAGCATAGCCTCATGCATCTTCATTGTTCATTGTGTACCCCATTTTACCTTCTCAACATTTTAGAACAGGGGTTTCTTCATATTTGTGTAAACCCCAAGTTCAGGTTTTCATCTGTTGACCTCCTCTCTGGTCTCTCTGCCTTAGTTTTTCTTTTATATTAAAAGCAAAAGGGGTCCTACCAAAACTCCAAACAAATAAACTATATAATCTTGAAGGCAATTTAAAAAATATTCACTTATTTAACTTATGTCTGTGTGCCTCAGTGTATGTATGTGTACCACATGTGTGCAGGAACAAAGAATTGAAGGCAGTGTGAGCCACCATGTATGTGTTAGGAATCAATCCAGGTCATCTGTAAGAACAGCAAGTACTCTTAACTTCATTGACAGTTTTTTAGTTCCTTGAAGGCAATATTTGCTATTGAATCAAAGAACCAAGAGGGATTAGGAATCTCACTTTGGGTTATAGGTAGATAACATATATAAAAGTAGTCAGAGGAGGCCTCATTGAAAAGGTAGCATTTGAGAAAAAATTGAAAGAAAAATCAGTCATGCTTTTTTAAGACATTCAGAACATTGTAGATAGAGAACAACTGGGGGAAAGAAAGTCTCAGAAGCTGGAGCACAGGTCTGATTGGAGAACTTCAGAATCCTGACATCATCTCAGAATCATTTTGGGTCCTAAAAGGGAAATGCCAAGACCTCCCTTAAGGCCAGTAGACTGAGAACTTCCTGAAGCAAGGCCTTGGCCCTTATCTTTCCTTAATGCTTCATATATATTGTATCCTCATGCTTCCTTGGACATCCCAAGGCTAATTCATTTAAGACAGAACATCTTTTCTCTCTGTCAGAAGATCTTTCCATCCTTATATTTGGATCATGGGCTAGTGAAAGATCTGCCTTTCAAGTTGTGCTAGCATAAAAGGTTAGTGTTTCTCCCCTCACATCTCAAATTAGGATTCATTAGCAAATCATTTGGTCAGTTCTACCTGAAATTATGGCCATTGCAATACATGTAGTAACAGTCTTCTATTGGTCTCTTATACTTTATTGTTTCAAAACCATTGAAAGGGTTACCCTTGAAAATACAAATTGAGACTTTATTTTTGTTCTGTCTTTTGTATATCTATGCCTGTGTGCACAGGCAAGCATATATGTGGAGGCCAGAGGACATCTTGTTTTTTGAGACTGGACCCCTGTGGCCTGGATGTTATTAACTAGACTAAGATGATTTCCAGTGGTCCCCAGGCCTCTACGTGTATCCACTTTTCCAACACTGATGCATCCTTGGTAGCTCTCAATAGCTTTAACCATGAAGTGAAGCCTGAAGTGGGACTTTTCTGTGAAGTTGCAGATTATTAGCACTGAAAGGGAAGCATTCCTTGAGATAAGCTTTGTAATGATATCTCTCCAGCACTGTGTTCACTGCTCGTTCAAAACATAGCCATGCATTGCTTAAAGAAATACATTCCCAAAATGCATTGTCCAGAGAGTCCATCGCGCGAACACTGTAACATGTCTTTACCAAGGTGGCCCAGGTACACCTAGCCACATGCAGGGTACCATCACCTAAGCATCTCTCAAGTGTCACTGTGTTACTGAATGGCAAGAGCTGCAGCTCCTGGTGTCCACAGTAGACTGTGCTGTTTGTTTGTGGCACAGCTTTTACAAAGGTGTATTTTCTATGGCTGTTGTGACAAAGTCTCACAGCTGAGAAGATGAGTAACAATATTCTCCTTGACGGGAGCTCTGAGACATTGCATCGTTGTCAACAGCTATACAAAATTAATTAAGTATATTTCAACTTAAAGTTACATTTTACGTAGCAATAAATTAAGTACATTTAATGTTAGTACACTATTTTATGAATTTTATGTTATTCAAAACTAAACAGAGTTGCTAAATATCCATTTGTTAGTTTCGGCTTAGAGTGTAACAGAGTTTGTACTTAAGGTTCTGTGAACTGAGGAAGCTCGAGCACTTTGGATCTATGGAGCAGTGTAATAAGCCTCATTAGTTCCTGAACCCCTTCACTCATTCGGAGGCAGCTGCCCCTGTCCAGCTTCTCACACATGCTCCAGCATTTAGGCTTTACACTGCTTGTTTTCTCTGCCTAGGATGCTTCACGTTTCTGTTACTGGTATGACTACTTTTCTTCAAGCCTTGCTCAGGTGTTGTCTGTTCAAATAGGCTTCCTGTAACTACTTTCTGTATCAATACCTCTACCTATAACCCTAATTGGGATTCCCGTCCTCTTTTGATTCTTCTATTATCATAGCAAATTGCATATGATTATTTCTTCATGCTTATTCTTTTTTTTTTTTTTTTGGAGCTGAGGACCAAACCCAGGGCCTTGCGCTTGCTAGGCAAGTGCTCTACCACTGAGCTAAATCCCCAGCCCCCTCGTGCTTATTCTTTAGTTGGGCTTTGTTTACTGAAATATTCCAGGCCCCACATACATGTTCTTCCCTATGCACTCTTTCAGGTCCACAGTCCATGCCAGCCAAGCTCTGCAGTGCCCTGAAGAAGTAGGAGCTTTCTGAGCACTCTTGTCACACCTTTAGAGCGCTTGAGCTTTCGCTGCCTTCTATAACCCCTGACTCTCAGTTGCTGCTTCTGTCAGTTACACCCTGTGTTCTCATCAACGACTCAATAGGAAGATGTGATATCCGAAGCAGTCCCCTCCCTGAATCCTTCCGTTACCCTCCAACAATGCCATGTGGCTTACACATTCTAATTCATCATGACTGTGAAAAAAGTGACATCAGTAGGAGGTGACAGATACGTTACCTTCCATACTTTGCTTAGCAAAGGCAGGTGAGACAAACTCTCAGACAGTGGCTAGCAATGACTTCAGCTGTAATAGGCCCCCTCTGACATCTTCAAATTCACAGAATAGATAGGCACAGGACCAAAAAAACCAACAGACTCAAAGCAGTTTTCTTGGTAGGAAGGAAAGTCATTCAACATGAGCTTTAAGAGCATTCGTTTCCCAGGCCTTCAGGGACAGTACAGAACACAGTCCTCAGAGAATATAAACAACAAATCACTGAGAACTGCCATGCACCTCCATTAATTACACCTCTAGTAATACTAGTCGCCTGATGCTATCCGACACTGGTCTGGCACTCACTGTGTGGTAGTCACTCAGCTAAAGTGCGGTGTCCATGCTGTTCACCCACGACTCTGGGAGACGGGCAGACAGGAACCTGTGTTATACAGGGAAGCTTGAGGGGGGAGCTGCACATGGCCAATGGAACTCTAGGACCCAACTCCTGATTCTGTCTATCAGAAACAATCACTACTGCTAAGCCATCCACTGATGTACGTGTCCTCACTGATTCAAGAAATGCTTATCAAGTTCCTTATGGTCAGTTACTTGGAATATTTAAGTAAACAAATTACAGCCAAAGATAAACATGAGTCAAGAGGGTATGCTCTATAGATTCACAGTTCACAAATAAGGTAAAAAATACCTCTAAAAGAGAAGTTGTTTCCTGCTTGTGTTGGGCCTTCTATATCTTGCCCTGGGATAAGAACTTTTGACTTGATTAGGAATTGGGTAAAGTAGGCATATGATCATTATTTCTAGTGGTAGTCTGGCTAGGAGAGAAAACCGAAAATGTGTGGAAAAGGTTTTCCACTTATACCCAGTGGACATTAAAGAAGACCCAGTTCATTATAGGCAATGGGAAGTCTTGAACAACCGAAAAATTGAGAAATATGAAGTTACAAGAGCAAGTCAATACCTACGCAGAAGGTTATGTGAAACCATTTGTGGGAACGCCATTATTGCAGCTCTTTAAATTTTTTTTATCTTTATTAATTTGGGTATTTCTTATTTACATTTCGATTGTTATTCCCTTTCCTGGTTTCCAGGCCAACATCCCACTAACCCTTCTGCCTCCCCTTATCTATGGGTGTTCCCCTCCCCATCCGCTCCCCATTACCGCCCTCTCCCAACAATCACGTTCACTGGGGGTTCAGTCTTGGCAGGACCAAAGGCTTCCCCTTCCACTGGTGCTCTTACTAGGCTATTCATTGCTACCTATGAGGTCAGAGTCCAGGGTCAGTCCATGTATAGTCTTTGGGTAGTGGCTTAGTCCCTGGAAGCTCTGGTTGGTTAGCATTGTTGTTCATATGGGATCTCAAGCCCCTTCAAGCTCTTCCAGTCCTTTCTCCGATTCCTTCAACGGGGGTCCCGTTCTCAGTTCAGTGGTTTAGTGATGGCATTCACCTATGTATTTGCTGTATTCTGGCTGTGTCTCTCAGGAGCGATCTACATCCGGTTCCTGTCAACCTGCACTCCTTTGCTTCATCTATCTTATCTAGTTTGGTGACTGTATATGTATGGTCCACATGTGGGACAAGCTCTGAATGGGTGTTCCTTCTGCTTCTGTTCTAAACTTTGCCACCCTGTTCCCTGCCAAGGATATTCTTGTTCCCCTTTTAAAGAAGGAATGAAGCATTCGCATTTTGGTCATCCTTCTTGAGTTTCATGTGTTCTGTGCATCTAGGGTAATTCGAGCATTTGGGCTAATATCCACTTATCAATGAATGCATACCATGTGTGTTTTTCTGTGATTGGGTTACCACACTCAGAATGATATTTTCCAGTTCCATCCATTTGCCTATGAATTTCATAAAGTCATTGTTTTTGATAGCTGAGTAATATTCCATTGTGTAGATATACCAGATTTCCTATACCCATTCCTCTGTTGAAGGGCATCTGAGTTCTTTCCAGTTTCTGGCTATTATAAATAAAGCTGCTATGGACATAGTGGAGCACGTGCCTTTGTTATATGTTGGGGCATCTTTTAGGTATATGCCCAAGAGAGGTATAGCTGGGTCCTCAGGTAGATCAATGTCCAATTTTCTGAGGAACCTCCAGACTGATTTCCAGAGTGGTTGTACCAGTCTGCAATCCCACCAACAATGGAGGAGTGTTCCTCTTTCTCCACATCTTCGCCAGCATCTGCTGTCACCTGAATTTTGATCTTAGCCATTCTCACTGGTATGAGGTTAAATCTCAGAGTTGTTTTGATTTGCATTTCCCTTATGACTGAAGATGTTGAACATTTCTTTAGGTGTTTCTCAGCCATTCGGCATTC
Organism: Rattus norvegicus; assembly: GCF_021556685.1. Taxonomy (NCBI): domain Eukaryota; kingdom Metazoa; phylum Chordata; class Mammalia; order Rodentia; family Muridae; genus Rattus; species Rattus norvegicus. Next base: position 27,900,399 of record NC_141549.1, read on the forward strand.
CTCAGTTGTGAATTCTTTGTTTAGCTCTGAACCCCATTTTTAATAGGGTTATTTGTCTCCCTGCAGTCTAACTTCTTGAGTTCTTTGAATATTTTGGACATAAGCCCTCTATCTGTTGTAGGATTGGTAAAGATCTTTTCCCAATCTGTTGGTTGCTGTTTTGTCCTAACAACAGTGTCCTTTGCCTTACAGAAGCTTTACAGTTTTATGAGATCCAATTTGTCGATTCTTGTTCTTAGAGCATAAGTCATTGGTGTTTTGTTCAGGAAATTTTCTCCAGTGCCTATGTGTTAAAGACTCTTGCCCACTTTTTCTTCTATTAGTTTGAGTGTATCTGGTTTGATGTGGAGGTCCTTGATCCACTTGGACTTAAGCTTTGTATAGGGTGATAAGCATGGATCGATCTGCATTCTTCTACATGCTGACCCCCGGTTAAACCAGCACCATTTGCTGAAAATGCTGTCTTTTTTCCATTGGTGGTTTTGTCTCCTTTGTCAAAAATCAAGTGACCATAGGTGTGTGGGTTCATTTCTGGGTCTTCAATTCTATTCCATTGGTCTATCTGTCTGTCTCTATACCAATACCATACAGGTTTTTTTAAATCACTATTGCTCTGTAATACTGCTTGAGTTCAGGGATAGTGATTCCCCTGGAAATCCTTTTATTGTTGAGGAGAGTTTTAGCTATCCTGTGTTTTTTGTTATTCCAGATGAATTTACAAATTTTTCTGTCTAACTCTCTGAAGAATTGGTTTGGTATTTTGATGGGGATTGCATTGAATCTGTAGATCGCTTTTGGTAAAAATGGCCATTTTTACTATATTAATCCTGCCAATCCATGAGCATGGGAGATCTTTCCATCTTTTGAGATCTTCTTCAATTTCCTTCTTTAGAGGTTTGAAGTTCTTATTGTACAGATCTTTCACTTGCTTGGTTAAAGTCACACCAAGGTATTTTATATTATTTGGGACTATTATGAAGGGTGTCTTTTCCCTAATTTCTTTCTCGGCTTGTTTCTCTTTTGTGTGGAGGAAGGCTACTGATTTATATGAGTTAATTTTATACCCAGCCATTTGCTGAAGGTGTTTATCAGGTTTAGTAGTTCTCTGATGAAACTTTTGGGATCACTTAAATATACTATCATATCATCTGCGAATAGTGATATTTTGACTTATTCTTTTCCAGCCTGTATCCCTTTGATCTCCTTTTGTTGTCTGATTGATATGGTTAGAACTTCTTGAACTGTATTGAATAAGTAGGGAGAGAGTGGACAGCTTTGTCTGGTCCCTGACTTTAGTGTGATTGTTTCAAGTTTCTCTCCATTTATTTTAATATTACCTACTGGTTTGCTGTATATGGCTTTTACTATGTTTAGGTGTGGGCCTTGAATTCCTATTCTTTCCAGGACTTTTATCATGAAGGGGTGTTGAATTTTGTCAAATGCTTTCTCAGCATCTAATGAAATGATCATGTGGTTTTTATCTTTCAGTTTGTTTATATAGTGGATCACATTGATGCTTTTCTGCATATTAAACCATCCCTGCATGCCTGGGGTGAAGCCTACTTGATCATGATGGGTGATTGTTTTGATGTGCTCTTGAATTCAGTTTGCAAGAATTTTACTGAGTATTTTTACGTCGATATTCATAAGGGAAATTGGTCTGAAATTCTTTTTCTTTGTTGGGTCTTCGTGTGGTTTAGGTATGAGAGTAATTGTGGCTTCATAGAAGGAATTTGGTAGTGATCCATCTGTTTCAATATTGTGCAATAGTTTGGATAGTATTGGTATTCTATGAAAGTCTGAAAGAATTCTGCAGTGAACCCTTGTAGACCTGGGCTCTTTTTGGTTGGGAGACCTTTAATGACTGCTTCTATTTCTTTAGATGGTATGGGGTTGTTTAAATGGTTTATCTGTTCCTGATTTAACTTTGGTACCTGGTATCTGTCTAGGAAATTGTCCATTTCCTCCAGATTTTCAAGTTTTGTTGAATATAGGCTTTTGTAGTAGGATCTGATGATTTTTTGAATTTCCTCTGAATCTGTAGTTATGTCTCCCTTTTCATTTCTGTTTTTGTTAATTTGGTCACACTCTCTGTGTCCTCTCGTTTGTCTGGCTAAGGGTTTATCTATCTTGTTGATTTTCTCAAAGAACCAGCTTTTGGTTCTATTGATTCTTTCTATGGTCCTTTTTGTTTCTACTTGGTTGATTATTTCCTGCAGTCTACTCCTCCTGGGTGTATTTGCTTCTTTTTGTTCTAGAGCTTTTAGGTGTGCTGTCAAGCTGCTGACATATGCTCTTTCCTGTTTCTTTCTGCAGGCACTCAGCGCTATGAGTTTTCCTCTTAGCATAGCTTTCATTGTGTCCTATAAGTTTGGGTATGTTGTACCTTTATTTTCATTAAATTCTAAGAAGTTTTAATTTCTTTCTTTAGTTCTTCCTTGACCAGGTTATCATTGAGTAGAGCATTGTTCAACTTCCATGTATATGTGGGCATTCTTCCCTTATTGTTGTTGAAGACCAGCTTTAGCTAGTGGTAGTCTGATAGGACATATGGGATTATTTCTATATTTCTGTATCTATTGAGGCCTGTTTTATGATCAATTATATGGTCAATTTTGGAGAAAGTACCATGAGTTGGTGAGAAGAAGGTATATCCTTTTGTTTTAGGATAGATTGTTCTATAAATATCTGTTAAGTCCATTGGGTTCATGACTTCTCTTAGTCTGTGTCTCAGTTTAATTTCTGTTTCCATGATCTGTCCATTGATGAGAGTGGGGTGTTGAAATCTCCTACTATTATTGTGTGATGTGCAATGTGTGCTTTGAGTTTTAGTAAGGTGTCTTTTATGTATGTGGGTGCCCTTGTATTTGGAGCATAGATATTTAGGATTGAGAGTTCATCTTGGTGGATTTTTCCTTTGATGAATATAAAGTGTCCTTCCTTATCTTTTTTGATGACTTTTGGTTGAAAATCAATTCTATTCGATATTAAAATGACTACCCCAGCTTTCTTCTTCTGACCATTTACTTGGAAAGTTGTTTTCCAGCCTTTCACTCTGAGGTAGTGTCTGTCTTTTTCTCTGAGGTGTGTTTCCTGTAGGCAGCAGAATGCAGGGTCCTCATTGCGGATCCAGTTTGTTATTCTTTTGTCTTTTTATTGGGGAATTGAGTCCATTGATGTTGAGAGATATTAAGGAATAGCGATTTTTGCTTCTTGTTATATTCATATTTGGATGTGAGGTTATGTTTGTGTGGTTTTCTTCTCTTTGTTTTGTTGCCAAGATGTTTAGTTTCTTACTTTTTCTAGGGTGTAGCTTGCCTCCTTATGTTGGGCTTTACCATTTATTATACTTTTGTAGGACTGGATTTGTAGAAAGATTCTTTGTAAATTTGGTTTTATCATGGACTGTCTTGGTTTTTCCATCTATGTTAATTGAGAGTTTTGCTGGATACAGTAAGCTGGGCTGGAATTTGTGTTCTCTTAGGGACTGTATGACATCTGTTCAGGATCTCTGGCTTTCATAGTCTCTAGTGAGAAATCTGGTGTGATTCTGATAGGTCTGCCTTTATATGTTACTTGACCTTTTTCCCTTCCTGCTTTTAATATTCTTTCTTTATTTTGTGCATTTGGTGTTTTGACTATTATGTGAAAGGAGTAGTTTCTTTTCTGGTCCAATCTATTTGGAGTTCTGTAGGATTCTTGTACGTTTATGGGCATCTCTTTCTTTTGGTTAGGGAAGTTTTCTTCTATGATTTTGTTGAAGATATTTACTGGTCCTTTGAGCTGGGAGTCTTCACTCTCTTCTATACCTATTATCCTTAGGTTTGATCTTCTCATTGAGTCCTGGATTTCATGTATGTTTTGGACCAGTAGCTTTTTCCGCTTTACATTATCTTTGACTGTTGAGTCAATGATTTCTATGGAATCTTCTGCTCCTGAGATTCTCTCTTCTATCTCTTGTATTCTGTTGGTGAAGCTTGTATCTATGGCTCCTTGTCTCTTCTTTTGGTTTTCTATATGCAGGGTTGTCTCCCTTTGTGCTTTCTTTATTCCTTCTATTTCCATTTTTAATTCCTTCAACTGTTTGATTGTGTTTCCTGGAATTCTTTCAGGGATTTTTGTGATTCCTCTCTATAGGCTTATATTTGTTTATGTTTTCCTGCATTTCTCTAAGGGAGTTCTTTATGTCTTTCTGAAGTCCTCCATCATCCTGGTCAAATGTGATTTAAAATCAAGATCTTGCTTTTCTGGTGTGTTTGGATATTCAGTGTTTGCTTTGGTGGGAGAATTGGGCTCCGATGATGCCATGTAGTCTGGGTTTCTGTTGCTTGCGTTCCTGGGCTTGCCTCTCGCCTTCAGGTTGTCTCTGGTGTTCTTGTTCTGCTATTTCTGACAGTGGCTAGACCGTCCTATAGGCCTGTATGTCAGGAGTGCTGTAGACCTGTTTTCCTGTCTCCTTTCAGCCAGTTATGGGAACAGAGTGTTCTGCTTTCAGGCGTGTAGTCTTTCCTGTCTACAGGTGTTCAGGTGTTCCTGTGGGTGTGTGTCCTGAGTCCACCACGCAGGTCACTTGCAGCAGAAAAGTTGTTCTTACCTCTGGTCCTGGGGCTGAAGTTGCTCCTGGGGTGCTGCTTTTCAGCTCTCTGTGAGGGAGACAACCAGAAGGGCCTGCCCCGCCTTTTCCTGGGTCCCTGTGCACCCTGGTGTTAGGTGTTTTCCTCTGGAGTCAGAAATGTGGGCAGAGTGTAGTCTCTTCTGGCTTCTGAGGCATGTCTGCCCCTGTGAAGGTTTAGCTCTCCTTCCCATGGGATTTCGGTGCAGGGAGCTGTTGACCAGGTCCCTTCAGATCCGGGCGGTGTCCGGACTGTAGGGGACCTGCCGCTTGAGTGCCCCTATCTTACTGTTTCCAGAGCCCCTATACAGTTTCCTCTTGGGCCAGGGATGTGGGCAGGGGTGGGCAGTATTGGTGGTCTCTCCTGCTCTGCAGTCTCAGGAGTGCCCACCTTTCTGGGCAGTAAGCTCTCTCTCCCAAGGTGTTTGGGAGCAGGGAGCTGTGGGCCGGGATCAGAGAGTTTAGGACTCCAGCTAAAATCCGTAAGGATCTGGTCCCAGAGGAATTTTGCCTTTGTGTGTCCTGAGTCCACCAGGCAGGTCACTTGGAGCAGAAAAGTTGGTCTTACCTGTAGTCCCGTCACTGAAGTTGCTCCTGCGGGGCTGCGTTTGAGCTCTCCATGAGGGCGGCCGCTCTAAGTTTTTAAGAAACGTTTTAGGAAATAAGGTTGCCAGACAAGATGTAGAATTCCCAGTTAATCTGGAGTTTCAGATAAACAATAATTTAAAAACTGATTCTTTCAATATTTGATAGAGTTGTTAGATATGTGTACATGAAACACTGTTTTATACTTACCTGAAACTTAGACACCCAGGCACTTGTTACTTTTATTTGGAATATCTAATAATCTGTTAAATACAAATGCTTTGTGAAGGCACAGTGATCAGACTCCAAGATCTGCTCTGGATTGTTGAGAGTTGCCATAGTTACTTGGCTGTGGTAAATAAAGGACCCATTGAAGTGTTTCCTAGAGTACAGGGATGGGGAGACACAAGTAATTGGTAGAGATCTTACTTCATGAGATTGCAAAGGCAAAAAGAGGAGTAGGCTGGAAAGGGAGACATCTAACTACTGAAACATCTGGTATGCAACAGACTAGAGGAACCCTGTTTTGTGTATTTAAGAAAAAAGAATGGGGTGTTATCTCCCTGAGGGATCCTACAGTCTGCTGTATCAAGTATGAACAAGGCAGGACTGCTTTGTGTTTTATTCCCACCATACACAGTGGATCCTATGTTCTGACTCCTGTTTATATGTGGTTGTGAAAGCATTACAGAATGCCTAACAGTAAACAGGGCTAAGAATGTGAGGTCATAGTAACATGACCTCACAGGGAGTCGGGTCCTTGGAAGGCTGGGTAGATGAGTGGAACTGGAGTTAAAGTGAAGAACAGGAAGAAGGAGGAGGCTCTGTAAGATGTGTGGGCCAGGAATGCCCTAGCAGTTGTCATGGGCCTAATATTGTGCCGCCTCCATTGCTGGTAAGTGTGTATCAAGGTCATGATGTTGTGTTGATTTATGATGTTACTTGTTCATTGTTCTAAAAGAGGATTCAGAAAAGTGTGATTACATAGATTCTAAAATGGCGCCTTTCCTGCCCCCGTGAAGAAGATGAAGTAAGCTAGGTTGGGCAAGAGGAAGAAGGAAGAAGCAGATGTGTGGCACGAGGACTTCGAGAAAAACGAGCAGAGCTTTATTAGGAGGTTTTCAGTTTTGTAATTGGGTCTGAACAAGATCAATCTGTTGAATTTGTCAAGTAATTAAAGCTGCATGGAGTGATTAATAAAAGAAGCCGTGGACATGCTGAGAAATTAACAGTTGTTAGTGATGTACTGGTAAAGAAGATTCTTTGGCATTTGTTTTTAGTACATTATTGGAATATGTAGGAAAACACAACTCCAGAAAGTAAGTGTGTGTGTGTGTGTGTGAGTGTGTGTGTGCGCGCGCGTGCCTGTAACTAACTTGATTGTAACCAACATTGTTCTTGGTATACATAGTTTACATTCTACTATTTTTGTGGCTAAAATCTATTCATTTCCTTACTAGGAAATTTCTAAGAGTTTATTTATATAAGTAGGTTCTAATTAATATAGGTTTTTCAGAAAATGATTGACAGTTTTAACTTTCTAAGTGAATTCAGGAGACAACCCTTGAAATATTCATTTTAATGAAATGCTCATCATAAGAAAGCACTTTGTTGTTATTGGTATACCTTTTCTGTTGGAAATGGAAGGCTGCTTATTGTTTAAGAAAGATGATCATGAATTCTGATTTGTATATTTCTGAATAGCTCATTGTTTGCAATTGATAATGGTTTGTAATTTGACTTAAAGATGAAAATATGGGTTGGTCCTCCTCTATTTTATACTCTGGATTTCCCCTGTGGATTTCTTTCCAGGAACAAGTAAGTTGACATGTGCACTGGAATACATTTTCACATAGGTGGGTGTAAAAGGCAATGTGACTTAAGAGCTCGGCCTCTGCCCCCTACTCTTAGAGCCCCTTAGAGTAGCTGTTTGGTTCCTGTTGATCAGATGTCACTGTTTCTTACCCACTCATCCATCAATAGTTACTTGGGCTCCATCCACATTTTATCCATTGTGAACACGATTGTCATGAACAGAGGCACATATATCCCTCCTTGAGATCTCACTTACAATCCCTGTTGAGTCATAATTCTGGAAAGCAACCTAACTCACCAGTAGTTTAGCAGTTTTACAGTGCTGAACAGCTCTTCTGAGGATCGTGATGACATTAACACGACACTTTCTAATATTGTATGATGAAATATGCTTACAAATACTTTCTAAAAGAACAAGACATAGTAGTAGAAAATCACACCTGCATAAAAGATCCACTTCGAGGTGTAGGGGAGAAAAAGACAAAACACATAAGATATCACATATCATAACATCAGTTATTCAAAAGGGTCATAAAATATAATCTTGTCCTTAGGTATCTGTGAAGACAGAGTTTTCTTAAAATACTTCATTAAAAACAACAAGAGGTGTAAACAACAGGTGGCCCTGAGGGTCTTGTTGTCCTGTTAAAGCTAACCAATTTGTAAAAATTGTAAATCATTGAATTTTATATTATTTTAGAAATAGTGGTTTTTTGGGTAGAAATGTATTGTATTATGTAAAATGAATTATTTCTGAATATATTATGCTTTATATTTTTTTTATTTACCAATATGATGCATATCAATAGATAAAATTGACATTATAAAGAAACTTGTTGGCGTTCTCACCAATTAAAAATGTTAAGGTCCTAGAATCAAAACCATTTGTTTAGGGCTTAGCCCACAGGTTCTCAACCTGTGTGTTATTACCCCTTAGGGGTGCTGAACAAATCTTTCCTAGGTCACCTAAGACTAACTGAAAACACAGATAGTTACATGGCAATTCCTAACAGTACCAAAATTATAGCTATGAAGTATCAATGAACATAATTTTAATGTTGGGGACTATAACATGAGGAACTATATTAAAAGGTAGCATCATTAGAGACATTGAGAACACCTGGCTTAGGCATTTAGTTTTATAGTCTTTAAAAATATAGTAACCAAATCATTGTTGTCAAATATTTAAATAGAAAACAATGTTATTGAAAGCTATTTATATAGTTGATTTTACATTGTCATAATAACTTCATCTATTATTTCTCTTTGGCCATACAAATGTTTTTCTATTTTTCTTTCTTTCTTTCTTTTTAAAGTAGTGGCTATTGCTTTGATAAGGGGAAACCAACACGACTAGATGGTAATTCTGAAATGGGGAGCACTGAAATTCTGGAAAAGGAGACCACAGAGAATCTTAGCAATGGCACTAACAGCAATGTGGAAGCAGCTAAAAGATTGGCCAAACGCTTGTATCATCTAGACAGATTCAAAAGATCGGACGTTGCAAAACATCTAGGCAAAAAGTATGTTCTTGAGTCTGGTATTTCACTGAACTTTTTATCCTGTGTTTTTTTTTTTTAATGTAGTTGTCAGTTCAATAAACTCTGCTCTGTTTCCTTATAGCAACGAATTTAGCAAGCTAGTTGCAGAAGAGTATCTGAAGTTTTTTGATTTCACAGGGATGACGCTGGATCAGTCTCTCAGGTATGTTGAAACATTACTTCTTTTCGTCATCACCTCAAGTCATGACTTCTTAGCAGAGGAAGCAATATCTTATGGCTAGAATCTGATATTTCATGCCAGTTCTATTTGCTTTGTGAGTTTAGATGATAATCTATATCCTAAACAGAGAATAAGAAAAATGTCATGCTTATGATAACAGAGAATAACGAAACCATGACATAAACATGAACTGATACCCAGCATGTAGTAATAAAGTTGAGTTCATATAGCATACTGGAATATGGCCTGAAAGCAAATCATTGCGGGGGGGGGTCTCCATTAAGGGTTTTCCTTTAATTTTCTATTATGGTAAAATCTATGTAACTGAATTATTAACCATTTTAAGGGCACCATCACTGATACATCCATAATGATGGACAGATGGACAGCTGCCAGCCAATAGTGACTTTCACTCTGTTCATCTTGTACCTAAAACTCTATGCCAGATAACTCTCTTTCTATAGAAACCATTCTTTTGACTATGATGAATACTTAATATACTTGGCATCATACAATAGTTTTTTGTTTGGGGAGCTTGCCAGGTATGATGTCCTCAGAGTTCATGTATATTGTACTTGATGACAGGGTTTCCTTCTCCTAAGCTGAGCTAATACTCCACTGTATAGAATTAGCACTGATTTCTTATTCACTTGCAGTCCTCGTTTTCTTTAATACGAATAAGACTGCAGTCAACATAGGCACATACATTCCTTCTTGAGACCCTACTTTCAATTCTGTTGAAGAAGAAGTTTGCAGTCTTATTGGTTAAAAAGATTATAGTTTACTGACTGTGAAATTAGAAGCCTTTGTCCCGTAAGTATTTACTTAACATAGTAAATACAAAATATTTTCAATTGATATTTTGTTATTAAATTCTTGAATGGGATAAAAATAACTCAGTGACTAGAATGTGAAGAGTGCATATGTGAAACAGATTGCCATATCTGCTTTAGGCTGAGTGATTCAAATGAAGGCACACCAATACCCACTTTCAACACTTGAGCCACTGAACATAAAACCCGGTGAGCATTTAGTCTTAGGACCTCAGAGAGTTTTGATAATCTAGTATACCCCTTTAATTTTAAAAGCCCGGGGGTGAAGGGATGGTGACTGTGTTAGAGTGGCGTGCAGGCTGCTCTCGTTATTCAGTGAAAACGTGTGAGATACAGGAACAAGTTAATCTGTGCTCTGCCATTATGAGTTCATTTCAAAGCTTACAAGGAAATAGCGATCAGGGTGCTTTAGGATAATGGAGTACAAATGTCTAGTAAGAAAGAAAACAGAATTTTCATAAAATTTAGGCTTACTGCAAAAACTTTATGATAGTTACTATTTTTGTACATTACATACGGCTTGATTCCTTAAGGAACAGCTTAAGGATTTATTTCCCAATTTCCTTTTCGTGTATCTATCAATGATGATGGGAAAACAGGCAAAATAAGTGAACATAGATTGGCTGTGTATGAAGCAGTGTACCTGACATTTTAGTAGTCCACATGTGGAGATTACCTGACTGAAGAACCTTAATATGTGGAATTTTAACACAGAGCTTGTATGACTATGCCTTGAGTCATTAGTGTCTCTTTTTTTAAGCTTTTGATTGATCTTTTAAGACCAACTATTTGACAATTGCAATTGTAAGTCACCTGTGGTACTCAGGCTTTCTCAGTCTATTAACCTTTCTGTCCTTACCCTGACATAGTTCATGGATTATTCTATTATTTTTGGTGTGTGCTTGTGAGCGTATGTGTCTATGTAGGTATAGTATTTGATGTATTTGGGTAAATATAGGCAGGCATGTGCTACAGCAAACATGGAGATTAGAGGACAGTTTTGATACTTATCTTTCATTTTGTTTTTGAGACAGGCCTCCATTCTTGTTTCGGCTGCTATGTTGAGTTCTCTAGGTGTCTGGCCTGAGAACTGAGCAATTCTTCTGTCTTAAACTCACTTACCTGTAGGAGTTCTGGGAGTGCAGGTGCATGCTAGCAAATCCTGCTTTTCATAGGAAATCCACACTCTGGTCTGCAGGCTTGTGTGGGTTTTACCTGCTAAGACATCACTCCTATGGACATTGTTTTTATGGCATTTAAATATCAATCTGTTTATTTAGTAACCATCCAGTGAATATTTTAGAGAATAGGGAGATATGATTGTAGGGTGTTATTGTATAATTAGTTCTTTACATTCTTTACATTTACAAGTTAATTGTCAAATATAACAAAATGTGAACATCTTAAACATTTTTCTCCTTTATTGTTCTTTCTCAGGTATTTTTTAAAAGCATTTTCTCTTGTCGGAGAAACCCAGGAACGTGAGCGAATATTAATACACTTCTCCAATAGATATTTTTCTTGTAATCCAGACACTATCACCTCAAAAGGTAATCTAATGGGAAGCTTGCAAGTCTTTCACGACTGTGGTTATTTTCCTCATTATAAAAGTTGTGCTTTAATGTAAAAACACAAGTTATATTTAATTTACCTCCTCGGTCATTTATTGAAGTGCAAGTTGAAATCACTACTTTCATTTCGTGCTGTTTGCCTTTTGTTTTGGTTTCTCATGTCGTTATCTTTTTAAGAAAGGTTTAATGGCAACATATTTCTTTATTCTTTTTAAAAATTCCTCGTTTGACAGTATGCTTTATGTGTGTTCTTTCTGGGCTCTGCTTGGACATTCAGGGATGTTATGTGCAAAGCAGTTAGTAATTCATTATTGGCCTCCTCTGTCTTCTATGGTCACCCTATACTTCTTGAAATCCATGGGTGTTTAGCCAGTCATATATTCTGTATATTTATATATCTTAACGGGACTCTGCTGAATCTTCGGTGCTCTTGTTTATTATTAATTGAAGTCTTTATAGCCGCCTTTCACCTATGGCCTTAATGGAGTATGCGTTTGTTTGTGGCACTGTTTTTACAGTGTGAAGTGAAATTTAGCTGTTCTTAGCCACAGTTCTACCTGAAGGAGGGTCTGTTTTCATTTAAAATACTGAAGACCTGGATGATTTCAAGTTTTATGTGAAACATACTTATATTTAAATGGGAAATTTCTCAAAAATGCATCCATTCTGGAGTAAATTGTTAAGATGGACAAGGAATAGAGACTGCCAGTTACCAACGTCCCCGCTCAGCCCACTCCCTCAGGCTGCAGCGATGAGCTCAGTACTCGGTCACCAATGTCACGGCCTTGTGTGTGAACTGGTACTGCTTGGACCATTCATACCGCGGGGTCAGCACCAGCTAGAGAAACTCAGAGGTGGAAGAGGGCTGTTTTCATTCCCCTCGCAGGTAATGCTAACATGCTTGCATACAGGTAATGCTAACATGCTTGCATACAGGTAATGCTAACATGCTTGCATACAGGTAATGCTAACATGCTTGCATACAGGTAATGCTAACATGCTTGCATACAGGTAATGTTAACATGCATACAGGTAATGCTAACATGCTTGCATACAGGTAATGCTAACATGCTTGCATACAGGTAATGCTAACATGCTTGCATACAGGTAATGTTAACATGCATACAGGTAATGCTAACATGCTTGCATACAGGTAATGCTAACATGCATACAGGTAATGCTAACATGCTTGCATACAGGTAATGCTAACATGCATACAGGTAATGCTAACATGCTTGCATACAGGTAATGTTAACATGCATACAGGTAATGCTAACATGCATACAGGTAATGCTAACATGCTTGCATACAGGTAATGTTAACATGCATACAGGTAATGCTAACATGCTTGCATACAGGTAATGCTAACATGCATACAGGTAATGCTAACATGCTTGCATACAGGTAATGTTAACATGCATACAGGTAATGCTAACATGCTTGCATACAGCGAGGCTTGCAGGGTGTCGGTACATGCTCCCGACAAGGGCGTTTGTGTATTGGCTGCTGTCTTTTACAGTGATTCCAGAGTCAGTTTGAATGTATGAGAAGCAAAGGGAATGGGACTAAATATGCTGCTAGGAATATAAATGACATAGAAACCAATTACCAAAGTAAAGATTTGCTTTCGAAAACAAGCTCTTTCCTGAATGTTTGGCATAAATTAATATGGTTTTCACTTTATCTAAAACTTTTTCATCAGTTTGTTATACTTGGGTTAAGAATTAGTAAAGAGAAGAGCTAATTCTGATATTTGGAGATAAGATGTTTAGCTATTTATAGTTTTATTTTACTGTATAAAGTAAGATGAAAGCGATAATCCCATTTAAGTATGAAATGTTATTTCAGGCTTTGGGCACATTTCTTCTGAATATTTAATTTTTAGCTCTCCCAGAGTATTTCATTGTTTCACTTTTGGCTTTATCCACAAAATCGCAGGGGGCAAAAGTTCTATCTAAAATGGCCTTTATTTTTCTGTATTAAATGATTTATTTTCAGTTTGATATCATAAGCTACAGAAAATTGAGAAAATATAAATCAAAAGAAATGTTTTGTGATCCAGATATTTTGATGGATTCTTCTAGAAATACTTACATTTGATGGAATCATAGTGCACACAGTATGTTTCTCATACTAGCTATCAACTGTCTGTCCACCTTAGCCTGTGTTCCTGTAAAACATTCCTAATGTCGTCAATATTATAGTTTTGTTTCTGAAGAGTCATCTGTGTGCCATGATAAACAATGCTCGTCTCTGTGACTCTGTATTTATGTCGATCCTTGGTTGTTTCCGTGCTGTAAAGCCTCAGACTAGTTGCTGTGGTAAAGGGCACTGATTCAGTCCTTGCACACGTGAAGCCAAGTTGCTCGGCAGAGAGCCGGTACTGATTCACCCGTAGAGGTACACCGGAAGTTTATGATTTAACTCATCCACTCACGCTCTGCAAACAAAGGCAGCTCTGTCTAGGACAGCTCTGGGTTTTCAGGCCTTGGAATGCGCTGTGTTAACCGTGGGCCGTGTTCTTCCGCAGATGGAGTTCATTGCCTCACCTGTGCGCTGATGCTCCTCAACACGGATCTGCACGGCCACGTAAGTGTGCGCTTATGGTGCTGTCTCATCCGAGCCGCAGCACCACGACCTTGTCTTTGCTTTTCAGGTACACATCGTTTCCTCTGCTCCTCCTTGCCTTGGTCCATAGAGCATTCCCAAGTAGATAAATGTAATGCATTTTCCAAAAGAAGAAAAAGAAGTATCCACAGGCTAGCGCGGTCTTCATGTGTGTACTCTGTTCTAGGTTCCTCCACCAGATGGCAGACAGAAGTCTTGTTTGGGATTTTGCTTTGTCATCTCGTAGCTAGGTATTCCAGTGCTTGATAAGTAATGTTGGAAAGACAGTGTGAGTTAGAGCTGAAACTGGCGTTTAAGTTTTAATAGGTATAACTATTTTGTCTTTTCTGAATTCTGCAACTCATCTGTTTTGTTAATTAGCTACAATATCAAATAAAACCCATCACAAAAGCAACTATTCCATCACCTGTTTAAAATGAAGCATACACTTCATAAATTTATAATGTATAAACTATTGCCTGTAATAGAAATGAATCTTTTATCATTTTAATCATCAACTTTACCTTTGAGAAAATGAAAATATTTTAAGTAAATATAAACTAATCTATATTTATTTCGAACAAAGTTCTAGGTTCATATATTTTGGAAGGAAAAAAATCAAGTTTTTATATGATTAAATATATCAGCCCTTGACATAATGTATTTTACTTCATGATCTTAGAAGCTGTCTGAATATGACTACTGTATAGCAACTGTCCTTTTCCAGGTTTCCAGAAGATCACACAGTTTTCTTGATGCTTCAGAGCTGTAAAGAAGTAAAGAAGTTAGTGGGCAGCTTTCTGTGATCTCTAAGTTGAACCAGCTATTTCCAAGGACTAGGGTGGAGAAAGGGTTCCCCCATCAGCCCAGAAAAGGGGAAATTGAATGATAGATCATACTGTTAATGCAATCTTAACCAATGTAAAAGTACTCAGAGGTTCTCTTTTGCAATTTTTGAAGGATAATTTATAATAATTTGGTAGGCTGCAGACATGTAACAGGTGTCTAGAAATCATGCCCATTATGAATCTAGAACTTCCATGAAGACGTCTTGGATAGTAGGGTAATGACATGTCACACAGAAATGGTGTAACAGCTCCCTAAGTGAGCACCTTGAAGCATTTGTATCCAGCTTTTCTCTGTCTGGTTAAGTGGAAGACCAGGCCCTGGGTTATGCACTCCCTTCCTATGGACAGACAGTAGGTGTATTTACAACATGATTCTATGAGTTCCGTGATGAAAGGTACCTCCTGTCCCTCTTTCCCTTCCACTTCATACTTTGTTTGCTTAACTTTTTTTGTCAAAAAGGGTCATTTCAAGTTTAGATGTGCCCATGTGACATTGACTTATCCAGTGACTTTCGGCTTAAAGAAGCCTCTTCATATAGATGTTTTTGAAGTTCCACCAACATAAAATGGTGTGTTTTTCGTTTTTTGAGAAATGTCTGATAATGGGGAAAATGTACTAATATTTCATTCTTGTTGAAACATGTGGAGGTTATTGTACAATATCCATAAAATTTGTTAGATTTGAGATATTTATTATTAAGTCATGGATTGCTTTGAAAACACTAATAATGTTTTAATAATACTTTGAGCTAAGCATACATCTTACTGCACATAATAATTTGAAATAAAGTAGCAAGAATGGATGAAAGGTCTAATTTTTATTCATGTCACCCGCTGTGTGAATGCTGCCACACTGTGGATATCCTGGTCTGTCACCACAGCTTCAGAATCATGAGGGCTAGACCATCTGTCTAATTCCAGCTTCAGATCTCTTGAGGAATGAAGGCAGTTCAGCAAAGCAGCATGCATTGGGCATGCGACACACTCTCGGCATCTCAGATGTTGGGGAACTGAGATAGGAGCATTGAGAGTTCAAGGCCAGCAAAGGCAGCTTAGAGGTTCACTGCCAAGCAAAGAGAAGCAAGTAAACAAGAAGTTATTTCCTTTCCTTTGCACCTGGGATGAAAAATAGTTTAATGTTACCTCTAGTTGTCCCAAATAAAGAAAATTAACAGTTGTCTAAAGTAACAAGTGATTGATATAAAAAGAGGGAATTATAATTACAGTAAATTCTCTAGGTCATTGCCTGGATTGTATTTTGGGGGTGGGTAGTTGTCAGCCTTCGGTGAATGTGTAAAGTATGGACTGTATACCCAGGACTGTTGAGCGCTCATGCTTTGTGTAGTAGTTTTCTCTATTAGACAGTGCATACTAGTATGAATCTGTAGAAAGTATAGTTGCTATCATAAGAACTAACCATCTGAAAATGTTTTTGTTTCCCTTATTTTTCCCTCTGGATTCATTTTAAAAATAAACTTTACTTCTAGGTGGTAAGTGTCTATAATCCTGGATGTAGGTTCTCTTGCATCATAATTGCCTGATTTATTCTAGTCTGTGTGTGACTGGTTAGCATGGCCATTCCGAGGCGGAATCATTCAGAAGATGAGTGAATTCTTTCTAGTGTTTGCTTCTTCCTTTTGCCTCACTGCTAACCGCATAGGCCATCACCATCCCATCTGCTCCAGTGCCAGAATAACCCTTTGGGGAAAACTAATGAGCCATTTCCCTTCTCTTCTGTACCATTGTGCCATAACCGCTACACAGCAGCATGACTGTCTAAGAAATGCTAAATCCAGCTTGTCCTCATGCTTCCTACAGGGAAAGGCTAACTGGGAAGATTAATCGATTCGGGCTTGTTTTTGTTTTTGTTTTTGGCCTGGTTTTGTGAGTCTTTCCTTTATGTAATGATGCTATGCAAATGCATTGGTCCAGACCTTTGTTCATCCTGCTGTTTTCACTAATGCGATGGAATGAATACTAATGTAACAGCTTCTAGTAGGCAGCTCCACATTACATGCTGCAACACTTTCCTGTCTTTGTCTGAGGTAGCCTCTCACTCACCGAACACTGGCAGTGTTCCTATACGGTTTTAAGTTCTGTACCATTTGGGAAGGCACTGGCAATGAGAACGATGTATTTAGGCAGTGCTCCTATAGTGACTAGGCTGGTTACCATTAATCACATTTAACTGAAGGCATATTTAGTAGGTAACCGAGAAGCAGTTGCAGAAAAGCATCATCAAGGTTTTAAAAATTAGCATTGCATTCCAGTTAAGCCCCATTAAATAAGCTAAGGAAAAACATGAAGGATATATCGGGATAAGATAAATATTATATATATATTTTTTTCTCTCCAGAGAAATCCATTGCTGCTATTTACTCTCTGCTTTAAAATATAAACGAATGGTTTGTCAGGATGTCAGCAACAGGATCTTATTTATACAGGCCTTTGAGCATTCTTGTAGATTAAGTAAATTCCTTGTAGCTGTGATAACATGGCTGACCCGTTCAGTAATCCCTTTTGTTTTTTTTTAATATTTAATTATCTGTAAAATGTATATGGGATTAAGCGTCTGTACTGAGTACTAAGCATGCTACAATTGCTTGGAATATGGAAGTAAGATTGACACTTTTGTTTAAACTTTATTGGAAACACTATAATATATAAATATATATATAAATATATGAATATATTTGACATAGAATAAGTTTTATCATTTCTCTTTGGACAAAGTTTAAGATGAGTTCTATTGGCTAAGAGTAAGTATCTCTCTTATATTTGAAGCATATTCAGCATCCCCACAGGCCTTCCCCTGCCAGCCAGCATGATTGCTGCCTGGTCGGAAGACAGGCGAGCAGATAGGACTGATATTCTCATGGTGATGGGATGGTGATTGGGGAAAGAAACTTAAACACAGATGTGACCTGCATTGAAGAATGAGCTAATATGAGCATTGTTAACCAAATCCACAAATCCACAGCTAGCAAATCTCAAGAAATATGCAACCCAGTGTCTGTCCAAACTCAAAATGTGATTAGACTCTGCAGCGAGGAAGTTACTTAGATAACTTAGTGATAGGAACTTACTCTTTAATATCTTCGTCTGTGATTTTCAGCAGCAAATTTGCCCAGCGTCTCTTGGGGCTCCTCAGCCTTGGTGGGATCCACTCACCAAGTGCTGTAGTAGAAGAGGTAGCGGCTCCTGCCTTCCTCGGTTCCCATAGGGATCCCTGGTCCTTGGCTTACTAAGTGCTCTCCTGTGGTCACAGTTTAACATGAGGCATCATCTCACTTGTCTTTGCTTTTAGATATGAATTAAATATAGGGCAGAGCCTAACAAATCTACTACATTGGTTGGAAAAGAATTAAGTGTACATTTTGTAACAGATTAATATTAAAATATAGGAAGAGTTCCTTCACAGCAGTGAGTTTCTTTTGCAGCCAGTAAAACAAATTCTTTGTAGCAATTTAAATGGTAGATAATTATTTGGTTTATTTTCAGTACAGGAGGACAGCTATAGAGCTTTCAGTTACGTCAGTGGTTGTTATTTCTTTTACTGTGTTGTTTTTCTTCATTCTTGAAGACTCACACATGTACACAATGAAATTATGATCGTATCCGTACCCGATTCCTTACCTCCAACTTTCTCTGTATCGTCTCATGTCCCCCTCCCAACTTCACATCTTCCTCTTACGTTGATGACTCACCAAGTCCAGTTAATGCCGCCCTGTGATGTGCATGGGTGAGTGCCACTCACTAGTGCATGAGAAACACTCGTGAAAAGCGACTCTTCACTTCCCAGAAGTTCTCCACGTGCAAAGGCTTTAACCGCCCTCCGCACAAAGCCCCCGCACTTAGTGTGCTTGGCGGTTTCCGCATCTGTAGTTATTGCTATAAGGAGCCTTTTGCCTCCCTTCCTTCCTCCTAGCTTCCCTCTGTCTTTCTCTCTCTTCTGTCCTGTATTTTTGGTGTCCCCTGCTATGGAACTCTCCCACATTATAAGTCTAATAAAGAATGTTGACTGTGAGTGTCATTTCTTTAAGTTAACCCTTTCCATATGGCCTCTTCTCCCTATGACAGTGGTTCTCAACCTTCCTAGTTCTGTGACCTTGTCTTGAAGTGACCTCCCAAACATAAAATTATTTTGTTGCCACCATAACTATAATTTTGCTACTCTTATGAATTGTAGTATAAATATCTGATATGAGACCCCTCACGATGAGACCCGATAGCTTACGGTGTTATGCCTTTGCTCTTGATTAGAGGTCACAGCCATAATGGCTTGCCAGGCTCTCATCATGTGAAACTTCTCACCAATGTGGAAGGGCCACAGAAGCCGCAGTGTGCTGGGATCGGAAGGAGCTGAGCGTTTCTAGCTCAGTTGTTTTCACCATTGTTATGTTTTCAAAAATATCAGTTTATTACCAGAAAGACTAGACGAAGATCCAGCCTTCAGCTGTGAAACACTTTTACAGAAAAATGTCATGGCTTGAAATTGTTTAATTTTAGAATGACCTTTAGAATGCAGTGCCACTCACTATCATATTGGCCCCTGTGTAAATCTGAATGAATCTGTAAGTGTGCGAGAGTTTAATTATGCGCTAGTCAATTTCAGTTCTGTGCCCTCTGAAAATGAAACCTTTTCCAGTCCTCTGTCTGCTTCCTCATTTCAGTTTATTTATGTTTGTTTTTCCCTGTTTGCGAAGAGGGAACATGAATAAAATATGTTACCGCGGTTATCTCTGGAGTCAGTGGGCTCATTTGGTGGTCTTGGAGGATCTATCTAATACATTAATCATTACTTTCCTTTGTGAGTTTTTATATTTGTGCAATAACAAAGACAGATGGACCTCATTTTGAGTCACCTTTATCCATTCCTACCTCCCCACTCCTTCCTTCCCTCCTCCTTCCTCCCTTCCTCCACCCTCCTCCCTCCCTCCCTTGGAGAGGACAGTAAGAATGGAGACAGTGATAGAAAGCTGGATGGATCTCTACTCTCCATGCCTCAACTTATTTCCTCCCGTGTCAGCCAAGTTAAGAGGAAAATTAAATCTTTGTGTTTTGACAGAGTTTAACATGTCTTATTTCCTCAACATTAAAAAAATAATCCATAGTGTTCTAATTATATGCTGATAGAATCTATATTTTGGACATTTCTCTAACTTAGAGTATATTTAGACTCTTAAATTTTTGAAGAAACAAACAGACTGTTTTATTCTTTTTTTTTTGAGTGTTTTACTACATTCTACATTATGGGTTGAATGTAATGAAAACTTAAAGTCATTATTTGATCATTAAAGCCCACTAAATGAACAACATAATTTTTTAATCATAAATTATACTTTATGGCCTGAGAAAATTTAGTTGAAATAGTAGCATTTACATTTTTGTGAGTCCTATTACTGTTTGAATTAATAGAGGATAGCTAGATTTTGGTTGCTTTTATAATTAGTCTGTTGCAATATGTCAAAAGTTATATAGCTCCTAGAATCCTTTAGTGAACACTTGTGAGAGAATGTGAGTGAAACAGTAAATGATTTTAGTATTAGAACAAAAAAGGCCAGAGCTTATTAAAACCTGGAACAAGGACTCCAGCACTGAAAATTCATGTAGTATATAATGTCTTCTTACCACATTCAGTGGCAATATATTACAGGAGAGGTGCAGTAAACCCCACCAAGCTTGTGTCTATCCCTATGTTGGATTTTCCTTTTATTTATTTTTTAATGATTTCTGAGACAGGGTTTGTCTGTGTAACATTGGCCATACTGGAACTTACTCTGTAGACCAGGCTGGTCTTGAACTCAGAGAACTGCTTGCCTCTACTTACCAGACGCTGGGATTTAAAAGAGGTATGTGTCACTACCACCTGGTTAGATTATGAACTTCTTAAATCTGTGATTGTGGTTTATGAAGAAAATACTTCATATTGCAGACTCCTGTTTTTTTTTAAAAAAAACCTTTATTTTTGAGATTATAATTTAATTATATTTGTCCCTTCACTTTTTTTTTTTCGCAGCTGGGGACCGAACCCAGGGCCTTGCGCTTGCTAGGCAAGTGCTCTACCACTGAGCCAAATCCCCAACCCCAGTCCCTTCACTTTCTTTCCTTCAAATCCTCTAATGTATTTCCACTCACTCTCCTTCAAATCCATGGCCTCTTTTTAAATTATGTGTTTTTGTATGCATATATGTATTTATATGTACAAATATAATCTGTTGAGTCAGTATAACGGTGCTTGTATACTAGTGACCTCATAGGGGAAATAGGACTGGGGAGCTCCTTAGAGAAGGACAGGGAGGTGAATCCTGAAGAAGGCTAGGAGAGGCTAAAGCAGAAGAGTGGGATACAAGGGATCTGATAGGAGAAATGGTGAGGAGGAAACCTCCTAGGGAAGGGAGCGGAAGGAAAACACAGAAGGGGAGGGAGGGGACAGAATAGCAATATCGATAGCTGAAAAGGCAAAGCCATCACTATTTCTTTAGAAAACACTAAGGCACATAATTAAGTGTATATGCATATACAGTTTTAACGAACTTGTCTGGGCTAATGGAACACCCTGAAGAGCTAAAGACCACCTAAGGAAAATCCCAGTACCAGACATGAGAAGTCCTGTTTTGAATTGTTGGCCAGGGCTGTCTAAGAGACTGCTTTGAAAATGGAAAGGCTTCTGCTTTGCCTTCCAATGGTGCATCTAAAAAGATGGACACCTGAGGGCAGCATAACACAATTCCACTTCTATAATAGAGGGCAAACAAAACAAGAGCAAAATCAGAGCTTTATAGCAGTGCTACTTAACTGAATTAATTACCAAACCATAGTATACTTTTCATCATTTATCGTAACATGTTGGAGGACGTGGAACTGTGTGGGAGGGTATGCGGCTGTGTTCTAATAGCTCAGGATTTATGAAGCTGGGCTGTACCCGTAGGCAATGAGAGCTGCTAGTTTCTCCGAAAGCACGTTTCCCACAGAGTTCCAGCTCTTCACACTACTTAACCTAATTTCATGGTTATTCTACCTAATTCTTCAACCTCCAACTTGGAATCTATTCTGTGGTCCACATTCGTGGTGGATAATTTATTGAGAGTTCTAGCTCTACTGGTCCTTCTAGGTCAGAGACTACTAGATTAGAATTGAAACTTAGTAAAAGGCTCCATAATTTTATGTCTGGAGCAATATGCCTTTTTGCTAAGTTTTTGTTTTGTTTTATTTGTTTGTTTAGTTAGAGCTTGGGTTAGCTCTGTGAACACAAGTCTCCGTTCCCCCATTTTCATGCTTTATAGCTTAACAGTTAGAGCTGCTTGTCTAATGGAGTGGAGGAAAATCTACTAAGGGAACGCTTGAGGTTGCGGTTAGATCTTTTAGGATCTTTCATCTATTTCAGTGCTAATTCATATTAGGTCACAGGTGGGCAAAATAGTAATCACAAGCAAAAATTCGTGTGTGTGTGTGTGTGTGTGTGTGTGTGTGTGTGTGTGTGTGTGTGTAAAGTTTTATTGGAACACATCCATACCTACTTTTAAAAATCTTTATGCAGTGATGACAATATTGAGCAGTTGTTATTGAGAACATATGGTCTGCAAAGCCTGAAATATTAGCCATCTGATTCTTTATAGAAATTTATAGAATTTGTCTGTTTCATACTTCTTTAAAGGCTGGGGAGAAAGCTGTATTTAAAAACACTTGTTCTTACTGAAAACCTAAGGGCAAAGTCCCAGCACCTATACCGCAGTTCACAACCATCTTTACCTCTAGGACAGAAGATATAGTCCCTGTCTCTGTCTTTTCCCCAATAACCCACACAAGTAAATAAATAGGTAGACAGACAGACAGACGGACAGACACATACATACATACATACATACATACATACATACATACATACATAAACTTTTTTAAAAAGCCACATTTGTAAGTACCTACAGTTTGGTTGTTTTTTCCTTCAACATAATCAAGTGAAATTTAGAATGTTCTTTTAACTTACAGTTTGAACGAGGACTGAATTAAAACACCTAGATTTGTTTATTTGGAAAGTAAATTATCTGAAGAATTCCACTAAAAATTAGTATATCTTAAAATGATACCTAAAGAAATGGCTCTTCTCTTAAAAGAAATTTATTTTAGGTGCTGGAGCAGTAGCTCAGCTGGTAAGAGCACTTCCTGTTCTTCTGGAAGCCATAAGTTCAGTTCCCAGCCCTCACAGTGGCTCACAACCACCTATATAACGCCATGGGTTGGCGCATGACACAAACTAAAGTCACATCTGAAGTGACAGAACTTAATTTATGAAAATGCCTTCATAAGATCAGGCTGAAAACAAGCCTATAGGGTATTTTCTTAATTAGTGATTGATAGGGGGTCCAGCACATTGTGGGTGGTCCCTTATCTATAAGAAAGCAGACAAAGAATGAACAAGCCATGAAGAGCAAACCAGAAAGCAGCACCAACTTCCCTTAATGATGAACAGTAGAAAACCAACCAGCCAACTAACAAGAACCCAAACCACCAAACAAAAGCCAAACAAAGTAACAACAGAATTTCCTCTCCAACTTGCTTTGGTCACGGTGTTTAATCAGCAGTAGAACCCTGCCTAAGACACTCCAGCCCAAGGGATCCAGTGCCCTCTTCTGTCTCCACTGATCGCACCACTGACTTTCAATCACACATGTAGTCGTGTAGAGTATAATCTCCAAATCAGTGAACCTGTAATAAGAGGGTCTGAATATATATATATATATATATATATATTATATATATAATATATATATATATATATATATGATAGCACATTGACCATTTAAACATTTAAGATTTTGAGTTGGAAATATAATATTCAAACAAAAATCCTAATAATTGTGGTATTTTCTGTTTGCATACTTTTACTTTATAGGTTTGGATTAAAGCCTTATTTCTAAGGGAGTCTTCTACATTGTTCTTGCAGATTTGTGAATAAGTCCATCTCTGTGTCTAAATTTTCTTTCTGTACTGACCTCATGAAAAGGAACTGAAGTTGTGGGCTAACTCTTGTTTCAGAGAGGCCTACCTTTCTTCAAGGTGTTATATCAACTTGGGAAGAGAATTATTAGAATATAGACTATTGTAACTTGGTAGCATCTTTGTTACACCTAACAAGGTTAAGATTCAGTCAGTAACTAGAGGTAGCTTTCCCATCAGAGTCGAAGGTAGGGCCAGGGTGCTGAATTAAAGCAGTGAGGCACAGTACATCATGGAGGTCGGGAGCTCACTGAATTGTCTATCCATTTGTCCCAGAGTGCATGTTCAGTGGATATATGTAATACCACCATGGAAAGGGTATAGTCATTGCTGAAATTATACCAAAGGTGCTACTAAATGAATAATCAAATAAAAATAGATGTAAATGAAGTCTGATTTTCTTAAGCCAAAGACACCAAAGACTTTACTATTGCTTTAAAGTGTTTCAAAGCATGCCAGTAGTTTCTAAAATGATGGCTGACCCATTACAGTAGAAATTCTATATACTGAGAAAGGATTCTTGATACAGTAATTTCTGTTGTAGTTTGAGACAGGATATCCTGTGACACATGATATCTAGGAACTACCGCTATGGTTGAGGATGGCCTTGAACTCTTGATCTTCCTATTTGTACCTGCTGCATGCTGGGATTACAAGCTTAGGTTAGCGTACTTACCCAATAGTCTTTAAATATTTCATTTGTAAGTCTTCTTAAAGAATGCTGAAAATATGACATTATCTCCAGAATGGCAAAGCAAGGACCCCAAGGACCTTGGCAGACCTGCTGTAATATAACACTGATAGAGGCAGTCACCATTTTCAGAACTCCTGAAATTAACCGCAGACTTGTAGCAGTCTAGAGTGTAGTCAAGTGAAAACATCTAATGTCGACAGGCGTTGCACTGTGCTTTTAGTTACCTTGTTACATCTTCTCTTCAGTCCTTTGAGAAGCAACCTTCAAAACCAACTGCCCTACAAATCATTGTAGCTGTGAACAGAAGAGAAACGTCTGCTGGTACAGGAACACAGAGTGATCCCAAGCCTCCTTCCCCGAGGATTGTCAGTGAGCTGTCTGCCTGAGCACTCCTGGGATTTGCCCTTCTTTGCCCTGGCTCTTCCCTTACTTGGTGCCAGCTGTTGAATATTGTTATTGCTTCAGAGGGTGACAAGTTGTGACAAATAAGATTTAAAAATATGTAGAATGGAAACTAGGGGCTGTGGTACACAAATGGAGCTTTGGTAAATAAATTCTGGTATGTTTCAGCTTAGAAGAACTTAACATGACCGAGAAAGACAGACCTGAGAGCATTTAAGCTTGCAACTTCTGCCTGAACTGAAGATGCTCCATAGCTAGGAAGGCCAGCAGGAGCCACGGAGAAAACTCTCTGCTGGAACATTACAATCATGTCTCAGCGCCATGTCATGAGAGGGAGCCTACCTGTTAATGATATTCTACATTACAGTCATGTCTCAGCCCCATGTCATGAGAGGGAGCCTACCTGTTAATGATATTCTACATTACAATCATGTCTCAGCCCCATGTCATGAGAGATTGCCTACCTGTTAATGATATTCTACATTACAATCATGTCTCAGCCCCATGTCATGAGAGATTGCCTACCTGTTAATGATATTCTACATTACAATCATGTCTCAGCCCCATGTCATGAGAGGGAGCCTACCTGTTAATGATATTCTACATTACAATCATGTCTCAGCCCCATGTCATGAGAGGGAGCCTACCTGTTAATGATATTCTACATTACAATCATGTCTCAGCCCCATGTCATGAGAGGGAGCCTACCTGTTAATGATATTCTACATTACAATCATGTCTCAGCCCCATGTCATGAGAGGGAGCCTACCTGTTAATGATATTCTACATTACAATCATGTCTCAGCCCCATGTCATGAGAGGGAGCCTACCTGTTAATGATATTCTACATACAATCATGTCTCAGCCCCATGTCATGAGAGGGAGTCCACCTGTTAATGATATTCTACATTACAATCATGTCTCAGCCCCATGTCATGAGAGGGAGCCTACCTGTTAATGATATTCTACATACAATCATGTCTCAGCCCCATGTCATGAGAGGGAGTCCACCTGTTAATGATATTCTACATTACAATCATGTCTCAGCCCCATGTCATGAGAGGGAGCCTACCTGTTAATGATATTCTACATTACAATCATGTCTCAGCCCCATGTCATGAGAGGGAGTCCACCTGTTAATGATATTCTGTTATACTTGCAGGTAGGAGCCAAGCATAACTGTCATCTCGGGAAGCAGATGCAGAGACCCATAGCCAAACATTAGGATGAGCTTGGGGAAGCCTGCAGAAGAGGGGGAGGAAGGATTCTAGGAGCCAGAGGGAGAAAAGGACCACACAAGAAGACCTCAGAATTAATTAACCTGGGCCCATCAGGTCTCACAATGATTAAACTGCCAAGCAGAGAGCATGCATGGCTCCAACTTAGGCCCTCTACACGTATGTAACAATTGTGTAGCTTGGTCTTCATGTGGGACTCCTAATAGCAGGAGCAGGGGTGGTGTCTGACCCTGCTGCCTGCTTTTGGGATCCTTTCCTCCTACTGGTCTACCTCATCTAGCCTTAGTAGGAGAAGATATGCCTCTTCTTCCTACAACTTGATATGCCAAGACTGGCTGATATCCACGGGAGGCTTCCCCTTCTCTGAAGAGAAAAAGAGGAGGAATGGATTTGGTGATGAGGGAAGGTGTGGAAGGGGGTTGGGAGGAGGATGGAGGGAAAACGTCTGTGGGACGATAGATAGATAGATAGATAGATAGATAGATAGATAGATAGATAGATAGATAGATAGATAGATAGATAGATAAACAAATAGCTTCTTAAAAACAAATCATGTCCCATGACTTAGAGCCCTGACAGACTCTTTGTTCTTGTGATTTCCGAGTCTCTGCTCATTTAGCTCCGAGTCAGCTAATAAAGATTTCCTTAAATATCAGAAAATTGATCAGAAAAGGTTACTAAACAAAGTAATGATAGTAACTACAAGGAGGAATGGAAGGACCCACAAGGTTGTAAACTATTTTAAATCTTTAAACTTTAGCTTTTAATATAGGACTTAGAAAAATATAGTGTGTCCCATACACAATAAGAGAATTTTAAG
Organism: Rattus norvegicus; assembly: GCF_021556685.1. Taxonomy (NCBI): domain Eukaryota; kingdom Metazoa; phylum Chordata; class Mammalia; order Rodentia; family Muridae; genus Rattus; species Rattus norvegicus. The sequence continues at coordinate 27,927,143 of NC_141549.1, forward strand.
TTTCTCTCTCCTTTCTGAATAGTAGAGATTAAGGTGCTACTGCAGAGTAGCCTTCCAGATAGCGTTCTTTTCCTACAGAAAAGTAGGACATTTTTATAGCAATAAACACATCCAGTCATATGTAGCATTTTGAATTAATATAGGCACCTGGGATGTTGTAATTCCCAAAATGGGAGTGTTTGAATCCCTTCCCCCGCCCCCATGGCACGTGGAATAGAACTTTTGGAGGCACAGTATTAGAAAGGGCTTAGTAAAACCTTTCGTTCTTTGGGTCTTCAACCTCTAGCTCCGATACAGACCTCCTAAAACCTGCTGTTTTCTGAGTGAGGAGATTCTGATAGAGGGCTCTTACTCCCTTGGGTTTTTCTGGGTGATAATTTTTATTCAGAAATAACTAATAGTGGCTCACTAGGTAGCCAGAGAGGGGGTGGGGTTATTTCCAAGAGAACATGCCTTTGGTTAAGAGGTTGTAATGCTCATCTTCCATTCCGTGTGTACCTACCCTACTTGTAGGGAGAGTAGGGCTCACATTTGACTCTGATGGCAGTGACCGAACCAGCCATGACTGTAATCAAAGCTGCCGTAGAAGCCCACACGGGACCTTCTTTTCTGTCACTCTTGGGAGTTTATCCTCTCTTTTCCTAAATGAATCTACTTAGGCTCTGCTTGAGAGAGAGAGAGAGAGAGAGAGGGAGAGAGAGAGAGAGGAGAGAGAGGGAGAGAGGGAGAGAGGGAGAGAGAGAGAGGGAGAGAGGGAGAGAGGGAGAGAGAAGAGGAGGAGGAGGAAGAAGAAGGAGGAGGAGGAGGAGGGGAGGAGAGGAGAGAGGAGAGGGGAGAAAGGTGGGGGAGAAGGAGAGGGAAGAGAAGGAAGGGAGGGGAAGACTGGTGAAGACAGACATGTGCAAAACAGGTTGAATGTCTAAGCCCCACAAAGAACAGAGACCTCTGCTCCTGATCACCTTGCTGGCCCTGCTATGTATCTCTTCCAAGACTATATCTGTATCCATGTGCCATCCTATAAGACAAGGGGCAAATGCAAAAACACAGGGCATTAACAGGGAGAAAACAAATCGATAAATACAAAAAGAATGAAACTATACAAAGCATATTCTCTATAAAATGAGATGAAATAATGAAGGACTGAAGGAAATTCATGGATGTTAAGCAGTATACTCCTAAATAAACAATGGGTCAAAGAACAAATTCACAAAGGAAATAGAGAAGTCATTTGAGATGAAAATGAAAACATGTTAAAACCTCTTTTAAGATAGAGCTGTAGCCTCTCTCTCTCTCTCTCTCTCTCTCTCTCTCTCTCTCTCTCTCTCTCTCTCTCTCTCTCTCTCCCTCTCCTTCTCTCCTGGCTTGACATGAAAAAAAAAAGATAGAGCTGTAGCAATGCTATGTAGTAAATTTGTTGTATGGGCCATTCAGCAAGGAAGAATGAGTCCAAGTCAACCATCTAAACCATTTAGAAACAAATAACACATGTAAACCAGTGAAAGTAAAGAAAAATAACATGGCAGAAATACAGAATAGGACAATAAAAACTAGAGGATTCACAGGTCAAGAACTTACTCTTCTGTGGTATCAGTGATGTTTTCTTTCATTTTTAAGAATATTAATGACTTATTTAATGTACATTGGCATTTTGTCTCTGTGTGTGTCTGTGTGAGGGTGTGAAATCTCATGGAATTGGAGTTACAGACAGTTGTAACTGCCATGTGGGAGCTGAGAAGTGAATCAGGGTCTTCTGGAAGGATAATCTGTGCTCTTCACCGCTAAGACACTTCTGCACTCCCATATTAGTGACATTTTCACACCATAAAAAGGTACAGCATGATTGATCGAGTTTGTAGAAATAAAGGGAAGCTAGCTAAGCACTGTCAATAGTTGTATGTCAGCAGATTAGATATTTTAGGTGAAATGAAAAATTCACCTAAGCTGAATTCACTGAAACTCTGGGAGGAGTATAAACTGTGAATAGACTGCTGGCACATTAATGTAGTAATGAAAGATCTCTCTAAATGAAAAACTCATTGCATGGCTCATTATAAAGTGTATTACAGATGTAAAGAAATGGGATAGGGACAGCTCTCAGTGACAGTACTATCAACCTGATCTTAAAACAGACAAAGATATCACAGGAATGTTAACATCCTTTATGAATAGTCTGTGTTAAAGAAGAGTCAAAACGTCAGTCCAGCAACATATCAAAAGGTCAGTGCACCCTCAGGGATCCCTCAGGGATATGCTTTGGTTCCAGGCCGTAATGAATCGATTATGAACATAACATGATTCACTCATCTTTTTTAGTTTTCAACCTTGAGTTATGCTTATATATACAGGAAATCATTGAGTGTGTAATAGCTATATAGCCCCAAACCAGCAGTGGTGGGGAATGCCTTTAATCCCAGCATCTGGGAGGCAGATGCAGGGTAGATCTCTGAGTTCCAGGCCAGCCTGATCTACAGGGTGAGCTCCAGGACAGGCAGTTACATTGAGAAATCTTATCTCAGGAAAGAACAAAAGCCAAAACAACAACAGCAACAACAACAAACTTTATTGCTGAAAATGTTAGCAATCACCTGACCACTTGAGGAGTTACAGTCTTGCTGGAACAGGGTTTGCCTTTTCGTTGATGACTACTGTCAGGGCCCAGCCCAGGCTGAGGGCAGAGCTTGGAGCAGTTGGATGCAAGCGAAACAAGGGGGAAGGATCATATGTAGATGTCTGTCATTCAGTTTCATTTCATGAGAGATGGGACTGAGACTTAGCATATCCCTGTATGGCTTGACCTATTCTGACAACCTGTCTCTCACAAGCATTTATCATCACAAAATCATTTCTTCATAAACCTTATTCATTGATTACACAGCATTTCAAAATACATTTCCTTCTAAAGTCTTTTTTGATTACAAAGAATATTGGAAGAGGAACAAAGCAGGCAAACAGCGATTTTTTTTTTTCCAGAGCTGGGGATCGAACCCAGGGCCTTGCGCTCGCTAGGCAAGTGCTCTACCGCTGAGCTAAATCCCCAACCTGCAAACAGCGATTTTATGAGAGCTAAAATTTAACATTATGATCAACTTTCTTTTAACTCAGTACCTTCTTCCTTAAGATGGGTGTCACAAAGCCTTGCAGTTAACCTATTTGAATTTGATCATGTTTCATTTTGGCACAGAATTAATAGATCAAAAGTTATTTCCTATTACCTGTTATATCAAACTTTTTACAAAAGTTCAATCTTTCTGACCCTTATTTAATTCTTCCTTTCCTTCCTCTATATTCCTTTTATATTTGCCACAAAACCACCATTATTTTTCTTTGATTATTAAAATATTGAGCAGCCCCTTGCTTGAGCAAAGACTGTATATTTGTTGTTGTTATAATATCAGAAATGTTCTTGTCTCATAGGTCTGCTCAGGGAGGCAGACAGTTCACTGAGCCACAATGTTTTCCTCTGTGTGTCTGTCATGAACCCTCGTTTCAGTACGATTCCTGTCTTTATTACAATTCTATAAAGAATACAACAATATCAGGATTCCTAAAACTGCCTCCTTTGCCTTCAGGAATTTACCAAGGCGTGTCATTAATCAAATTCTCTTCCTATTCATCCTGGCCCCTTATTTCATAGGCTGAACATAAAAAAACCCTAGTGATTCAATTACAGTTTGTCAGCTTCTAGAATTTCCCTAGGATAATCATCTTTAATGGGTTTTATCAAATTCCCTATCATATTTACTAATAACACTCATTACGATCTAAATATTTATTTAAGTAATAAGTTCTTTAGAAATTTCAGTTTTCTGCGTAATTGGCTTTTTTCCAGGGACCTTTCATTAATTTCACTCTGGTTTGCACCAGCTTTTTGTGATCCCAGCTCTAGCTTTTAGAGATAGGCCTTTAACAGGGAGAAATATAAACCCAAGCACAAGATACATAACAAATTTCCACCTAGTGCACTGAAGGCTCAGTCCAGGTTGTCTAAGTACTGGAATTTTGTTAAATAGCAGCTTCAGGATGCTTGACACCACCAGATCTAATCAGGCCAGTGCTTGCTGAAATTGGGGCGGCTCTGGTAGCTCCTTGCAGTTAAGTAACAATGAACTTTGACCTGTGGGTTGACTCACAAGAGATTTATCTGCAATACGCAATGGTGTTGGATAGTTTTGTTTGTTTTGTTTTTTGTTTTGTTTTGTTTGTAGTAGAATGGCCTTCAGAATCAGTGTCAATTTTTCCAACTCCTGTGTATCAAATTTAACAGCTTGGCACAGCCTAGAGTCGTCTGAAAGGAAAGCCTCAATTGAGAAATTTGCCTAGAACAAGTTGGCTTGTGTCCATGTCTGTGTGGGACTGTCTTGATGCAGGAAGGTCTTCCACTGTGGAGCAGTGCCATAAGACAGTGAGTGATCCCAGAAGCAGTGCACCTCCACAGTTTGTGCGTTGGGTTCCTTCTCAGAGTTTTTGCACTGACTTCCCTCAATATTGGGCCATTAATTGGAAGAATAAACAGAGTAAACTCTTTCTTTTCATAAGTTGCTTTTGGTCAGAGTGCTTTATCATAACAGCAGGACAAAACAGGAATGCCTCGTCATTGTCTGAGATACTGTAGTTTAGATCTTTGCTGTTTGCATGGTATCTTAGTGACTCCATTATGTGAACACACATCAAGACCAAGGCAACTTTGATAAAGGAAAACATTTAATTGGGGGTGGCTTACAGTTTTAGAGGTCCAGTCTAGTGTCATAGTGGGGAAGAATGGCAGTGTCCAGGCAGACATGGTACTGGAAAAGCCGAACCTTCTCTACATTTTGATATGATGACAGCTAGGAGGAAACTGTCTTGCTCAGATTGCCAGGAGGAAACTAGCTTCCATACCAGGTAGAGCTTGAGCATAGGATCTCAAAGCTGGCTACACAGTCTCACACTTCATCCAACATGGCCACTCCTAATAGTGCCACTTCCTATGGGCCAAGCATATTAGAACTACCACACATGGTTTTGTCCTGACTATAACAAATAGGTCCTGTAACTGGGGTCTATTTGTAATTCTACTTCTGTTGCTATTCCTAGCATTTCACTGAAATCTTAACCCTCTCAGTGTCTTCCATGAAAGCTGGAATCAACTTCCTTCAAACTCATGTTAACTTTGAGATTTTATTAAATATCTGTTGTCAGCCATCTTAGTAGTGAATCATTTCCAGAAGGTTGCCACAATCCTTTGCTCAAATCCCCCAAATGAATTACATTTTTTTCATTTATTTATCCCTGAACTTATAGCTTTACTCTGCTTTTCTGTAAAATTTTACTCATGTGTTCTGCTTTTATGCTTAGAAGAATTATTGGGTTTTTTTTGGATCATGATTCTTATTTGCAATAAAAACTACAATATAAAATGAAGTAAATTTTCACATGGTCCACATATTATAGGATGATTTATACTTAGTAATTATTAACAAGAGGTCAAATTACTTTCAAATTCAAAAATATGAATTTCTCAGTTATGAGAATTTTTGTCACATTTTTGTGTAACTATATATTGAATTGAATCTTTAAACATTTTTGCTAAAAAGTCATTTTAAATAACATAGTTGCTTTGTGATTATTCATTTTTTCTTATGTTCTTGGAACATAAGAGGACCTTGCTAAATCTTGTTGGAATGATGTATCATAGCTTAAGGTATCTTGTTTGACTAAGAAAAGATTATGAAAATTGAATTTTTGTCATTTTCATTACACTATTCCAAAGCATATTTTAATATTAAATTTCCTTTCTGTGCTTTAAATAAAAAAATCAAAATCTTCAGAAATTCAAGCTGTATTCATTGGAAACAACCTTAATAATTTGATTGGCAAGGCTTGTTCTTAGTGTCAATCTCTACATCCAGTTTTTCATATGACATTTGTGCCTACTTGCTGATGGAAGAGGCAAGAGTTTTGATACAACAATTTTAGCACTTTTACTCTAAATATTTAGATAGCCTGGGTGGGATGAGTCTGGAGCGCAGAGCCCCGGGAAGGAGCAGTCAGTTACTCTGAAGGAAAGCAGTGTGTTCTGGAAGCTGGGGTTCTGTGTATGCACTGGTGTAAAACGAGCACTGAAGAGCTTGTACCCTTTACTTTGGGAGCATGCGGCTTGAGTAATTAAACTACTGTGGTTCAAATCACACCTGCCATTTATGAACCAATAGAATAGCTTTGGAAATCATACTGTTGCTCATAAAGCCGTTGTGTATAGACACATGAGTGTTGCTGTACCCTTTGTTCATTCACACTGCACCTTGCCAGACATGCAGCATCCCTGTGCCCAGCGGTCTACGGGTTGTGTGCATCCCTACGTGGGACAGAGCACTTTTGGTCCTTCTGCATCTTTCCAAGATGTCTCAAGTGAGCTTTGCTTACTACATTGGAAGACAGAGGTGACGCGTCTCTGCAGATGGACAGATGGAAGGGACAGGGACTCTTGTGCATTATCAAGAGGCCCCTTTCCTGAGGCTTAGAGGCTCATGAGGAAAGCAGCCACCGTGTGTATAGGTGTCATTTGGTCCTACTCAGCTTGTGTGAGCTGTAGTTCAGGAAACTGGTTCGCATAGTGTTAACATTCTAGCTTTTCCTGTTATTGTAAGTATGAATTCCTCTTTGTCTTACTCTACAGTCATTTTCTTTGCCGGTAGATAAGATAATATGTTAGCTTCAGAATGAATAAATCTAAGCTCCTCCAGCTTCACTTGTCAAAGTGTAAGGAAATAAAAACAAATATAATTCAGCTCAGAAGTGGCATTTTAGTCCACGTTTTAAGTTTAAACTATTTATCACCTGGATTAAAATAAAGGTTTACCATAACTTTGCAATTTATACAGTATGACAATTTAAAAAGAATAATAAACCACCTCTCTTACTTTCATATGCTAAAGTTTTAGAGTGACACATGCACATACATGCATGCACATGCATCATACATGTTACAAACCAAATCAGGTACTAACTCTGTTTAGCTGCATTTTTAGAGAATTAATCTTAATTCTGTCATATATCATGATATTTTTCTGTTTTCCAGAATATTGGAAAGAAGATGACCTGCCAGGAGTTCATTACAAATCTTCAAGGGGTAAATGAAGGCGGAGATTTCTCCAAGGATCTTCTAAAAGTAAGCATAGGCATATTGTTATTCAAACATGCTTGCGTTCATGTTTACTGCTCATTGAAGCCTATGGTTGTGTAAGTTTGTAAGCTTTCTGTTTTGCCTTTTATTGGTGATATTTTTATTGAGCTTTGGTTTTGGTGCTTCAGATAACAAAGTTTTGTAAGTTAACAATTTCTGACAATCTGTATCACAGTAAGTAATTGAGAGAAAATAAGAAGCTATGGCTGGGTGGTGATGCTACGAGTTAGTCAGTGGTTTTCATGCCGCAGGAGATAGTTACTTTAGAAGCGAGCATCTGTCAGCTTCTGGAAGCATGCATGATGGCGTTCATTCCCAATCATGGGGATACTCCTCTGCCTCAGGAAACAGGTCACTCCAGGTGATTGTGGAGTGAGGGAGTTATTCGCAGTTGTCTTTATTGTTGGTAACATTCACCATGCTCTCATCAGTCTATTTTCTAGGAGACAAAAATCAACGTTGACATTCGTAGATTTTTACAGCATTATCAGTCAGATGTGTATTTGATCAAAGAATAATAATGGCTGTGGAATATGAGTGTTTTAGAAGTGGGGTACAAGAAATGCATATTGAGAATGTAATTTTTACAGATCTCTGTTCAGTCCTAGTGTTTCCTTTAAAACGTGGTACACATAGCTTTCTTTTGGAGTCAGTCACTTGGAAGGTTGCCTAAGAATGCTAGCACATTTGAATCATGCTGTGAGATGGAAATGTGCTTGTGGCGAGAGGTGCCTTTCATTATATTTTATGTAACTTTTAGTCTCTGTTATGGTGCTTGCTAAGCTGGGGCTGCACAGCCAAACCACGTCATCAGTCCTGTGTGATGTGTAAAGAAAGGGTAGAGTTCTGCCACATTTTGGAAAACCAAAGAAGGTATTAAATTTAGTACTAACAGACTCTAGAACACAAGACACTTAATTCAAGTGATTTTAAAAGTTACATGGTGAAAAATACAAGAAGAAAAGTTGTTTTGACTTACTATATAGCAATATTTTTAAAATTAAAATATAATCACGCCTTCCCCCTTCTCTCCAGCCTCTTCCAAGTCCTCCATCCCTTGAAACCCCTTGAAGTCAGGGCTTCTTTTTAAAACTGTTGTTGCTCTGTGAATACAGTGTGTGTGTAGTGTGACTAGTATGTATGTGATTCAGACGATTTTGCGGTGACCACTTGTTATTTGGGTAACCTAATAATTCGGCCAGTGGCTGGAAATAATGTTGGCATCAGTGTGGAGCCTGTCATGTGAAATATGGATTTCCTTTAGAGTAGCCCTTCGCCATTCACCCAGCATGACAACGTCTTTGTTTTAGTGTGGTAGGAGCAGGGATCGCTATCCGTTTCAGTTTAGGAAAGGTTTGAAAGCACTGTGAGTTTAATTTCATTATGGAGTAGTCAACCTTTCCCCATTCTCTTCCTTCTTTCTTTCCTCCTCTCCTCTCTTTCACTTTGTAAGAATGTTTTGACATGTTGCTTTCTTCTTCCTTTTACTTTGAACTATCTTTCCTTTTTAAGTTGGGAAGAAAACTGCAATTACCTGTCCGCTAAACAAATAAACCCAAAAATGCCTGTTATCACCTCACAGGTGTCTGAGTAATTATGTTTTCAATCTGAAATTATTCATGACATTCTGAGATTTTTAAAAAAATGTGCCAAGAGTGAACATAAAACTTTGAATATCCTTTTTGTAAAAGTATAATTTACCATATTAGTGATCGGAGATGCTTTTTTCCACTTTATTGAACTGGGTGTTTTGTTGTTTCCTATTGACCTTAGTTATTTATAAATCTCTTGGTGTCAGAAGTTACATTTAGATTTATTCTTGTTTAAATTTTTTTTGGATCAGAGTAACATTTGTACCAATATCTGATTCTGTGTGGTTGTGCAGTTGGCAACATTTTTTAAAGGTCCAGTGTTTGTTCACCAGGTGGTAAAGGACTCAGATTCTGAAAACAAATGTGGCCTTGTCCTCAGAGGTCACAAACTGCTGAGGAACAAGCGGGACCTTCTTCATATGATCAGTTCTTTTATAATAAAATGAAAGGACATAGTCTTTTGTTTTCTATCTAAACAGACAAGATTAAGAAAAATCTTATATGTAATATACATATGTAAAGGAAGTTAGTCTTCCTCTGCTATGTTCAGACAATGTATAAAATCTTGCTCTGTTTTTCCTTCTACTTTTTTAACAGGGTAAATGACAATTGGGTCTTGTCTACAATTATTTCAGTTCCAGCTTTTCTTAATTAGCCTGACAAAGAATTTGAGTGTTTTGGCAAATAATTTTCCCATAAGTTATTTTGAATAAAAATTGTGGCATCTATAATCCAAAATGAAGGAAGTTAGATGCAGAGAGACAGCCTGCAGTAGAAGTTATTTAGCTTCCAAAGCAGGTAGTGCTTGAGATGAGCTTTAATGTATACATAGAAGCCTTTACTTTTCATTCAAAATATTGGCTTCATTTTCTACCTCCTACAGTCTAGATGTTTGATTTAGTGTGGTTCAAATGCTTTATTTCCTTAAGGAAAGATAACACTGAATTTAATTTATTATAGATTTATTTGCATAGATTCTTACTAAATTTATTAATTAAATGCATTTGTTTCCTTGCTCTCTCCAAGGACAGAGTCTAGGCAAGATCCCTTTAGAAGCTTCCAAAGCTGCGTAGCCTTCCTGTATCTATTCCTCTGTTGGCTGGATGCTTTACAGATACACGCTTTGTTTTAAATGTAATTTCTCATTTGGTACTCTTAAGAAGATAATACAATTAAAAAATGATGGAAAATTTTGGCAGAGGGTTGCAGACTTTAAACAGACTCAGAGGTCAACAAAGAGAAATGAATCTTAGACAAAGATTAATGCATTTTATTGGGCAAGAAAGAAACATAATTAGAGAATACAACATTGTTCAATGCAGGTTTGTAACCATTAGCTTCTTATTCAATTATGAATGTAAGTAAGGGTAAACAAAAGCAACTAAAAAATAGTCTGAAACACTAGGGATAAAATTTTTGTAAGTTAAAACTCCGCAAAGGACCAGTTTTCATAGAGTCAACAAAAAGAACTATGGAAATTCTTCTAGAAAGAGCGAGAGCAAAGCCAGCCTAGCTTACTTCCAAATCTCCATGTGGGCCTCTAGTCTGCTACACTCAGCATGGGAAAAATCTGAAAACATGCCGTGACAGTGACCGTCACCTTACCTTCCTCTGCTTCCTACCAAAAGGCTGAGCACAGTGAGGTCTTCCCCTTTCTTTACCTTCACACCCTCTATGTGTTTGCCCTTACCCCTTTGCATTTGATTCTATGATAATCAAAGAACGAGTGCAAGTATAATTGGGGAAATATGAACGAGACCATATTTTATTGCTCTTGTTACCTGAGATGCTATATTATTCTTTTATAAATGTTAACATTGGATGGGACGATATAAGTTTACAAGTAATCCATTATTTTTCCTAACTGCAGGCTTGAAAACATAATGAGCAGATTCACTAAAAGAAAAAAAGGGAGTCATCTTCCTCTACTCAGTTAATTTAAGAATTATAATAAAATTGTGTTAATGAAATTTTACCGGTTTTTATGATTCTTTGACAGTATTGAATATCATGCAACATAGCTCAGATATTAAAAACAGTGAAAGTCATTAACTTATAATAAACATGGTTAGCTTAGGATATAAACACAATAGAGGTTTAGTAGACTGGTTTATGATGATAAATATGTGTTTAGATATTATGAATTATACAGAAGTAAATTCAGTATTTAAAACAAAAATACAATGGGGATTATTTTTGAAGAATTTGAAGGTGGGCCACAGTAAGAACCTATCATTCTTCAGAATATTGCTGGGAAGTCTTGAGGCACTGAGTGAAAAGCACAGCTTGAGACCAGTTGTCCAGTGAGCAGCACTGGCTTGGGTACCAGTGTCAACAGTGTTGAGGGATGTGCTCGTGAAGTATAATTCGGAGTCTCTTGTTTGGGCTTCTGTTACTGGATTGTTTGCTTAGATTCCCTCATGCCTTTCTCACTGTGTTTTAACCAAATGAAGTTGGAAACAATTAGGAAAAACAGAATTCTTTTTTCGAAATGTTGTGACATCAGAATGCATCAGAGTGCTTCATGGCGGAGTTTGAAATAAGCAATGTAGGATCTAGAGAGCAAGGTGTTGCACGTGGAGCAGGCCATATGACTGTCCAGCTTCCATGCACAGCACGTGGTCATGGTACCCACCCCTCAGAGTGGACAGAGGGATTAAGAGGCGATGTTTGTCTGTCTGTCATGCACAAGGTTTCCTGATAGGGTGGGAAAGTCCTGGGCCCTAAGTGAGTTTGAGAGTTGCTAATGATGTTACCAGTGATAGAATCTTGGGGAGGGGACTTAATGTTCATTTTACCTCTTTGTACCATAATAAATAAAGCGTCCGTCCTGTGCTATAGCTGTTGTGTTTTTCATGTGGGCCCATTAAGCATGTAAGTATCTACTGCCCAGCCTCTTCCTTGCTCTTTAATTCCTGTACCAAAAGTGTAAACTCAGTTTCCTTGTTGTGTTCAAACTTCTTCACCTGATACTTTTATAGCAGAATGTGGCTTGGCAGAAATTTAAGTTGGAAAATCTTGAGGGATTCATTCAGTGTCAGTGATGGGAGTGTTCTTAACACTGGTTTTGTTCTTGTAAACTCAAACCATAGCTCTTGAATTTGTCTTCCTTTCATGCTACTGGTTTAGACAAAGTATGCACAAATAATAATGCCAGTAAATGTTCAGAGCTAAATCTAAGAAAGTTGCTCTTTTTATAGCAGCAGTTTCAAAGGATCATGCCCAGAAGACTGAAGGAGAGGAAGAAGGGGGCCTCAGTCTGAAACAGGTCTAAACTTTTTATAAATGAAAAGCCAGAAGCGAATTCTCAAAAAATGCTTGATCTGAGTTATATCCGGAGTATGCAGTTGAAAATAGGAACTTATGGGTGGTATTTAAGTGTAGCTATAAAAAGAGCATCAAGTGCTGCCTGGAGTAGGTGAGCGCTCTAAGAGAAGGTCATGCAAACCTGGTAGCAACAGTATCTATGGAGAAAAGGGCTTTGGAAGCTTGTGCTAGTATAAGGAGGAGAGCCTTTGAAAAGAAAAGCTGTGGTAGTGAGCTTTTAAAGAGAAGAGCATTAAAAGTGATGGCTCAAAGTACAGACCCTTGCTGCCTTTTTCCGTGTGGCAAATCAAGCTGGGTTGTGTGATGAGAGGTCTGTTTCTGTTTCCGCCTCCTCTCCCCAGCAGTCTGGAAGCAGGCTGCTGCTTTCATGCCTGAAATCATCGTGGACGAATGAGATAATGTGATGCCTTCTGTATGGTTCAGATCTCGAATGAACACGGTGATGCTAATGAGCCTGAGTCCTTGAAGTAGTTGAAAATCTACAAATCATGTTGTACTTATTTATTTATTTTTTAAAGGCCCTCCCTAAAAGAAGCCTGTTAGAACAGTATGACAGACCAGATGCTGCTTAGAGTACAGACAGATTTTTTTTTGCCCAAAGGAAAAGCTGGATGGGGGTGGTAGTAATCGTTAAGTGTTCTGCGATGGAATATTAGTGATTCTCAGGCAGATTCTATTTTTAATTTGGTCACAAAGAAGCGCTGCAAGGTTCCATTTTCCAGTGCCTCCACAAAAGTTTGAATGTCAGTTTGCTTGGAGTGTTCGTAAAACATTGTCAGCCTACCCTGCACGTTAGGTGTTGCTGGTTCTCAGACATGACAAATCGCACACTGTAGCTTTGAACTTAGGATTTACCCAATGGGCCTGGGAGGCCTCTGAGAGTAAAGGTCTACAAAGTGTATAATTCAAGAATAAATGAGCTATCATAGCTAAATACTGTGATACATGTTTATTCATTAAGGAAGAATGGAACACATTTCAATTGAGGAATTTGTATTTGCCAGAAAGGCAGCTCACCAAGGAAAACTGTTCTATGGTTATTGTGATATACATCCGTGGCATGAAACAGACTCAAAAATCTGACAGCATAATTATTAGGGTAACCATTTTAATAATCTTTCCCTCCCTCTCTCTTTTACTTTCTTCCTCCTTTCTTCCTTTCTTCTATCCTCCCTTCCTCCCTCTCTCTTCATTCCTCCTCCTGAGTATGCCAGGAAGCACTCTGCCACCATTGAGCTATGCTTCCAGCCCTTCCCTGATCTCTTCCATTTGCATCACAAACATCACTGTGTAACTACAGGTGGATACAAGTAGTTGACACTGGACATTAGCCTAAGTGCATCTCAGAACCAATGTTTCACTGAATAAATAACTGTCATATCCAATTACATCTTCTAAGACAAACTAAATGGAAGTGTTCAGGTTCTTGACTTTTACGTTGAAATCATTTTTAAGAAATAGATTTTTTAAAAGGCAGGATCTCACTTTTAAACGGGCTAATCTGGCTTTACACTCTGTGTAGCCCAGGCCAACCTCAGACTGAGAAATCCTCTTCCACCAAGTGCTGAGGTTAGTTGCACTGCCATGCCACTACTGGAAAATCAGTTGTTTCTCAGAGTTAAAAGAATTAATGTAGAGGAAGTGTGTATGTCAATTGTATGTTGGTAGCAAGAAGTAATTGGATACTGATGTGAACAGAAAACAGAACCACTGAAGGTAATAGGTCCCTAAGTGGGACCTTTGTAGTTCTGCATAGCTTCTCAGTCAGTGGCTATATTCTATTCTACCAAGTAAGGGATGTCATGAGTCATCAGAACTGTTGGGCTGGGTTTGCTTAGTCTCATTAAGAGATGGGAGTGCAAAATAGATTAGGAAAAATTGCCAGAAAACCTATTTTATAAAGATTTGTTGTATTTAAAGAAATTAACTTCAATCACAAAACCAGCTAACATAATAAATTATTATTGTTTATTCCAAATCACGCTGGAACTTTCATTCTCTTTCCATGTTGGGTTCCTCTTGGTAGTTATAGAGAGCCTTGTATATTAAACCAGGAATAGATTAAAAATATTTGGTAGGGAAATTGAATTTGCCTTGAACATGTACAGACTTTGTCCCTGATCTTATTTACATAGTAAAACAATTATTGCTCAGGCACTTATATCACATTCATTGTTACAAGTCATCAAGAGACAGCTCAGAACTTGCAAGAAGATACATGAAAGTCCTGAAGAAACACTACAGTGTTGTATGCAGGGTGCTTGATTGTCACACTGTGTATTTGTGGGGGATGGGTGATTGGAATCAATACCACGTGGATGCCAAGACTGACTATTTTGACCTGCCAGCTTTTAGTGTTTAATCTCCCCTCAAGCTCTCCACAGGTAGACACAGTCTTCTGTGTTTGTGCTCTTCCTCTGCATTTTTCACTTCTCTTTTCTCAAAAATGTTGCTTTCTCAGAAACACCAAAAGCCACATTCATCGATACTTTTCATGGAATTCTCTTTAAAATATTTTTTGAATTACTATATAATGACATCATTTTCTCATCGTTTGTCCTCCCATACCTTCCCTTATACACCTCTTATCTCTCTCATTCATCTTCTCTTTACTTGTTGTTGTGTTGCTAAGTATATAAATACAACCTCTCAGAAGGCCATGCAGTGTTGCCTGTATGTGTACACGTGCACACACACACACACACACACACACACACACACACACACAGAGACACACACACACAGACATATACACATACACAGACACAGACACACAGATACACACACACAGACACACACAGAGACACACACACACAGAGACACACATACACAGACACACAGACACACAGAGACACACACACACAGAGAGATACAGAGATACACACATACGCAGACACACACAGACACACACAGACACACACACACAGACACACACAGACACACACAGAGATACACACACAGACATACACACAGACACAGATACATACACACACAGACACAGATACATACACACACAGACACACAGAGACACAGATACATACACAGACACACAGACACACACAGAGATACACACAGACACAGACATACACACACAGACACACACACAGACACACACACAGACACACACACAGACACACACACACAGACACACACACAGACACACAGAGACACACAGACACACACAGACACACACAGACACACACACACAGAGACACACAGAGACACACACACAGACACACACAGATACACACACAGATACACACACACAGATACACATACACACACACAGAGACACACAGAGACACACACACAGACACACACAGATACACACACAGATACACACACACAGATACACACACACACACACAGAGACACACACAGATACACACACAGATACACACAGATACACACACAGATACACACACAGATACACACAGATACACACACAGATACACACACACAGATACACACACACACAGAGACACACACACAGACACACACACAGACACACAGAGACACACAGAGACACACACAGACACACACAGATACACACACACAGATACACACACACACAGACACACAGAGACACACACAGATACACACACACAGATACACACACAGAGACACACAGAGACACACACACAGACACACAGAGACACACACACAGACACACACACACACACAGAGACACACAGAGACACACAGAGACACACACACAGACACACACAGATACACACACAGACACACACAGACACACACACAGACACACAGAGACACACAGAGACACACACACACACATAGACAGACAGACAGACAGACAGACAGACACACACACACACACACACACACACACACACACACACACACACACACACAGTGCTCTACTTGGCTAACTAAGGCAGGCCTTTCCTAGTGAGGGACATTCTCTCAGCATTACCTGTTTGCCTGCAGCAGAGATGGTTGTAGCTTTACCTCTTCCATCTTGACATGCGCATTGCTGTCCCATTGCCGAGGTCTTGTTTAGGCAACTGTGTTGCTGAGACTTCATGGATGTATAGCCTTTCTGACATTGCTAGGAGACAGACTCTACAGAGAATGCCTGGTCCTCTTGCTTTTCAATCCTTTGGCTACTCCTCTAAGTCGTCCCTGAGGCTTGGGTACAGGAATTGTGTTGGCGATCTGTCAGTTGAGACTGAGCAGCGCTCTACACCTTGTTCAATGCATTTTGATTGGCTGTAGTTTCCTATGGCTCAGTCTGTTGCAAAGAGGTGTTTACTCGATGAGGGCTGAGAACTATACTCATCTCTGTGTGTAAAGATGACTGTTTAAAATGTAGGTGGACATTATGTGGTTGTGTAAGGTGACAGTTCACTGCCAAATTCTATAATCTCACTTACCCTCAGAAGTTAGCTAGCTTTCCCATACTAGGCATGATTTTCTCTTGTGGAGTAGGCCTTAGATCCAATTAGAGAGTTGTTGGTTACCACAAAAGTATGTGTACCACAATTGTAACCTGGGGGTTATCGTGCCATGTTGGTCTCTGAGCTTATAGGTGACACAGTTGGGTAAGAATATTGTTTGTTTCCTTTCTTCATAGCTTGCCTGGGGTACCATGAAATCTAGTCCTCAGGGAGGAAGCTTTGAAGGAAGTCTCTTAAGGCAACTCTTCCCTTTCAGTGTCCCATTTGTCAAATGGACACATTCATTCTGTTGCCCTCCACTGTCTCCTAGTCACAAGGGTTTCCTTACCTTCAAGGTTTTCCCTAGAAAAACGAAACATGTTAATCTCTTTGGATACCTCAGCCACTTAAAAGAATGCTGTAAAGAAAAGCCAATTCAGATCCCATTGCTGAGGCAAGTCACCTCTTGGTGAGATTATTTGATTTTTTCGAAGTAGATATTTCCCTAGAATACAAAAGGAGCTAAATTATTATTTGTCTCATTTACAAAAACAAATTGTTTACTCAGAATATTATCTTAAGGGGATAACTTCATTTCAAGTTGTTATTCTTATGGAACTACCTTAAGCAAAAGGTTTTGAAAAGAGAAATATTTTGAGACCATATTGTTTGATAAAAAGAGTATTTCCTATCATTCCTATGAGAGCTGCTCAGCTCCTTCTTGCCCTCCTTAATGATTGATACTGTGCTCTGTATAGCATGGTGTACACACACACACACACACAGAGAGAGAGAGAGAGAGAGAGAGAGAGAGAGAGAGAGAGAGAGAGAGAGAGAGAGCGAGCGCACTAGTGTGATTCCTAGGGCAAGTGAGCTAATTTAATTTTTAACAAATACTTGAGATGATTGCAGCTTTTAGAGTTATCTTTGGTCCATTAAACAGTGCATGCCACAGACTGGAGCTGTCCCACAGTATAGCCTTGTGCAGTTCTTATTTCCCCATTAACTTCTGTGTCTAAGTTGAGGAGCACAATCCTTATTAGCACAGGTAGCATGTCATGACATGTAGCTTAGCGTCTGATAGAGTACATGATAACACAAATTAGGAAATGTGTCTATGTATCCAAAGCACTGGACTTGCTTTGCTTATCTAAAGTCAGATGGAATTTAATAGAATTTACAAGTTCCCACTTTACCAAGAGCTGTACTAAATATATTGAGTGAAGCAAAGATAAGATATTAGTTCTGCACCGAGAAATTTTTAATCAGTTATAGTATTTTTCAGACCTGGCCATCCACTAAAATCACTGGGATAAGGAAAGAAAAATAAGAGGCAAAAGTATCCCAACTCAAATGACAGTGTATAAAAGCAGTGCATGTCGGAGAATGGTCTTGCAATTTGACACTAAACTCAACAAACCCTGTATAGTTGATTCCGTTCAAAACAAATGGAAAAAAAGGTTATAAGAATAATCAGAACAACTTTATTAGCAGTAGTTCCAAATTAGAAATCATTCAGATGCCATCAAAAGATGAGGGGTGGTGGTTCCAATAAAAAATTACTGCATAAAAGTGCAAGAGAAGGGATTCCTGACACACAGATCACAGAAGAGGGATGCTGTATATGTGACCGGGCTTTACATGTTGATCTTGTTAGTAGAAGTTCTTGAGTGGCCAAAAGCAATGTATGATAGTGAAAAACAGATACACAACAGCAAAAATAAACAAAGTGGCTTCCTTCGGGGATGGATGCAATGACAGGAATTTCCTAGGTATGTAGAAATGCTGTCATTTATAGATTTTATGGCAAATGTCACTTGGGATTTGTGAGAAAGGCCTGGCTGCATTCTCTCTTCTCATCCCTCTTACCAACTGTAAGTCTCTCACTGCGTAATTCTCAGAAGCTGCCACAGCAATTCGAACTGTAAATAGGATATAATTCAAAGTGGGTCGATTAGTTCTCTGTTGCCATTTAAACAAAGTGCTGTGAGTAGGTGATGTGAAATAATGTAGACTTACTACATTGTTCTTAGGTCAGAGATTGGAGTCGATGTGGCCGCATTTAGTGCTTCAGCTTCCCCAGTTCAAAATCAAGCTCCGAGCAGGACAGTATTTCTTTGTAGGAACCCTAAAGATGACTCACTTCCAAGTTCATCTAAACTTCTCACGTGATTCAGACTCAGGTGGTTCCTGGTTATTTGCCAGGAGTATTCTCAGTTTCTAGAGTTGACCATTCTTTCCACATCCATCTTGAAATTCAGCAGCAATGAGCCAGGTCTTAAGACTTCATATCTATATGGTGACTCCCCGCCCCTGACCCCTACAAACCTGCCTCTGCCTCATCCCTCCTCTGCTTTCCCACCTCTGGCTCATACTGAGGGATATGATTACTTATAAGTCAACCTGCATAACTCGGAATAAGTTTTCTGTACTAAGTAAGGTCAGCCGCTTTAGTATCTACCAAAACACTTACTGCCAGGGTTTAGATAAGGATCGGATTGAATGAGAGAGAGAGAGAGAGAGAGAGAGAGAGAGAGAGAGAGAGAGAGAGAGAGAGAGAGAGAGAGACAGACTGACAGACAGACATATCCATTACATGTAAATTGCTGAGGACTTTTAGGCCAAAGAGAAACAATCACATTCTACAGGCAGAATTTAGTTGTCCTTTGAAAGACAATCTGGATCCAGAACAGGAGGTCTTTTTGATTGGGGGCGAGACTCAGTGGAGTTGCCCAGTGTGGAGAGGGAGAGCCCGGGCAACAGCATGTGGTACATTCAGAGCAGCCCTTCCACATGAATACACACTCTGCCTGCTAATTATTATTTACAGTGAGAGTTATTCAGGCCAATGTAGCATGAAGTCAGAATTTTATTTTAGATCAAAGTATAAAATAGAAATGTCAAAAAGTTTATGCTCATTTACTGGGCACAGTTGTACTGTTTTTAAAAAGACTGGGGCGGTTTATGCTGAGATTTTTTTTTTTATGGTTCCACCTTCACATTGACTGTTAGAACTTGGTAGAAGTACACTTGGAAGAATAAAAATCTATTTCCATATTTCTACATTTCTGAAAACTCCCAATCTATAATCCAAGGAATGTGACATCACATAAAACTATGACACTCTCACAGTATTGTGTCCACCCCTCCCCACGCCCCGCTCTCTGAGCACAACTAGTGGTCAATGTAAGTACAGACTTGGGAATGCTGCACGGTCTTGTGGCGTCTCTCTTTTGTCTACTTAAAAGTCACATGTGACATTCAGTGTTTTGTACATAAACTGTATTAAAGAAGAATTCTTCCTGTGGAAATGCCCTAGGTTTAGTGCTACTTAAAAAAATGGCTGCATATACATTTTTGTTTTGAAAGATATGTCTCTGTACAAAACATTATAGAATATTTCCTGCCTACCTTTTAAAAAATACAGTATAAGTTGTTTTTATTAAAATTTCTGGAAGTATATGTGTAAGATCTGAAATACTGAAAGCATTTCAGTAAGTAGCTGGTCCCTTTTAGAAGGTGGATATGAGAATTAGCGAGGCTATGGTGGCAGGGAGCCAAGGGGCCTTTCACTGGGCACTATCAATTTCTCTTTCCTTTGCTGGTGGATATTCTTAGTCTTCCCCAGGCTTACCTCACGTCTCTCACCAGTGTTTGTTTTCCTTCCTTCTCTTCCCACCTTCCACACAAATCTGGAATGATGTTGTCCATGTGATCACAGGCCCATGAAGGAAACTCATTCCCTCTGTGGTTTTTTCATGACGGTGCAGAGAGAAATAGTTATTTCTTGGCATAGGCTGTCTGAGTCGGTGTTCATGCTAAATCCTTCCTAGCAGAGCTAACTTAGCTCATCGACTCCTGCAAAGGAAGCACAACTCCTCACTGTGGGTGACAGCCTTGGTCACTGTCCTGCCTCCATCTCTACCGACATCTTGATTTAAACATTGCATTTTATATTCAAAGATGGGACTCCTGTTTCAAATCTGTCCTTTTCTGTTCGTTTGCTGCTTTATAAAGTTAGGATGAATTCACTGGAAGCTCTTAAATATGTTCTTCATCTCTGTGTTCTCTATTTCCACAATAGTCCTGATTTTCAGGGTATATGTCTTTGCCTGTCCACTCTGTCAGTTGCTTATATTTCTCTGGAAAAAAATGATTTTTTAAAGAATGAAACCAAACCAACCAAGTAACATGGGCTGGACCTTGGCCCCCTACACACATGTAGCAGATGTGCAGCTTGGTCTTCATGTGGGCCCTGAACAACCAGAGTGGTGGCTGTCCCAAAAGCTGCTGCCTGTATATGGGATGTGTTCATCAGGCTGGGCTGCCTTGTTAGCCTCAGTGGGAGAGGAAGCGTCTAGCCTCACAGAGACTTGAAGTGCACGGGTGGGAGGAAACCCAGGGAGATCCTCACTGGTTCAGAGGAGAAGGGAAGAATGATGGAGGAAGGATTTCGGGAGGGGGTGACCAGAAGAGGGGTTAGTGAGAAGGGTATAAATTGAATAAGTAAAAAACAAATTAAATAAAAATATTTATTCATGTTCTTTTCTTCCACTGTTCAAAACACTTAATTCAAAGCTTAATTTGAGGATCCTCCCTGTTGTAGTCCAGCAAATATTGGTAGGACTCAAACTGGTACACAAATTGTGTGTGTGTGTGTGTGTGTGTGTGTGTGTGTGTGTGTGTGTGTGTGTAAAAACCAAAAAAAATTACGAAATAGACATATAGAGATTTGGAATAGTGTTTATGTTTAATAAGCCATTCAGTCTTGAAAATCAACTTTAGCAAGTAATTTTTGTAATCAGGCTATTTGAAAACAGAGATACCACCATTTCAAAGCCAACCCTGCACGTGAACACACACACACACACACACACACACACACACACACACACGCAGTGAATAATATCTGTACTCATATACAACATTATTCCTTGGTTCCACAGAGTGTATCCTTGTTACTCATTTGCTAAATAAATTGATAGCTCTTTGACTGGCCATATACCAAGCCATATATAACCTATACCATACTTTATTATGGTTTAGGTTAGGAAGTTAAACCAATTCGGCTATAGGGGGTTTTCAAAATGCAAGTAAGAACAATAACAATAGATTTTACTACATTTTAGATACAATAATTTATAATTATGGTGAAGAAAATGTTTCAGTGAAGAATTATGCAGCTTTGGAAAAGTAGTATTTTAATGGTTGTTATCAGGTGAAAAAAAAATTCAGCACAGAATCGCCAAACTCTAGTTGTAGGTCGTTTTTCTAAGGCATGGGAACTAGCATTCAGAAACGATTCTGGTATGTATGTTTAGGAATTGTACAAAACAGTGTCAAATGTGGAATGACATCTCTCCTGTAAAATTTCTGTGTACAAATCTTGAGGACACTCTAGTATTGTTGGTGGTGTCAAGGTTGCCATGTCTTAGGTACTTCGGTGTTTAGTGAGTAGAGGCTGCTTTATTTCTGTACTCAAATCTGCACTGGTGCGACATATACTTAATAAACTACACTAACCATGCTCAAGTGGAGGAAAAAGTGTTTGCTGTATGGCTATTCATTTCCCTAATCTTTTGTTTTAAAAATTAAGATGTAACTTGCACTTTTTGAGGTAAGCATATAAAATTTGTTTTCCATAAAGTATATAGAAAAATGTAAATAGGAACTTTTAAAGAAGTAGTCTGTTAATGTTAGTCGTCAGATAAGAGTGATCATCCAGAGACCTGTCCGTTACACAAAGGCTTTACTAATCTCTGAGGTCATGGACTTGTTGTCTGTTATGGTGGAATGACAGTGGGCCTCAGTGTGCTGCTAGCCACTGACATCTGGGGCTGTGTGCAGTTCTCTGAAGCATGAGGCTTGATTTAGGAATCTACTTAATCCTCTAAATTCTGTAATTCTAGGCCGTAAAATCTTTTATCAGGGAATAAAGAGACTAGCTCTTTGTCTTTGTAGGAAATAAAAACCCAAAGGTTTTATAATTTAGCTAGAAATAGGTAATTCTAGTGCAATTATTATAATGGTTAAACCCTGAGGAAAAGGCATCAAATGGTGATGTAATCTGTAAGCTATAAGCTAAAAATAAGATAAATAGCAATTTGGGGACACATTGTGGTAGCATTCTGTCTGAGTGCCAGCAGGAGCCAGAATTCAGTAGGATCATCACAAGGCTTCTTTCTTCCACATACTACAGTGTGACTGTATACGGAAACGTATTTGTAAAGAAGTACATTTCAAACAACACGACTTTTCTTACAGATATAGAAGTTTGGTGGTCCTTTCTCTGTTGTGTCTGCTGTGTTGATTTCTTTAAGTGCTAGAGTACCATGCCTGGCCATAGAAAGTCACTGCTTCAAGGCTATGTGGCAGACACAAGACTCAGCTGCTTTTGAGTTTGGGCTCTTCTTGGTTTGGTTTTGGAAAGATAGTTCTAGTTTTGCCTTGATGGGGTAATAATATATATGGTTGCATGTTGTAAACGAGCTTTGCTTGTGTTAAATATTAACAAATCCTCTGGTCTCAGAATTAGTATATCTCAGAATTAGTATCTACTCACAGTTAGGTCTCGTTTCCCCTGACTTCACTCATCTAGTATATATCTGCTTCATGTTGCATTTTGTAGGATTTAACAAACAGCAGAAAAAAATTAACTAATTCTTCCCCATATGGATGTGGAAATTTTAAATTTCTTTGCCTCCTTCTTGTTAGCTATCTGTCTGGAGATGAAGCAGTCTATCTTTTCAGAAGGTACCCAAGTGAATTCACACTTAAAGGACCCACAGGAGATCCAGAGAGAGCCCTGGTGCTAGGTTCAACCTGGAACAGCTGGAGGGCTGGGAGTGTTGTATTTGCTTCTCAGAAGAGATGTCACTGAAGCTAGCATGAACAGACTGTAGTTGTGGGGCAAGTTGGGTGTGGTGGTGACTGAAGATTTCTCAGTGTTTCCTGAGGCACTTGCCTTGCTGGGGGCCAGTTTGCTAATGTTAGGAATGGAAGATCCATTTTATTAGAAGTGTACAGAATCTGGAAAGGCTCTGGATGCATTGGTGTTCCTTACTTTTTTAGGTAAGAACACTGAAGAATTATCAAGGGTAGGCTCATGAATGACTTGAGACTTTTTTCAGGGTCTCTCAGACAGTGTCTATTGTCAATAGTGTGATCATTTGACTGCTGAAAGGCCCAGGGAGAATAAGACTGAAGGTATGCTTTATTCTTTTTGAGAAATTTACAAATGCAACACCACAGTGTTTTAATCTCTAGCTGGAAAAGGTCACCGCAGGCTGTCAGAATTGACAAGAAAGGAAGCTGAAAACAAGGGGATTGAGCTGGAATTAGATTCCGGGGAGAGAGGGAGGGAATTGATTGTCACAGCTCAGTGCTAGTGAAAGCAGTGTGGTGACCATCCTGACACAGCAGACACTGTCAGGGTGGGGCCAACTCAGTGTCCAGAGTGGTAGGCCATTTGGAAACCAAACGTGGGAACAGGAGGTAGGAAAACCCCATTCTGTGGGGATGGAGCTGGCCCACGGGTACCTACTTCTGTACAGCGGCTGTTTCTGAGCTGAGGAACTCTGTCCGGGTTGTTCAGCTAATGTTTGCTCGATAGCGTCCATCTCGCAGTAGGTCTGCAAACCCTTGTATGCGAGCATGTTCGTGAGCAAGGCCATCGCCAAGCATCAGTGATTCTAGATTTGCTAATAGATTCTCTCTGATTACATCAGTGATCTTTTGGAAAGAACTACTGGTTTTCTAAAGACAACTCCTGTGCCATTTTCACATAATTTTTATATCCTCTAAAGATACCTGCTTTAAATGAAGAATAATGGTTACTGCCCTTGAGTTTAACTGAAAGGCTGAGCAAATTTAAAAATGTTCCTACCATAAAAGTATGTTTAATCAACATTGTGACATGGCCTTATTTCCATATAACCGTACGTGTATAATTTAAATTGATTTGCAGTAAGTTAAAATTGCCTTATAGCCTACCACCCAAAGAATTCTAGAGCTCTGGAGCTCTGTTTATTACTAATAAAAGATACGTGTGGCCTGTTAGCTCTAGGCCTCTAGACACACATGCACACAAAAGTGGAAACTAAGAAATGGGTTCCAAAGCATATCATCCATTCTTTGGTTTGCAGCCCTATAATAAGGCACAGATGTTTAAGGATAGTTTCTGGTCCATTGTAGCATTAAGAATACACTGTATTTACATTTGAACTTTTCCAAGTTTGCCCAGCCCCGTGCTTCTTTAAATACTCTTGGTATTTCAACTAGTCTAGAACTAATAATTAAGCTTAGGAGCACCCATTTTTCTTGTATATCTACTCTTCTTCTACAAAGATTTATTTATTGTTTAAAGTTTTCAAATCTTTGGAGAGAATCATGCAGTTTTGCTTTCAATTTTAGCTACGCAGTGTTTCTAATTTGAATTATTTGTCTAATGAATCTTTCCTTCTTTCTTAAAGATATTTATCATGAAGTTTTACCCACCTGAAATTTTTCCGATTTTTCTCAAATATATCATTTAAAATTATTATTGAGCCACAAATATGTTTAATTAAATTACTGGGAGAAATAAGCTTTTGGTCCAAGTTTCAAACACTTTATGATGCATCAGTGCTGAATGCCTGTCTTAAAATAGGAAGAAAAGCAACAAAACTAAAACCTCTTTAAGTTGCCTTATCTTTGAAAATATTAAGAGATGAAATTTTTGATGAAAAATACTGGGATTTTCTATAGAATATGATTTACTTTCTGGGGAGAGAATGAGGGAATTTCTGCTTTTCAGTATAGCTTACTTCTTGGAAATTTTTAATAATTCAAGGAAGTAAAAAATAGTGTCTGTGGAACATGAGCAGACTTGCCAGCTCTTGTCCTGAATGGCTAGTGTCTGAGCACTGCTGTCAATTGTGAGGATTAGGTACTACTTTGGGCCTTTCTTCCTTGAAATGTATAGTTTATCTATGGTGGAATTCACATTTCAGGTAATTTTAAAGTATTAAATATAATGCAGACCTTATAGTTGTTTTGTGGGTTTAAGTATATATCATCTGCTAGTTGATATTAATCTCAGAAAAGAAAATGTACATACACACACAGAAGTTAATCTTCCCAACTAGGACGTTAACGGACTAGACAAGAGTTAAAAGTTACATTTAAAAATGACCTTACTGAGCTCTCTCATTTGATAAGCAGGAAAAAGTGGGTTTCAGAGGCAGAAAGAGTTGTCTGATGCAAAGGACCCACTAGTGAGCTAGCATATAGCTTAGGTGTAGAGAGGGTCCTAGCACCTGCAAGGCCTTCAGTTCCATTTCCCCCTTAAGGACACTTTTACCCTGTAAAAAAAGCCCAGTGCTAATTCTTAGAAAGTTTTACTGTTATATGGTACCGAGCTGTAGAACTAACCTTTGATTATGGATTTCCTGGTTTGTTTGTTCGTTTTTCCCCTGTGATCCTAGTTTAAGAATTTGTATTTCCTGATTCTCAATCCATTACACTTTTCTTGGATTGAGAAATATCACATTGATTAACAGTTTTTTAAATCATGCAAAAAATAGCTCGAAGTCATTTCCCATCTGTAAATGGAGAAGACATTTACAAGCAGTTCCTCTTGGTCACAGATGGGACAGAGGAATCCTGTACCTGCTTTACAAGGATCTGTGAGGTGAACAGTTGCTCAAACAACAGGAAACCATTTGCCGCCGTTGAAAGCAAAGCTCATTCTAATTAACTCGGAGTGGTTTTTCTTTCACATTTTATAAAATGAGAAAATAGACAATAGATCAGAGAGAATCTATGTCTGGGGGAAAGAGTATCATTTTCTCCCCTAAACTTGTACCTGCAGGGCAGCTTTGTAGACACATGCACGTCAGAACATTGTAAGCACGATGTGTAACTTACTGAGCTGGAACTAGCAGGCAGGCAAGGGTATACTCGAACGGTCCATTATTTGTGGTCATGTGTGAGACCCTGGGTTCCATCCCCAGCAGGGAAAAAGAGAGCAGTTTAAGTATCCGAGTTCAAGGGACAGTTCTATTCTTTCCTAATTGCCTCGTTTGTAAACTAATGAAGTGCCTCTTTAGCTGTGTGTTAGAGCCAAGTGGTGGAATTAAATAGCCAGGTGGAAATACACGGTACCGAGTCTCCATCACCAGAAAACTTCTACTTTTCAGTAATCCCTGGACGTGGGCTTTAAAGCCTCCCATGATTCTAATGGGCAAACAAGCCAGTGCAGAAGAAGAGTTTAAAGATCTTTTCAAGGACATATCATTACCCATTCCTTAGTTGCCTGTGTCACATTAATCTAGCTTTGTGCTCTGTGTATGTTTCAGAAGGAGCCTCTGGTGTCTCTGTTAGCATCCATATCGAATCTCTACCCATTACCTTCAGCAAGCAGTCCTGAGATGCTTTTGTGATAGCCAGACTTGCCTCTGCAGAAACCCCAAACTACAATTCCTATGTGCGTGGTAGCATTTGGATACTTGGAGATTACTTGCTGGACTTCACCCACAAAGTTACCTCTTCTGATTCTTGGGACAGGGATTTGATATATAAAATAAGCTGACCTAGAGCTAACGGCATGCCCAAAGCTGGACTGGAACTGGTAATCTTTCTGCCTCAGCTTCTGAAGTGCTGGGATCTACATGTAAGCCATTATTTCTGGCTTTAGTTCCCTTTTCTTAGGACAAAGTATTTTCTCTTAATCATATGGCATTCTTAACAAATCTCAACATCTTGTTTGCTATGTTCTGGAACATCACCTGCTCTTGCCAAGTTGTTCAGCAGAGATGGACACAGGTCCCCAATAATAGAGGAGGGAACAAAAAGTTGGATGAGTGTCAGGTGTCCTGAGCAGGGGGTCTACATAATCTACTGGTAAGCACAGTAAGTGGCACCATTCCAGACATTCTTCAAGTTTTACTAAGTGACAGCTCCTTAAAATATGTTAACATGTTGGGATAAATTATTTAACCTTCAAGTTTTTAGGTTTGAAAGGAAAGACAGAAGAGCAGAACAGGTAAATACCTTGTCTCTGGGTTATGATGCCTGGGGTAGATGATGATTGGTGATACAGGGTGTAGTAGGTCCTTGTAGCAGTTGACACAAAGGGATGGCATGGCAGCCGGAGCACTAGGCAGCTGGTGCAATTGTGTTCATTGTCAGAAAGCACAAATGAACACCAGGGCTCTCCTTGCTTTTCCTTTTCATTCAGTCTAGGACCCATCCAGGTCAGGGTGAATCTTCTCACCTCAGCTAAAACTCCCTGGAATGCATGCACACACAAGTCCAGAGGTGAGTCTCCCGTGAGACTGCAAATCTCAAGTTGTCAAAGATTAGGCATCACCAGGAGCATTTTATTCCAGAGCCTGGTGCCATTTAACCTGTTCTTAGAGGTTTCTAAGATGTAAAATAAGAATATTAATTTCTAAGTTCTTTGTCCACTCTGTACATTAATAAATAAAATTAACAAATTTTGTTTATAACAAATGTATCATCATATGTTCAAATAAATTGATCTCTTGGTACTGTTAGGAAAGTAATGGAACTAATAACATTGTCTGGATTTTCATATATAACTAAGATTCTTGTTATTTCTTAGTTAAAAATCAATGATAAGAAAATTAGATTCTAGATCTGAAATTTTTGCGAAAGAATATGAATTGAACCTTGTAGAATTTTGTATGATTTTACAAGAGTATAAAGTTATAGTGTAATGTTTATTTTTATGGTACTCTCAATTTTATAATAATTTCTTTCTCAGTTAAGAAATTTCTAAAGTAATTTTCCATATAAAATTTTTATGCTAATTATAATCTATCACTTATATATTTTAAATGAATTTTTAAGACGGCGTTTGTTAAATGTACCAAATGGGTTTCTAAAACATAGTTTTCTCATTCAGATGGTCATTGTCTCCATTGAGCCAAGTAGGTCCTTTCTGGCTCTGCATCACTGGACAAATCCTTCAAAGGAGGATTCTTGGTATCCACTGGTCCTCCTGCTCTCACAGGGCTGCCTGAGATTCGCTGATTCTAAATTCTCTGCGAATGAATTCCGCAGTCTCCGCCTATTCATTCTGAACTGTGGGGGCCATGGGACCCTCTGTGTGGTTACTTTAGCTTCAGGGGTTTGTAGGGCTAATTGTAGAAAGGCTAAGATTAATTTTTTTTTTTTGTTCACCAGCTCAGAGCATGATGGCGAGTGAGTACTGCAGGCACCCCAGCCATCATTTCTGACTGTATGCTAAGGTAGCGTGGCCCTGTGCGGTGTCTACATCACCTTCTAAATGACTGGGTTCAGGAGGATGGAGAACAGTGTTTCTGAGGACAGTTAACAAGGAACTGTAAGCCTTCATCTTAGGCAAGGACTGTTGGTTTGGTGACACAGAAAGCCTTTGTACTGATGTTGCTGGGTTTTGGAAGCTTTTGATTTCAGCTTTAGAAATAATCATTGAACACCCGCAAAAACATCAGAGTGGGAATGCATGAGCCTCTTTTATTTTATAAATAATCATTAAACACCCTCGAAAACATCAGAGTGGGGATTCATGAGCCTCTTTTTATGTCGACATTCACATTCACTGACAAAACTTAAATCCAGAGAGAACTTTGGAGACTTTCTACACAGTCACTGTATACCAAAGAAGGCACAGAAACTCCACTGGCTCAGTGGCTCTATTTCATATAAATAAGTCATGTGTATATAATTCATACATGCTTTATAGTTAATATAAATGTTTAATATGAGTACTCGTAAAATTTGAGATTTAAAGGATTAAGTAATTTATTAAGGACAATAGATTAGAACTAATATTCGTTCTGTCTTCCTTCTTTCAGGATTAGTGAGTGACCTTTCTATGTTTTCCTTGTATACTAGGACCAATGTTCATCAGTATGAAGAATTATGGAGACTTTTAAGTAGCAGTAATTATTTTTCTAGACCTTTGAATGTTCCCTTCCTTTATTCCTGTAGGTAGGATCTATATTTTCGAGCTAGTGATCTATATCTATAAGCAGAAAGTGGGCATGGGGATGGATTTCCCAGTACTTGTCATTTGTATGTAAATCCTGTACAGTATCTCTTGGCCTCTTGTATGGTTTAGTTAGAAAGCTTGTCCCCTTGTTTCTCTTACTCTCCGTAATCGGACTTGGAATTCCTCATCTTATCCTAAGTGACTTGCAGGCTCTAAACTTGTCCACTACTGAGATACAGAGATACTGAAGGTCAGGTGAAGATTCACTGCATTGATTGGCTTTTTCTTTGCATTGAGTGTGGGAAGAGTAACGGGACAGAAACTGAGTTAGGCGACACTGGCACGGAGCACTCACCTGCGCTGTGTTGCTAGGCCACCTCTTTTCAAGAGAAAGTTTTGTCCAGGCTCGACAGAGGTGGTTTTTAGGAACTGAGAATCATCCCCGCACGTCCTCACTGTGTGCACCCCTCTGTCTCCCTTTCTTTGGCAAAGGTCAAATAGGAGGAATTCCACTCAAAACGCAACAAGGTCGCCTTCCTCAGCACTGTGTCTGGCGCAGAAGAGAGAAAGCTGCAGGGATTCGCAGTGCTGTGACTCATCTGTGAGCTTCAGTTTTCAACTATGGATCTTCCGAGTCTAATGCACTCTAGAAACTTCATAGAAACATTGACATTTAAAAAACACTAAACTTTCCAATTTTAAGAATTTTACATTTTCCCATAACAATATACTTGGTAACTAATTTTTACTTTTTTTTTAAATGTATATTTAGAAGTAGTGAGAGATTCTGTAGTGTTTTGTTTGTCCTCTTATTGTCTTTTTCAAATAAAAGGAATCCTGATTGGATATTGTGATCCTGGTTTCACCTGTTACATGTTTTCATTTTTAATCTTTGTGGGCATGAGATATGACATATTATCAAGGAACGGCACCTGATGCTCTATGACCTATGTCCTTATCTTTGCCTTTCATTTCTATTATATTATTGTGATTCCCTTTCCAGTGGTTTGTGGGCTTTATGCACTCATCGGAGGGGAGGGATCTGTCTGCATTTGGTCTCTGAGGTAACTTGTGAGACTGCAGTAATTGTGAGTCTGCAGAGGGTGTGTCTCCAGGAAAGGAAGGACGTCTAAACCAACTGCCAGAGAGAAGCCAAGGAGCCCCAGCCTACAGTTGTACCATACTCAGGTATAAAATGGGGTGTCTTGATTCCCACTGAGTTCTGCCCACAACTTCGCATGCACAGAGCAAACTTTTCAGTATTTTAAGCCAACAACATTGTGGTTGCTCATTTTGTAGAGATTGTAATGGATTACTGAGACAGGATTTATATCCTGCAAACCATCATATCTTTAATCTCATCATATCATCAGTTGCTTATCGCGTCTGTTTACTGCTGTTCTGTTATCCATGTTACAGCGGGATCTGAATGGGACGGGCAGTGTGTTAACTATGGTACTTATTTTCAGTAGCTGCTGTGCAGTTAGTGACAATCCTTTTTTTGTTAAATTTTTAAATTATTCTTTGAGAAATTAATGTTTTTATTATATCCACCACACTTTTTGTTACCCACGCCAACTCTCTCCAGGTCTTTCATCTCTTATTTATCTTTATTTTTAGTAGAACCTACTGAATCCCATTAGTACTTTTCATAAGTTCACATACATGGGGACATCCACTTGGTGGTTAACCTACCAGGAACCCAACTCCTAACAAAAACTGACTCTTCTTCCCCTAGCAGCTAGCAACTACCACTAGCTCCCCAGCTAGGGGTGGAGGCTTGTAAGCACATCCCAATTCATTATAGAATATTGATTGGTTTCATCTCATACAGTCAACCACAGCTACAAATACTATGAAATCTTGAGTGCAAAGGTCCTGTCATTCCCAGAAGGCCCTGTTCCTACTTCCTCTTTTGCCGTGTGAACCTTCTGGGGAGGCTAGATAATGTTTCTGTGTATGTCTTTCCATCTATCTGTCCATCTGTCCATCCACCTACCCATTCATCTACCTGTCTGCCCATCCGTCCATCCATCTATCCATCCATCCACCTGTCCATCCATCCATCCATCCATCCATCCATCCATCCATCCATCCATCCATCCATCTTTGTCTGTGTATGTGTGTTCCATTTATGGTTGAATACTCTAAGGATACTTCCTCTCTCTAGTCTGTCCAGTTTTGAGTATGACATGAGTATCATGAATCACCAACAACTTTTCTCTGTTTTACAGGAGGAAATCCATGTCTGGTATGGCAAATCTGGCCAAGAAAATGTATTGCTGGGTAGCTTATGGGCTCCAAACCAAGTCCAATACTGTGGTTTTGCTAAACGGAGATAGTATGGAACTGCCTTCTAAATAAAGATCTGTGCACTCACAGATGAGTAGAGGTCTCTGGGAATGTTAGTCTTTGTCCTTTGGACCGCTGAGAGAGACTCACATCTGGTGAGTGGGCCTTTCTACCATTCAGAGCAGATGTGTGACTCGGCATTCCTCTACAGGACAGAGAAACAAGTGGTTTCATGCAGTTTTTTGTGGAAGAAAAAATGATCCTTCTGTCTCCACAAAACACTTGATTACAAAAAGACTTATTCATAAAGAGTCTTTTCCTTTCACCTCTATAGTCACCTCTCAGTCTTCTTGAATAAGATTATACATCTATTTTTTTTAACGGATACAGAATAAAAAAAAAGATACATGAGAAAATAAAATTTTAAAGCAAGGCTGAGACGTTCCAGGGGGAGTTTGCAACGTATATCTCCTGTTCAAATTATAAGTGTTCCCAGGGCAACTAAGAAGGTAGTTATTTAGTTTTATTTTAAAACTTCTGGAAGGATCTGGAACATTTTAACAGTACAACTTTTAATTTCCTGAGCAGAATGAATACTGGTTTTAAGGTCCTTGCATCAGCTTCTACAAGCAATTTCCTTTGAAAGCTCAGGGTAGCATTTTTCTCATTTTGTTGTCACTGTTTTTATATTTAAAAATTAATTGTTTTTTTTCTGTTATCTTTCTGCCTTGCAAATCCAGTCTTCAAATTCTCCAAAATAGTTGATTTAAATGAATTACTAATATTATTCTTGATCTAGTTCAATATTGGATGGATAAGATAGAAGAGTTCAAAGATTAGACTTGCTTTTCAGTTCAACAGAGTGGATCTTGATACACACACCTG
This sequence comes from Rattus norvegicus, assembly GCF_021556685.1. Lineage (NCBI taxonomy): Eukaryota > Metazoa > Chordata > Mammalia > Rodentia > Muridae > Rattus > Rattus norvegicus. Next base: position 27,959,780 of record NC_141549.1, read on the forward strand.
ATGGTGTTTCTTATTTTGCGATTATGACTTTAATACTTTATAGTTGAGATAAATGGCCTGTTATATTGGGAAAAGAATGGTTTTGAGGTGTTAATGAAAGGATAATATATTCCAGGGGTAATTTTTTCTTTTCTTCTTGCTTTCTTTTTTTAATTTTACTTTTTTTTACTCTTTTTTGAGATACAGGATTTTTATTTTAAATCTAACTTATTGTCAGTAAGACTAATCTAAACTTTGTCCTTAGATAAGTGTTTGGGGGATGTGTATTTTAATTTATATCACCCACGATGGTATGTTTACTTATTTACATGCTATTTTTAAACTGAATATATTTCTCAGTATATAGTATATTCTGATTATTGTTTCTACTCCCCCATTTCCTTACAGTTTCTTCTACTTTCCCACCCACCCAGATAAACACCCTTTCCTTTGTTCCCCTCATTAAGAAACAGATAAGCATATTATAATAGTAATAATAATAAGTAATTTTTATAAAGCTATCAGACATATAATAATAACAAAAACTAACGGGTATCTAATGATAACACAACAACAACAACAACAACAATAACCTAACTTTAATACAAAATAAAACAAAACAAACTAGAATAGTACAAAATAGCAAACAAAAGTGAACCAAGACAAGCACAAGAAACACATCATGACACTAAGACACATACTTCACACACAAAGAAAATCCATTAACACAAAGTTAGAAACCATAGTCTCCCAGACAAAGCATTTTAAGTCCCTCTCCAAAAACAAACAAACAAACAGAAAAACCCAAAACAAAACAAACAAAAATCTCTGATAATACCATTGAGTTCATTTTGTGTTGGCCGTTTCCAGTTGCCCTTAAGTGTGGTTCGTACGCCCAGTGGTATTTCATTGGTGAAAACGAATTCTTTGTAAGTGGTTGTGAATTGGAGATAGCTTCTATGTTAAGGATGGAGGCTGTGTCTACTTCCCATCTCAGTACTTGAGCCATCTTGCTTAACCCGTGCAGGCCCTGAGGAGCTGCCACAGCCTGTGAATTCATATGTGCTTTAATTTTGTTGGGTCTTGGTATCTAGGTTGTTTGTTTGTTTGTTTGTCTACCCAGTCTCAGGTTCTTGGCCAGCTGGGCAGTGCTGGGCATGGGTTCTATCTTGTAAAGTGGCCTTAATGCCAACCAGATAGTTGTTGGTTATTCTTCCGGAGTAAAAGAGAACAGAGAAGGATGGTATTTTGGAGGAAATTCTAGTTTTCAAAATTTTCATCTTAATCTAGCTACTCTTTGGTTCCTATTTTAACCCTAGAACTCAGGCTATTTATGTGTTTGTTACATTTTTAAAATATATCTCCTGTGAGTCTTTAGTATTTTAAATTTTCAAAAATTGATTGCTAAATATTCAACCCAGGACATTGGCCCCATTTGGACATGGGAAGATTTGGAAATGTACTTGGTTATTAGCACCTGTTCAGATAGCTGCTATCCATGTTGAGTAGAGGCCAGAAATCATAGTGATTACTCTGTGGAGCACAGTGTCTGACCATGGAAGGTAACCAGGAAGTGGTTCTTGAATGCATGTGTGAAAGATCAGACAAGTAACAGTGCTATAAGATGTCTTTCTTTTCAAATAGTTTCATATATATAATGTTATTTTACAAAGTTGTTACACGCTATCTGTGCAATATCAGAGATCAAAGCTAGATAATTATTTTGGTTGCATAAGAGAGTACTTGCCAGTTGGTAGCTGGAGAAAGAGACATTGACTTAACACATTAATAGCTGAGCATTGGTGTCTTAGTTGATCATACCATGGTACCTTCATCTACCACATGCCTTGTCTTCATTTTGTTGTGTGGTTGTAGAATGAGCATAATCCTTTAGAGTTTTCCATAATAATATTTGGTATGTAAGAAGTATTATATTGGGGAAAACACATAGTATTTGTAATAGGAGAACACAATAGTTTAGTAAATACATTTCTTTCTTTAGAAAATTAGACATGAATATACCATGTGATGGCCCTGTATAAAATGGGGGGGGGAGAGGCTTTAACTCTGTGATACATGCTTCCTAGTTTCTGTTCTCACTGGAGTTTGTACTCTGCTATTTCAGTGAAGGAGAAAATAAATTCAATTAATAACAGGAGCTTTACTGAGGTGAAACATTGTTTAATGCACTGTAGCAGCATTCCTATGAAAAATGGGATGATTAACTTCCTCAGTAGGAAGGTTCAGCTTGGGGATTTATTTCCTTCTCTCGTGTAGTAGGGTAGAGACCAGAGTGTGAAGTTCCTTCCCTGACAAGGACACTTAGAGCTTTCATAGTGATTTTTCATTGATGGCTCAGAGTTAGTGCAGGGTGTTTAGAGGACGGACACATTTGGAGGTGGCTATGTAAGACAGTAGCTAAGTGTACAGTTGCTTAGAAGTGCTGTGAAAGTCTAAGACTCTTTTAGAAACCCCTCTCCCTTCATCTTCTTTCCCCGCTATTTTTCTGTAATTTTTCAATCCTATTTTTACTGTACACTTCTTTAATACAATGCTGTGTTCTCCAGAGGACCACACTGAGTCTAGACTTAGCTCTCTTCATCTTGAAGTAATTTGGGGTGAGACAGGGTGTTCATTAGTGTATCACCAGGGGCTAATGCACGGCTTGGCACACATGAGGCTCTTAGCTACTTTTTGGATTTGTGGAATGAGTAAGAGCTGAAATATATGATACAGAAACATGATAGCAATTCCAAGCTGAGGTAATCGGTGTGAGTGGGGTCCCAACGTGAAACTTTATCCTGAATCCTAAGTTCCTTCATGACAGATGTTTGACAAACTGTATCCCAACTCCCTTCTTTTCTCTCATTTTCTTAGAATTATTCATTCATCCAAAATTAATGTTTGAATTTTTACTCATGTTATATTTCTAGGTGCTGAAGATGGAACATTATAAATTTATTTTATAGGATTTATTTTATATTGGATGGAGTTGTATAAAATGGGCTAAATACAAGTGTGGACATTAGATTAGTTGGGTGGAAGGGCAATGGGGAGGACAGACTCACAGGTAGGATGCACTGCAGAGTCAGCTGCAATATTTCCCTCAGCAGCATAATTTTACGGTGGAGAGAGCTCAAGGATGGGGAAGGGCAGGGCACTCATAGACAAAGAAGACTCTTAGCCAGCACTAGGTATGTAGATCGTGAAGGTAAGAGGTCAACTCAATAAGACTGTCAGAATAGGGGTTATGAGAGCTAGCTTTGGCCTATGTTGGAGGCAGAGGGAGAAAGATGACTGAGACAAAAAAATAATTATGAAATGTGTATATATTTCCCTCTCTCTTTCCTTTCTCTCCCTCTTTCTTTCTCTTTTCCCATACTCTTACCCTCAGTCCTCCTCTTTGTGTGTGTGTGTGTGTGTGTGTGTGTGTGTGTGCGCACGCATGTGCATGTGTGCATATGCACACACAGGTATATGTGTGTCATGGGCATGTATGCAGAGTTCAGAAGACAGACAAAGGCGTTGGTCCTTGGTTTGTTTGAGACAGGGTTTCTTTTGTTGTTAATTGCTCCATACTCCATACTGCCTGGCCTATGTCTGACAATTCTCCTGTGTCTACGTCCTGTGTCTTGGTAGACTCATACTGGAATAACACATATGCTGGTCTATCTACTTACTTGCCTTAGAGGGGTCTGAGCTTAAGTAGCCATCATGTTTGCCAGGCACGTATTTGACCACTCTGCCTTCTCCTCAGCCCTCTCCCACTCTGTAGTGTATCTTTCAAAATTAGATAGATGATAGGCGATCTGAGTTAGGCTAACTAAAACTATAAATTGATAGGGCCCAGAAGAACGGTGACAAGCCATGAAGCAGAAATTCATTCTGCATGAATTCATTCACCTCATTCTGAAGGTTTTGGGGACTGTAATAATGTCACAGGGTAGATGAGGTATCTGCTGTGGTGGCATTTGTTTTCTAGTCTACAACTTGTTGACAAAATAGGATTGCCTAGGAATGTTGGGAGTCTTTTGTTATATGTGTTGAATCCATGGGAAAGAGTAGATGTTTGGGCCTAGGTCTGGGTAAATTTATTTTAAATATTTTATCTATATCTTGATAGAATGATGTAAGGATAGTAATTGTCTTACACAATCAAAACTGAGATAAAAGAATGCCAAGGAATTTTAGTAGATTTTAAAATCGTGCAGTTCTTTTTCTATATGAGGAAGAAAAAGCCACACATTTCTTAGACTTTAAATTCTAAGCTGTTGTTTTTATGCAAGACCAGTAACCAAATGTCTCCGATTGCTTATTACTTGGCAATATCTAACTAGCCCATCGATATCGGTGTAGGCTGGTCTGCAACAAATGCCTCAGAGGAGCGGAGTCCAGTGACTCAGAGGATTTTAAGCACATTTGGCACAGAGTCCTGTCCTGTGCTTTGGGAAGTGGTGGATGCTAAGGGACTCTGCACAGCCCTTTCTTATTCTGTCATCTACCTGTCTGGAGTGGCGTGAACTGTGTTTTGAGGGGTCTGTATTAGATATGCGCATGGGTTGGCATTGATCTGCAGGCTGCTTTTTCTTTTTTCTTTTCTTTTCTTAATAAGCCCAAGAACAGCATTCTCAGTGGGTGTCGAAGTGGGTGGGACATGAAGTGATGGTTTTATGTCGCATTGCCTGGCTACAGCTTGGCATTTCTTTCCTTTTTCTTTGCGTCACTGGCATTGGTGCCACTAATTTTGCTCCCCACCCCCCATCCCTTTCATAACTTGTTTCCCAGGGAGCTGCTTGGTGTCTCAGCGTTTTCTTTGGAGTCTTAGCACTGCTCTCACTGAACCACCTGGGATGTGTTGTTCATCCATCTTATGTGATTAATGTTAAGACTTCCTCTCTGGGGGTTGTTTGTCCTCCTACATCTTCTCCCTGGCCATCATGTACTCTGGATTAAAGAATAAAGTACTATTTAGTCTAAGTGCCCCAAACCCTCAAAAGTGGGGGAAAAGGGTCTTTGGAAAGTATGAAAAATGTAGAAAAGAATTCTATGCTGATTGCCTCCAGTGAGTTTAGAAAGCAGAAGTTAGCCCATTTTCTAGAAGAATGAGACCTGTACCCCTTTGTGACCCCAACCAAGGAAACCTAAAATAAGAATTTCTTTTAGCTGTAATCTTATGTATATGTGCTTTATACTTCATTTCCATTTCTGTTTTTACCTTTTATTCCCAAAGCTGACTAGAGAGAAGAGAAAGACTTTCTAGGGAAGAGAAGAGTTACTGGGGATTGTATGGAGTCAGATCAGAAAGGCTGGGTAGAATTGTACTGGGTTGTGTTTGTCCTTGTTTGGGGGGGCGGGGAGGGTGCTGCTTCTGTTTTGTTTTCAGGCCAGGGTTTCTCTATGTAACGGTCTTGGCTGTCATGGAACTTCCTTTGTAAACCAGGACGGCCTTGAACTTAGACATCTGCCTGCCTCTGTCTTGAGAATGCTGAGGTTAAAGACGTGCCATCATGCCTTAATCATGGCTTGGAAAGGTTGTATTGTGCCCTGGAACTCTGGTAGATAGAGCACCATTAACACTGACAGGATAGGAGAAAAGACTTAGGAAAATAGATTTGTTCAATGCCACCCTACATAGGAGGATCAGGTTTACTTTCCCACACTTAGTCTGTCTCCCTCCCTCCCTTCCTTCCTTCCCAGCTTTCTCATTTTCATATGGAATACCATCCTTGAATTTGTAATCTTCCTGCAGACTACAGAACTAGAATTACAGACATGTGTCATGCGTTCCCACACCAGGATTGATTCTTCTTTCTTTCCCTGAACTGCTGACTTGCTCAGACCATGCACCTCCACAGCCCGCAGTAGTCCTGACTAGCTCCCAAGGGCTGCACTTTGTTGTGGTGACTAATTAGTGAAATCAGTTTTTCCACTCTCTCTGTTTTGTTCATGTGTTTGTTTATTCATTCCGATCGTTTTATAGGATCGTGTTCAGCAGTTATTGCAGTTTTCACATTAAACATTGTGAAATTTACTCCTAACTCCTAACTCCAGATAGAATAGTAGTTTGATTTCAAGATTTACCCACTTTGTTTTGGATTAATTTACCTTCTGTTTCTAGGCTTGGTAACAAACAACCCTTTATATTCACACTCCTCCTGGACTTTCCATTACATATCATTCTGCTACCCTTAGCTCCATCTATAGAACCCAAATCTGGGTTCATAATTTTCCTCCTATTCTCTATTTATAATAGTTCTGTGTCCCTATTCATTTCCGTATGATATTTCTGTGTAAATTTACAGGTTTTGTATTTATCTGACTGTGATAGAATGCCATTTCTTTGCCATGGCCAAAGGAAGCGTCTACATGTATTCTGTCCCATATAGATGTAGAATTAGCTCATCAAAATGTTTGTTGCCTCAGCAAGCATGAGAAGAGGTTTGCAGTAAATCAAATGGTTCTTCTGTGACAGTAGTATGTACGTGTGTGTGTGTGTGTGTGTGTGTGTGTGTGTGTGTGTGTGTGTGTTTAATGCCCTCTAGATAATCAAGTCAGAAAAAAAGCCTGTTTTTCAAATATATTAATGTGTTCTTATGGGGTTAAATTTGATGGGAGTATAAAGGGCTCCTGTATTTGCTGTGGTCCTACTTAACTTTTTCATTATTCTGTAAGCAATACAGTGCCGTCAGGAGCTCAGCAGTAGTTACTGTGTGCGCAGCTTTAGGAGGGATGGTCTTGCACAGGGCAATGCTCTTGTTCTTTTTTCTCCAAATAGAAAGAGGACTGTGTCCTACCTGTCTATATCTCAGTGCCACTGGTACTGATCATTTAATCAATTTCCATACAGAAATGCCTTTGGAACTAATTTAGATTACATTAAAATAGCTACTGAGGATCCTTTTTAATGCTTGTATAAAAGAGGAAAGTGCACCGGATAATAATCAAGTACAAAATGCAAGACAAATTTCATCTGTATACGTACAGAGACATTTGGAGAATCTACACTCAGTTCATGCTAAGCATTACTTACCACACTTAGCTCTGTATGAAGATGAATACTAACAATAGCACTATTGATCATTACATCTGATCCATTTAGAGATACTATAGGACCCATGCAGTGCAAATTTATATATCTTTCTCTTGCTTCTAGGCTCATGAGTAGCCAAGAAATAAATATTATAGGTCACTCTTGAGAGGTATGAGTATCACTGTGTTGGTGCAGTTTATAGGTGCCTTAAACACCTATTTTTCTATTTGCATATTACTATGATGGCAAGAATCTTAAAATATGAGTTGGGGTGAATGCCCTCAATCTTTATATGGGAATGGGGAAAGCATGCTGGTACTGTGTATGAGGCAACTAGCCCAGGACTCTGGCATTCTGTGATTGGTGGCTATTATGAGCTCATACTAATGAATGCCCCTTAGTTCTAAAACATACGAGCATTTGGTAAGTGTGTGCTATGCAAGGGAGTCCTGAGGGAACTTGGAGAGTCTTTACAGCTAGGTAATGTGCACAACACAGAGGAATGGTGCTTATAAGGGTTAGAAGACAGCAGTAATTAGGAAGCAGGCTGGGTGATGGTTTATGTGAACACAACGGAGTAGGTTCAGACCTTACAGTCTTGACTATTCCTGAAAGGCTAAAGTGATTGGCCAGAGTCTGTAGAAAGATACCCCCGGAGTCTAGAAGGACCATTGTCTCTTTTTCCTGCCCTATCTATAATGACTTTTCTTCTCCTCTGTGAATTCAGAGTTTTGGAAGCGACATTGACATCAATTTTTGTGGATTACATTTAGATATATTTGAGAGAGAGAGAGAGAGAGAGAGAGAGAGAGAGAGAGAGAGAGAGAGACAGACTATGAGAATGAGAATGGAGAGAACTTTATCTGGTGTTTAAAAGCTAAATTTATTCCCAGCATGGATCATATGTTATGTAGCTAATTGGAAACCTTCACAAGGCCAGGAGAGGTAGGTAAGAGAAGTCTCTGAGTACCGTCTGTGATCACAGTTGCTTTGACTTGGATGAAAGCAGGACATTATAAGAGCACGTGCATCTCTAGGTTCTGATGTAATTCATTTATTATATGTGTCAGCTCTGAAGAGCAGACCAAGCAAAGACAGAGGGTTGCTGCTTCAGGAACATCCTGCTCTTGTGGGGCTGGGGAATCTCTAAGACTCTGTCACATACATTTTAGTCCCACTGACACATTACTCCCACACCCTTGTGGGTAGTAAAGTTAAAATTTTTAAAATGTTCTTTGATCTTCCACCCACTGATCTCATAGACATTTAAGTTCAATACTGCATCTGGAGAAAGGGTAGTTGAGATGCAATTTACACTGTTTTATTTTTTAAAAAACTCAAAAATTGGTCTCTGTCTGCAGTAGTTTTGAAATTATAATAATAAATTGCCTTCCATTTTTAAATGTGTTGTTAGTCATCATACTTTTAATTCCGCAGCGTTACTATTAGTGACCTACTTATAGTGATTGTCTCCTCAGTCGGAGCAGTGTGCGTGCAGCCACTGGTTACGCTGCAGGCTTTTAGAGGCTGTCTGTTAATTGCAGCATTATGGCGCACATCAACACATTAAGTAAACACTATGGTTCTCTGTGACTGGATGTCATTGGGTGAAGAAGTGCCATGTATCTTTGTCAAGGCAACCATTTAGTGCATAGCTACTCTGATGAATTAAATGTCTCCCTCTTGCTCTTGGTAAAGGTAGGGCACATCTGTATATTCAGTGAAGATCAAAAAGACTAAGCCCTTCCCTAAGCTGACCACACCCAGCTTTGGTCTAAAGCATGTTGCCCGACCTCGTGTATAAAGCGAGCCCTTCGAATAAACGCCAGACTTCCTTCCTAAGTAGTCCTGACTCTGCTACAGAAAACAATGTAGCCAGTGGTCCTAAGCTATAAGCGGCTCGGCGTTCTTGTCCCAAGGTAACTAGGGCACCACTTGTCCATCCAGGTGGATTGACACTTACAGGAATGTGTGAAAAGTAATCTTAAATCAGATATTCCCCACGCGGCCCGTCTTCCCTTAGAGTTTGATAGATGTTGTTAAGAAATAATTGACCCTTAGAAGAAGACTGGAGGAGAAGAGAGTCTACAGAAAATTGTATATACCTTGTTTTGGCAGCTAGAAGTGAGAGTGTTGAGTGTCCTGGGAGACAGATGGCAATGACATGATTCACTGAGGCTTCTGCTGACAGGCTTTTGCTCTCAGTGGGATATGGCAGAGAACTCCACTGCAAAGGAGTCGTCCTCCAGAAAATCGCTGGAGTGCTTGTTATTAAACTCCATAGCCACAGTGGCCAATGCCACATTCCCTTTCAGTGTGAACATTTGTGTCTGTGGTTTATTTCACTTTTGGTTTCCTTAAATTCTGGGGTTTGAGGAAGAACCATGTAGAATTAGAGAACTAAAACCATTATACTGTCAGCATTATTATGTTATATGATCTTTTTATTGTGATCTTTTTATGTGATCTTTTTAATGACTGTTCTTTCTGACTTGGCCCACTGTAATCAGGTATATTTAAAATGAGCTGAGCCATCTCTGCACTGCTGCCATTGGGTCTCATCTGCCATCTGCAGAATACTGTGGGGGTGGCCAGACAGCAGGCAGGCTCTGGTGGAGACTGGCTTCTTCTTTTAATTTTATTGGAAAATTCTGTATTGACTTAAGATTCATACACTTCATTTTCCTTTTGATCATTCTGTGTATGATTTGTATTTTTGTTCCCATTTAGAGCCAACTCTTATCCATTGTTAATTTCTATAAACAGACAATTGCAGGTATTTTATTACACAACTTTATTTCCTTAAACTTAATGTTTATCTGTGTGTGTGTGTTACTCAATTATATATACTGTTTCTACAGATTTTTTGTCTGTGTGTATATATATGTTTGTGCCAAGGTTCAAACATAGGTATATGCATGCTTCTGGAAGCCAAATATGATGTCTTCCTCAACCTTAATGTTTTAACCTGAGACTTTGCAGTTGCAGCTCGACTGGATGGTCAGCAAGCTCTAGAGAGGTATTGTTCCCTCTGCTGTGCCCTTTCTCAATTACTCCATTAAAACACTTTGTTGACGGGGAATTGTCTTCAGAGGCTCACGAAATCTACTTGTGCCAAGGTTAATTTATATCCAATTCAACAGAAAGCTTGTTCATTTCTGTCTAAAGTAGGTGGTCTAACTTAGTTATAAAACTTTCTAACCTATTCTTTTTTGTTTTTTTGAGAGTCCATTGCTATTATGTACACATCTGAATTGTCTACACATTAGATATGAGGCTAATAGGAGTAATTATCCCTTAATGTCGTGCTTTGAAAGGGACTATCGCAATTGCTTATAGGTTTGCATCTTGTGATTTTTTTAAAAAAATATTTCTGTTGAAATATAAATTTAATGAATTTTTTATCATTACAAATATAAAAGAGGGTAGTTATCTTAATCCTTGTTAGTTTGTAAGACATAAAATAGTTTGTAAGACATATTATCTTGAAAAGCTTTGGCAAAGCAAAATATAAAACTATAAATTTTGCTGCCCTCATAAAATGACAATTGTGAGCGATTTTTTTTTGTATTGGAAACAAAAGCATGTGAAGCAATCAAGTCAGACTTCCTTAAAGTTGTTCCTCAGAGAAGTGTTTGTTACCTTGGTAGTAATAAACCCTTTAACCTGCTGTTGGAGACAGAGAAACTAGTGTGGATGTTAAAGTAGGGCCCCAGCTGAAAGGCTTGGTAACCTAATGGGCTTGGAGGTTTTTTCCATATGAAAGTCTGCAGTGCATAGTTTGATAGTTCTCCTTAGGTGTAATGCTACCTTAAAGCACATGACTGTTGTACACAGTACAAAGCTGCTGTCCACAGGCCCTCCTGCTCCTGGCAGTGCAGAATGAGGTTTCTTTTGCCCCAGCATTCTCTAAATCATGCGGCAAGGTACAGATTCCGTAGTTTGTTCAAGCCACACTCAGCCTCAGATCTTTAAAAGGACGGCTCATAAAATAGTCAATCAGATTCCACTTTAGCTAAGAGGGATTTTATATGTGCTCTGCATCAAAAATTTTACTTGGGCAGAGGTGAGTGAGCTCTACCTCTCTGAGGTACTTTCTAGAAAGTTGTTTGTCAGGCAGAACAGAAAGCAGAGTGCTTCTGAAAGCAGCTTTTGGGCTGTCAGAAGTCAGAGCCATCCATTAAATCCCCGAGGCTGTTTCCTTTAACACAATTCTCTTGCTCTCAGATAAGTCCTTTATCTCTTCCATCGTTTATTCCTTTCCTTGTGCTGGATCTCTGCAGCGGGGGCTCCTTGGGTTTGCAGGAGTTTGTAAGTGGCCGGTGGAGTCTAAAGTTCCCTCATTTCTGTAAATGTTATCTAGGCTTTCGGACTGCGCTTCTTTTCTACCTCAGAGCTTTTAATTATGTGTGTATATATCTGGGTAGGGTACTTGCTTGTGAATTCAGTGTCTGTAGACATCAGAAGAGGGTGCAGAGTCTCCGGGCTTTGGAATTAGAGGAAGTTGTGAGCCATCTGCCATGGGTGCTGGAAACTGATCTCAAGCCCTCTGCAAGAGCAGTGCCTACTCTTAAGGGCTTAGCTCTTAGCTGGAGCCTGTTTTATTCCTGCCTTAGGGCACTTCCTGATTTGCCATTTGCTTCTCTCATGGTTTCCAGTTTTGCTCATGCCTGCGCCGTCTCCTAATGGTTCTTAGGGGTGTGAATTCATACTGTGTGGCATGGTAAGTCTTAGGGAAGCAGAGCACGGCTGCTACTCTTGCACTGAACACGCTACTAATCACGTTTACCTTAGTAAACATCAAAACAATCATCCACCATGATCAAGTAGGCTTCATCCCAGGCATGCAGGGATGGTTTAATATACGGAAAACCATCAACATGATCCATTATATAAACAAACTGAAAGAACGAAACCACATGATCATTTCATTAGACTCTGAGAAAGCATTTGACAAAATTCAACACCCCTTCATGATAAAAGTCCTGGAAAGAATAGGAATTCAAGGCCCATACCTGAACATAGTAAAAGCCATATACAGCAAACCAGTTGCTAACATTAAACTAAATGGAGAGAAACTTGAAGCAATCCCACTAAAATCAGGGACTAGACAAGGCTGCCCACTCTCTCCCTACTTATTCAATATAGTTCTTGAAGTTCTAGCCAGAGCAATCAGACAACAAAAGGAGGTCAAGGGGATACAGATCAGAAAAGAAGAAGTCAAAATATCACTATTTGCAGATGATATGATAGTATATTTAAGTGATCCCAAAAGTTCCACCAGAGAACTACTAAAGCTGATAAACAACTTCAGCAAAGTGGCTGGGTATAAAATTAACTCAAATAAATCAGTTGCCTTCCTCTATACAAAAGAGAAACAAGCCGAGAAAGAAATTAGGGAAACGACACCCTTCATAATAGACCCAAATAATATAAAGTACCTCGGTGTGACTTTAACCAAGCAAGTAAAAGATCTGTACAATAAGAACTTCAAGACACTGAAGAAGGAAATTGAAGAAGACCTCAGAAGATGGAAAGATCTCCCATGCTCATGGATTGGCAGGATTAATATAGTAAAAATGGCCATTTTACCAAAAGCAATCTACAGATTCAATGCAATCCCCATCAAAATACCAATCCAATTCTTCAAAGAGTTAGACAGAACAATTTGCAAATTCATCTGGAATAACAAAAAACCCAGGACAGCTAAAACTATCCTCAACAATAAAAGGACTTCAGGGGGAATCACTATCCCTGAACTCAAGCAGTATTACAGAGCAATAGTGATAAAAACTGCATGGTATTGGTACAGAGACAGACAGATAGACCAATGGAATAGAATTGAAGACCCAGAAATGAACCCACACACCTATGGTCACTTGATTTTTGACAAAGGAGCCAAAACCATCCAATGGAAAAAAGATAGCATTTTCAGCAAATGGTGCTGGTTCAACTGGAGGGCAACATGTAGAAGAATGCAGATCGATCCATGCTTATCACCCTGTACAAAGCTTAAGTCCAAGTGGATCAAGGACCTCCACATCAAACCAGACACACTCAAACTAATAGAAGAAAAACTAGGGAAGCATCTGGAACACATAGGCACTGGAAAAAATTTCCTGAACAAAACACCAATGGCTTATGCTCTAAGATCAAGAATCGACAAATGGGATCTCATAAAACTGCAAAGCTTCTGTAAGGCAAAGGACACTGTGGTTAGGACAAAACGGCAACCAACAGATTGGGAAAAGATCTTTACCAATCCTACAACAGATAGAGGGCTTATATCCAAAATATACAAAGAACTCAAGAAGTTAGACCGCAGGGAAACAAATAACCCTATTAAAAAATGGGGTTCAGAGCTAAACAAAGAATTCACAGCTGAGGAATGCCGAATGGCTGAGAAACACCTAAAGAAATGTTCAACATCTTTAGTCATAAGGGAAATGCAAATCAAAACAACCCTGAGATTTCACCTCACACCAGTGAGAATGGCTAAAATCAAAAACTCAGGGGACAACAGATGCTGGCGAGGATGTGGAGAAAGAGGAACACTCCTCCATTGTTGGTGGGATTGCAAACTGGTACAACCATTCTGGAAATCAGTCTGGAGGATCCTCAGAAAATTGGACATTGAACTGCCTGAGGATCCAGCTATACCTCTCTTGGGCATATACCCAAAAGATGCCCCAACATATAAAAAAGACACGTGCTCCACTATGTTCATTGCAGCCTTATTTATAATAGCCAGAAGCTGGAAAGAATCCAGCTGCCCTTCAACAGAGGAATGGATAGAGAAAATGTGGTACATCTACACAATGGAATATTACTCAGCTATCAAAAACAACGACTTTATGAAATTTGTAGGCAAATGGTTGGAACTGGAAAACATCATCCTAAGTGAGCTAACCCAATCACAGAAAGACATACATGGTATGCACTCATTGACAAGTGGCTATTAGCCCAAATGCTTGAATTACCCTAGATGCCTAGAACAAATGAAACTCAAGACGGATGATCAAAATGTGAATGCTTCATTCCTTCTTTAAAAGGGGAACAAGAATACCCTTGGCAGGGAAGAGAGAGGCAAAGATTAAAACAGAGACTGAAGGAACACCCATTCAGAGCCTGCCCCACATGTGGCCCATACATATACAGCCACCCAATTAGACAAGATGGATGAAGCAAAGAAGTGCAGACCGACAGGAGCCGGATGTAGATCGCTCCTGAGAGACACAGCCAGAATACAGCAAATACAGAGGCAAATGCCAGCAGCAAACCACTGAACTGAGAATAGAACCCCCGTTGAAGGAATCAGAGAAAGAACTGGAAGAGCTTGAAGGGGCTCGAGACCCCATATGTACAACAATGCCAAGCAACCAGAGCTTCCAGGGACTAAGCCACTACCTAAAGACTATGCATGGACTGACCCTGGACTCTGACCTCATGGGTAGCATTGAATATCCTAGTAAGATCATCAGTGGAAGGGGAAGCCCTGGGTCCTGCTAAGACTGAACCCCCAGTGAACTAGACTGGTGGGGGGAGGGTGGCAATGGGGGGAGGGTTGGGAGGGGAACACCCATAAGGAAGGGGAGGGGGGAGGGGGATGTTTGCCCGGATACTGGGAAAGGGAATAACACTCGAAATGTATATAAGAAATACTCAAGTTAATTAAAAAAAAAAATTAAAAAAAAAAAAGAAGCACAAACCAAGCTATCTGGAGAGGAAACAAAGGAAATACGTTTTGTTGATTAAAACAAAGTCTTTCTGAGTTGGCCAAAATGTCACTGTCTGACCCTAGTGCCCTTCATCAGATTCAATGTTATGGCTACCTTGGAGGCTGTATGAGAAATTACATTAAGTGTATAGATAAATGAAGTATGGACTAGAGCAAATGTATTTAAAGGTGATTACCTTCATTCCCTTTTACAGGCTGAGTATGCTTCGGCCTAAATGCTTAAAACATCACTGTAAAGAGAATAGCAAATTATCACATTCAGACCAGTTAGAATGGGTGACCTCAAGCCAGTAATGGCTGCTCCCGCAGAAGCAGGGCAATTAGCAAACGAAGCTTGCACTTAAGGTGAATTCTCCCAGCTCCCGTTTTGGAACACTTTGAAAGTTGACATTTTCAGTTAAATGACTCTGTTCACTATGGATAGAATGTGAACAACATTAATGCTCTCTATCTGAAAATAAGAATAAAAAGTAATTAACCGTGGAGATTTTTCCTCCTCACATGTTATAGTTTTGGACTTTTAACTGTATTTTGGAGAAGCGACGTGGCCACCTGGTCCGTTATGCTCTGTTCTGTGATCTTGCCTTACTTTCTTCGTAACCTGTTGGAACGACATGGAACCTATGTGTTGGTTGCCTTCCTCATTACAATCTGTGTTCTGAGCATTTCACGCCGACTCCTGGCCCTACCCAGGGCCAGGCCTGACAAGCATGAAGTGTTCAGGAAATGCCCTCCGAATGAACGTAGATCCCAACTCAAGCTTTCTGGTAGCCTGGAGGACAAAGAGGAAGAAACGGAAGACTGGCCTGGGTGTGAACAGAGGGGCACAGTGACTGGCAAGTGCTGCTCGCCAGGATTCCTAGAGCAGTGGGCTCTGGGAATGTCCTGTCTCCTGGAGATTGTTCCAGCCAACGCATGCATCAGCCCCTTTGCTGGGGGTCCTTTTGAATGTCCATCCTTTTGCCAAAAAGGAAACCAGATAGTTTGCACTTTATAAAGCACGCATCATTATTTCTGCACTTTATTTGGGGAAGTGCAGCCTCCCTTTACAGCTCAGGCTAATGCAGAATGCAGCGTCATCATGGCATGGTCGTCTCTGCGCCTCCCAGTTCCCACTTAAGAGCCTACCTTCCGGAACAATTGAAATTAGGATAATTCCAAGACTAGTGCAATACTGTCTTTCCTTAGACTTCTAATTTTTAAGTAAACAATAATGAAATATATAAATGAACATATTACTAAAGCATAATGAATGAGCGCTTTTCAGATCAGAAATTGTGCTTCCATTTGTAAATAGATCACTAAGGTAATTAAATGCCTTTTAAGTAGAAAGATAGTAGCTACTCTTTATATAGGGAGGTAGACAGTGCTCTCTGAGAGTGTCCTCGTGTATGTGCTTGGGACATGATAAGCCTTTCTCCTTAACTTTAGTGAAAGTGAGAAGACACCAAGTCAATTATGTGACCTGTAACTCATCAGTGGTGACTTTACCCAGAGGAACTGCTAAGACTCAGAGTTAGATATTTGCCCATGAAAAAATAGACTTTGTTATTATGTATCGGAACCCTGGATTTACAGCTGCCTGTAATGTTAGGCTATGTACTCACATACCTGAGAAGCAAGGAGTGAGCAGTAGATCACTTGCAATGAACCTGGCTACATGCTTGACAACAGCCTTATTTAGGCCTCAGTACAATTTAGAGGAATTGCTGTCATTATCTCTAAATTACTAGGAGAAAGAGAAAACAACCTCTACTGTCATTTTTGGCTTTACCTTCTCTTTGCCATGTGTATAAAAGCAGTAAGTACAGTATTAAAATAAGCCCTATTAACACTAAATTACACAGCATTCTTCTGTATCCTTCTCCTTCGTGTCCATCTTTTAGGATGAGGCAGGGTGCCAAGATTGTAAATAAATATTATATACTATCTGGTCCCTATATTGTTAGAAGCAAGGTTTCTTATTCTTTGGGGCAAGAATAGTGAAGGATATTAGGTGGCAGTGCCGAATCTCTCCTCTCTTGTCTGAGCAGACTTATATGATGCTTGAGCCGAAAACAATGTTATAGTCACTATAGTCTGCCTCCATAATAGATAGGTCAGTGTGTATCTGTCTTTATTCAGTCATATCTTCTGAGGGCCCCTATTTCCTGTTCTAAACTTTCCAATCTCACGCTATATTCTTTTGGGGAGAAGTATTACAACCTTCATCTCTTTAGTACATTTCTTGTGAGACATACACATATAAAGGTGTTAGAATGAACAGGAGACCATGAACATGGCCTTAGAATCTAGCTGTCGCTTGTGACCTCATCCGTATCATTAGTCATCTGAGCTTTTCTGTCTTATTTGGATCATGGGAAGGATGATAAAATCTATCCCTTAGTCTGCCCTTTGTTTTTTTTTGTTTTTTTTTATGACCCAATTCATTAAAAAGTGCTCAGAATTCTGCCTGGCAGTAGCTAGCCCGTTTGCTGTGGCTGCCAACCAGAAAAGCCCACACCTCCAGGCTGCCAGAACAGGCAGGATCAGCCTGCCTGGACATTGCCAGATTCATTTGTTGGAACTTAATCCCACAAGTGTTTTCCCATGATCCACAGCTCACCTAGTGTTTAGGAGTTCATGCACGCTGGAGGAAAGTCTCACATCAGGAATTATGAGCAGAACGGTCTAAAGAGATGGGGCAAGGGGTTGTGAGCTGAGTGTGTTCTGGAACAATGAGGAGACTGGAGCACTGAGGTGTTTGAAGGATAAATAGGATTTGGATATGCAGAAGAGAATCTAGAAGAGATGCAGCAAAATAAGGAAACAGATATAAGACTTGTGTTTGTGTGGGAGTGGCAGTGAAGAGGGAGCAAGGTCATTAAAGAAGGGGATTGAGTGTGGAGAGCAAGGGAGGATTATAGGATAAGTATGGAAGCTTCTAACTTTCTGAATAACAGTCAAGAATCTTTGTCTAGCTCAGTCCAATGCTTGGCTCCAAGCATCGACACCTGCATTGGTCAGTTGCTGGCAGAAGCTCCCAAGGAGTACCCACACCAGGTTCCTGTCAGCAATGGTGCCAGAGGTTTGGTGTCTGTAGACACCAGGTGGGGCAGTCCTCTGATGGACCTTCTTTCAATCCCTGCTCCATTTTTTGTCCCTGCCTTTTCTTTGGACAGGAACATTTCTCCGTTAAAAACTTTGAGATGGTTGGGTAGCCCCATGCCTCTGCTGGGGGCCATGCCTATCTACAGGTACTGGTGGGGGAGCTGGCACAAGGATTGGGGGAGCAGAGGGGGATCGCAACGTCATAGGAAGAACAATGTCAGCTGGCTAGCCCATCCAGTCCTCCCAGAGACTAGACCACCAACCAAGGAGTGTACAGGGAGGGATCCATGACTCCAGATACATAGGTAGCAGAGGATGGCCTTGTTTGCCATCAATGGGAGGTGAGGCCCTTGGTTCTGTGGAGGCTGGATGTCCTAGTGTAGGGGGATGCTGGAGCAGTGGAGTGGGAGAGCATCCTCATAGAGACAAGCAGGGGTGGTGGATGTGGGATGGGAGGTTGTGGAGGGGTAACCAGAAAGCGGGATATCATTTGAGATGTAAACAAATGGAATGATTAATAAAAAAATTATAAAAATGAATCTCTGTCCACCCTTTCCCTCCTCTCTGCTTTCTAAAACTGAACAGCAAATGCCAAATAAACCAATTCTGCCTGTGCTGATTGGAGTCAGCACATTCTTTTCCAACAGGTAAAACTACTAAAAGCCACAGAGTACCCCGAAGGGCGCTTAGCTGATGAGGCTCAGGACAAAAAGTGTTAGAATTGTCTCTTCAGTGTTACTCACCCGAAGCAATGTGAGACAGTTCGTTTCAATGAAGAAGGATTTTCAAATGGATCATAAGCCTCAGGAGTTTCTTAGTTACCTGTTCCACAATCTCCATGTGAAGATATCACCAACTCAAACAAAAAAAAATATCAAAGCCCACTCAGTAAAGGAGGGTACACCTGCCCTGGAGTGTGCATCTACGGACACTCTGCTACTGCCTTGTGGTGCTCTCTCCTTGTTCTTCCAGTGATACAAGGTCACGATGATTTTATAATGAACTCAGACACATTAGGGAATTTCTTTTCTTGAGCTATCTTTTATTCTTAAATCATTGTTTTTATAATATATAGTTACATTAGAAAAAAGAGCAACTACAGGTAAGCCAAAGCCATAGTCCCCCATGAGTTCAATTTCTAGAATAGCATTACATGAGATAGCCACCCCTCTCATCTTTGTAAGAACCCTAAAATCTCCGCAGCTTAAACTCTTTTCGTATTCTCTCATTTCATTGTTGTTGGCTCCGGGGATGGCCCTGGCAGAATGTCATCTCACAGTCACGTCCCACCTGAGGGTCATTCCCTCACTGAGCAGGCGTGTTCTTAGGGTAGAAATGATCTTGCGGCTGAGTCCAGCTTCACAGTACATGCAAGATTGCTGCTGCCCATGGCACAAGACACATTTGCTTGTTGTTTATTGGTCAAAATGTGTTTTTTTTCAATATCCACTATCTATATAGTAATTTTTCTTGAGAATTCTAGGAAGTAAGGAATGTAACATATACTTGTAAAACATAATTCTATTTATGGTAAACTAGATCACAGATACTCCTTTTCACAGAATACACTAGTGTGATACAGCAAGCACATTGCAATTTCTTGGTGATGAGTACCCTTCCCCAGAGGACAGTCATCCAAACATACTGTATTTTTTATGCCTTATAGTATTAATGTAGGTGAACACATATAAGGTGGTGGTGATATACACTCCCTCAACTAACATATTAAGATATGTTTACATGTGTGTATGTCTTCAGGTGTCTTTCCTTATGAGAGTGTTTCCAGTGTGATTTTGATGCTCGCACCATGTTTTATGATGCTGGCTGGAAACTGCTTCACCAGGCCCCAAAAGAAGACATTTTGATAGCTCTCTGCAGGTTCTTTAAGGTGCTCTGCATGTTCCTAAGTGATCTCTGAACGTCTTTAACTGTTAGTTGTCTTGCCCTGACCTATCATGTGTGCTTCTCATGTCTTATGTATGTCACCTTTCCCTCGCAGATTTTCAGCCATAGGTGGAGCATTTTGAGTAGTCTGGTGTATGAACGTAGACTAGGCTAGACCCGTGCTTATTGATCAGGGCCGTCTAGAGAGAAGGAGCCTTTTAGGGTAGATTTAGCCCTAGATTCCTCTCCTTTTCCTTTGTACCCAGTATTGATGCTTCCAGCTGTAGAAGTTCAATTTCTCAGACCTGATTCTGTCATCAAGGGAAACTCTATTTGATAGAAAAACATTGTCATGATAAACTTGATCTCCCAGTTGCGTAAAATAAGGCTTCAGTGATAAAAAGTGTTGAAAGTTACACTGGCTGCTTCACTCTTGTCGCTCAAATGATCTTAGTACTTAAAGTATTTGACGAGAGGCCAGGGACTTGTTTTCAATTGAAAGGTAGCATTCGGTACATTGTGCTTTGCTTTGGTTCATGTCTTTACACTTTTGGCTTCTTTTCTTGAGGGTTTTTTGGCCAGAAGGGATGATTTTTATTTTTATGAATCAGCTTCTTTTTGAAAGCTTCTTTTTTGGATTTAGAATCAAACTGGTGTTGGCTCCAGCGTTACGAGGTTAAAATCACTTTGACTGATTAATGGGAAATACTTTTTCCACATATGTCAGACCACGTTCTGAAGGTGACACCTTCGATATTCAGCGTTTCAGTTCTGTGCAACCAGGTTTACTGACCAATTTTCAGATCGCGTATCACATAGACTCATTAGAAACATGCTTATGTTAAAGTTCACTTTCTATAAAGTCTAAGCTGATGGTGATGATGAAGAATTGAAGACATTGTTCTGATCTCCATCTTATGAAAATAGTTGATCACAGCCATAAAGTACCTGGGCAAGTGCACCGACTACTTCTCAGCACGTGTGCCCTCCCCAAGCTAGGTTGTTCCAGCAGATGCAGGTATATTTGCATTTTAGTCCCTGAGTATTGTCCTTTTCAGTTGAAGAACAAACTCTCTTGAAGGAACCTCAGCAGTGTTTCCTAAACTGTGCATTATCCAAGGAATTCAACCCCATGGCAGGGATCTGGTGGTGATGGTGGTGGTGGTGGTGATGGTGGTGGTGGTGGTACCCCTCCCCCATCTGGACACAAAGATTATAGGATGTTCCATCCACAATTTGACACTAGCAGGGATTTCTCATCACTTTTGCTTCACTATAATACTGAAGTCATGACAGCATCAGAAAAGATATAGACACATATAGTTAGGAACCAGATCATCAGATCTTGGCAAGGAGTGTGCAAAATCGTCAAGCACCTCTTGTAAACAGGACCATTTAAAATGAAGATTTTTATACATAAAGTAACAGCATTTTAAGTGATTTTCAACTTGTAATTTTTAGAGCAATCCATAAGGTAAGCTGCATTTGTAAACACATACACACATGACATTTTCCTATCTAACAGAGTTGAAAAGTGAAGCTTAGCAAAAACCCATCATCCGAAGTTTCTCCGATAGTAAATGGTGCATTTTCTTTATTATTTTTAATGTTTTATTGGTGTCTAGCCGTTATGCATAGCCATGTGCTTTTCATACATTTTTATGTATATCAAGTATCCTGCCTGTGTTTACTCTCCCCACACCTCCTGTCTCCTACTGCCTCTCTTACACTATTGTCTTTCTCCTCCATATCCCACATCGATTTTCATGTCATATGTGTATAACTATATAAGTATATGTATATATTATATAAATATATATAAATTTATTTGCACAAGTGAGAGAAAACATACAGCATTTATCTAAGTCACAATTAACTCACATACTGTGACAATTTCTAGATTCATTCTTCATAGCTGAATAAAACTCTAAACTGTGTATATAGACCACATTTTCTATGTACAGTAGATGGCCACCTAGGCTGATTCTGTAACTTACCTGCTGTGGGAAGTGCTCCAGTAAACCTGTGTTGAAGTAGCTCTGCAGTGTGTTGCCTTAGAGTCTTTCGCGTAGATGTTCAGACATGGGAAGCTGAGTCATTCTGTAGCTCTGTTCATTCTCAAAGATGTATGTGAATTGCTGTAAAGTCATTTACTTAACTAATCAGATTGTTGTGACATTATCAAGGAAAATATAAATGTGAGAGATAAAACTACAAACAGCTCTATTTCAAGATGATTGGAAACATGTAGAAAGAGTCGTTGTACAGAAAGAGCTGTTACCCTTTTCTCTACAGGGAGATGGGGTAACAGCATTCTACCTGGCAGCAAGAGTTGTCACTGAGAATATTTGAAGTCATCCACACACTGTCTTAGGTTTCACTGCAGAGTTTGCCTTTCTCCTGGGTATACCTTGAGACACCTCTGCTTTCCGCAGTATCCTTCCCCCTGTTCCGTATTTGGCTGCCTGTTGGTATCTGGGGGCTGTGCTCCCCTGCTCTGTATGATCTACTCGATGGCTCTGCTGAGTTGCAGTGTCTCAGTGTCTCTGTAGAAAATGGTTTCTGGACGTATCCCATGTCTTTACAGGAGTGCAGTGCACTGAGGTAAATGTTAGGAAGATCTGCTTCAGGACATCTTGGGGTCTGTGTACCCTGCCTGTCACCCTGTTACCTGGCTCTGGCAGGTTCTCACTCACTTGTAAGTAGGGCACAAACAAGCAGTATCTGGAATGTGGGAAGAAAAGAAGCCACACGCTTAAACATATGGAATCTTTAGGGATTTTGTTTTTGTTTTCAGTTCTTTCACCTAAATAGCACATAATTTTCAGATAACTTTTAGACAAAACATCCCAAGAGCCATGGATGGTTCTGTGAATGTGGTATTTCACACCAGTGGCATCTTTGTGAGTCTTTTTGCTGGGTTGAGAAGGCCCAGATGCAATAGTGTTCCTAAGTCTCTGCTCTGTGTTTGCACCCGTGGGAAAGCTGCTGTTGGCTGTGCGATTGCACAGGCTTTACCCTAGTAAATAACTCCATCTTAAACACCTAAAGTCAAACTCCCAGTGCTGCTGAGTAAACAGACATTTGTGACCAGCTTTCCTCAGAGCTTACATGCTCCGCTACTAGAAAGCAATTCTTTTGTTTCTTTCCTAATAAAGAAGTGATCTTACATACACATTTGGGTTAACTGAACTATAATATATGTGACCAAATTATAACCTATTGATTATGATTTTGTTTTATCTTACATAGGAGCTTTCTTGATATGTGGTATATTTAAGTTGCACATTTATAAATTAGCTTGTTAAAATTGATCCCCATGAATGGATTTGAAATATGTGAAATGAGAAATTATTGCTACTAATATTATTTATACCAACATGTGTGTTTGTGTATATGTGTATATATGTCTGTGTGTGTGTTTATGTATATGGGTATATACACATACATACATTTATACATAAATGATTTTCTTTAGTAAAAATAAAAATTTCAATTAAAATACTTAACATAATAGTATGTTCTGTAAACTGTAGAATATTACATTTTAAAAGACTTTAAATATCATAAATTTATATAGCCAAGTTAAGTGGGTCTAAAAGTATGAAGTGGCCCTTTTCAGTCAGTGTTGCAGGGATGGTGGCTTTGTTTCAGCTTCACGTAGATATCCAAGTCCCTGTATAGAACTTGTGTTCATGCTCATGGACTCATATACTCTTTTTCTCTTTCTCTCTTTTTCCTTCCCATATTCCTTCAACACTACTTCCCCATCATGAGTGTAGAGGGGTGTGGTGCAGGTCGTGTGTGTGTGTGTGTGTATGTGTGTGTTTGCTTGTGAAAGCTAGAGGTCAATTCTCTCTCTCTCTCTCCTTCCCTCCTTCCCTCCCCCCCTTTCTCTCTACCTTATATTTTGAGATAAGATGTCTCATTCGACCTGAAGCAAATGAGCCCCCAAGAATCCTTTTGGATTTGTATTGGAATTGTAGGTACAGTCCTCAGTGTGCATTCTAGAGAGAAAACTTAGGTCCCCTTGCGTACACAGCAAGCCGTCTCCCTAGGTCTTCAGTTCAGCACCCATTCTGTTCTCTTTCCTTAGAGGAAGTCACACAAAGAAACAGAAAACAAGCAAACAAAAACAACTAAATAAAACCCCACAAAGACCAAAGAAAGGGAGAAGGCAGTATTCCTCTCATGGGCACAGTGAGGGCCTCCTCACTATGACATGCATTTGTGAGGTCCTAGAATCTAGATGTCAAAATGCTCCTGCTTCGATTTTGTTCTGAAGCTCTGAATAAATTACTTACACTTTGGACTGTTCTGCATTGTAAATGAGAGCAGCCCCATACTATTATACATAACTTACTTGGCTTTTTCTTTTGGGTTTTGATAGGGATGGAAATGTCTTTAAGTCTTTTTCACTAGACTAAAGTACTTTATAACTAGACAACCAAAGATAAATTATAATAGATAGATAGGCAGGTAGGTAGATAGATAGGCAGATAGATAGATAGACAGACAGACTGCTGTACTCCCGAATTTATCCTTATAAGCTGTCATTCCATCCCTCACCTTGCTCAGTGATCAAGTTATGTTTCTCTCCAAATCTAATTGCCCATTTATCTAACAGTTTTACATTATTTTTAACATAAGTGAAGTGTGTACGGTGAGAAACATTAGATATGAGTCTAACCAAGCAAGATTCATAACATGTAGTGTTTTATATCATTAAGATCTTAGTCCAGGAAAGAAAAAAAATGTGTTCTAGAAAATACATTATTCACAGAAATATGTAGGATGACTCATTTTGAGAGTCTATAAAATTCATATTCCTAGCTGTCTGTTTAATAAATTATTGTACATTATGTACCTTTTAAATTGTATCTAATTAATTGATTGAGAAATCTATTCTGACAGCAATAGGGAACTTCACTGCATTACTTTCTGGGATTGTTTTTTTAAGATAATTTTATTAGGAGAACATTCAAAATTACTTACTAATTTTATATCCCATTTTTGTGCATTAGTCAATGGAAATTGTACAGTACTCTACCAAGGCCTTTGCAAATAAAAACACCTCACAACTCTCAGAACTGTCCATTAGTGTCATTTTCAGTTAGCTGCCAGTGGGGAAAATATAAACTTTAGACTTAGGTAAGAAAGGAAGAAAAAGGAACAGATCATATGGCTTGGTTGTTTTTATAGACCTCACTGTATAATTTGTATGTTTTATCACTGAGAAGAACCCTAAAGATCTTTGCTTTAAGTGATGGAAAGATTAGAGCTTTCTACATATCATTTTATTCTCCGGAACATACCATCCTCTATCCTACCATGTTTTCCAAAAGCTTACTCTTACTGTGCATTTTATTAGTTAAAATGTAAGATTTTGTTATTATTATTCATTATTCAGTTATTCACAGTGCTACCTAAAACCTGTAACAGGGATCATAATACTTCCTGCCAAAAAAACCTTTTTTAGTGTGGAAATTCTCCTCCATACAGATATTGAGCTGAGTAGATGGTCAGTATCTCATTAAGTATAAATCTATACCTTTTCCCATAATTGTCCAATGACGTAATGGCTCAAACCCAATAGAGGTTTAGTTCCTATTGATACTGTTTTCTGTAGCAGACTTTCCCGACAAAGTGGTGTTTTGTGAAGAAACGTGACAGGCAGCTTTCTTCAAGTCCATCTTCATTATCCCTACAGACTTCTAATGTTTTATTATTTGGCATATGAAATAAGAGTGTAGAGAAAGAGCACTGGTTCTTAAAGCTCTTGCTCTGGAAGTAGTCCATGCTTATTCTGCTCCTATTTGTTTAATAAGGATCTGGTTGCAAGGGGCACAGAAAAACAGAAACCTCCAGGATCAACCCTATACCATGGGAAGGAAAATAATTTGCTTGACGAAAGGGTACCCTTCAGGCAACCTTTTCTCCTGTTCTTCGAAGCAGGTTTTTTTTTTTTCTCTTCAGATATTCTTAGATTCATTAATACTAACAAAGACGTAATTAACTATTTTTTATCAGTGGTAATTTCAAATGGCAAAAAATTATCACCTTTTAAAAATCGAAATTCATTTCATACACTATTATTTTCTTGTATATAAAGACTACCATAAAACCTGGCTGACATAGTAAGAGTAGTTTGAAATTAGTGTTGCCATTGATATTAAGCTCAGTTGGACATAAAGGCGACAATGCCACTAATAAATATCTAAGCTTCCTCTTGCTGCTATATCACATTAACTATTGTTACTCTCCTAACATAAAGATTTACCAGCTTATAGTTCTGAGGATCCAAATTCCATAATGGGTTGCAGGGACTGCAGTGACTTAGACTTTTTTCAAAACCTACTTTAATAAGGGTTCTTAAATGTTTTGACCTCCCTTCTAGCATACCACTCACCATACGTAGTGGAAACGGAAAGGTTAATAAGGCAAAAGGAGTGTGTGGACCTGTTTTGAAATAGTTCTTTTGGGCATTGCAATCCGCAGTGTCAGGATATCAGCAGTTTGCTTCATATGAATCAGCAGCAGTAGCTCAATCCACTCGCAAATCCAATTTATAAATTAGCAGCAGCAGTTCAATCCAGAAGAAACACTGGTGCTCTGCCAATCAACTGGTGTCCATTGAAGTGGCAAGAAAGCTACCTGAATATCACAAGAAGTTTTTTGGTGCAGTTCTCTCTAGGACATCATGGCAAACAGTGATCAGGGAAAAAGGCAAGGTTAACCAGTGCCACAGGGCTGTCAGGACGACCAGCATCAGCAAAGCCCAAGGAAGACCAGCAAGAGTTGGCAAGACTAACGAATACCAGAGCTTTGTCTACTGTCTGTTGGTTTATCCTTATACCCTTCCAAACATCACGTGTCCCCTCAGGCGTCTGCTCCAGCAAAACATCACAAGCCCCTTTTCCTTCCGTGTAGCTTCCAGAAAAACACCACGTGTCTGTTCTCAGCAACACACATTTTCATGTGTCTGCTTCAGCAAAACGTTCCTTCATAAGACAGTGTCCAGAAAAACACTGCAATATACAACTGAGTCTCCAAAGAAACCAGAAATTTTCACTTCAGACTTTGCTTCTCTTCGTTTCCACTGCCCATAGTCTATTCTTTACCTCACGACCCCATTTCTGTCTGATGAAACCTGGGATTCTATTGGCCCCTCAGAAGACAAATAATTGTCTAGGTCTGGGGATAATCATCTGTGTGTAGTCTTTTTGCTTTGAACATTCACAGATTCATGTAGTTACATAAAAACAAATCTTCCTAATTCTGTTATGACAACACAGGTATCCTGGAGGAGGAAGTTATTTACCTACCACAGCATGTTAGAGATGAGCAGACATTTTCTAAACGTAAACAAGAATGACATGGATCTGAAAATGCTGTTCAGAAAAAAAAAAACCTGCTTGTCACACAGGTCCAGCCATACTCCTCACAACACGCTGGCCTTGGAGGGAATGCAGACGTTATCTTGTCCAGCACTCGTATTCCACAGATGAAAGGCCAGAGCTTTGGAGTCACATTTTCCCAGAAATAAAAAAATCGAAAGATGTTTGTCATAGGCAGAATTTTTGGAACTTCTGAATATTTTAGGGGAAAGGTACAAAAAGAACTTTTCTTTGTTAGAACTTCATTTAAAGTACCCAGTTCGTGTCTCTTTCCATTTTCTTTCTTTAATTTTTACTTTTATTGCAAATACATTGTTTTCCCTCACATGATATATTCTAATTATAGTTTCTCTTCTTTCTATTCTCCAATTCCTCTACATCTGGATCCACCCCCTTTCTGTCTCTCATTAGAAAACAAATAAGCTTCTAAGGATTGATAATAAAATATAAGATGAAGCAATAACTACTACATCAAAATTGGACAATATTAACAAACAAAGAAAAGAGCCCAAGAGAAGGCACAAGAAACAAAAACCCACTCATTTGTGCACTAAAGAATCCCATAAATATACTGAACTGAAAGCCATAATAAGTACTCAGATGGCATGCTTTCTGCGCACAGCTCAGCGGGATTCACTGAACTCTGAGGGGAGGGATTTCAAGGAGATAGATAAGGGATGAGTAAGTGGTCTTGCCCTCTGTAGTTGGTTGGCTGTGGCTTTGTATCTTCTCATCTGCTGCAGGAAGAAGCTTATCTAATAATTCTATGAGAATAGCAGAATGCCATTAGAGGTCATCTTATTGCTACCCTCTTTCAAACAGTAGTATTTGTTTACTGTAGGTCCTGGGTTGTCTATCTCAGGTTCTTGGCCACCTAAGCAGTGTTGGGTATAGGTCCCATCTTGTAGAGTGAGTGAGCTTTGAGTCAAAAATAGATATTGGTTGTCATTACCCAACCAATTGGTTGAACATTATTACCCTACCATATATTGCAGTAAGGACAGCGTTGTAAATCCAAGGTTTTGTGGCTGGGTTGGTGTTTACCTTTCTCCTTTTGAAGAATTCCTTCCTGTACCAATCATGCTAGCAGGTAGGAATGAAGACATTACATAGATACGAGCTCAACTTTTCCATGTTCAGTGACCTGTATAGGCATTCTGTTTAGCAGTGGTGTGCTGCTGTCAATTTGTGGAGAGAAATCTATAGTCTTGGCATCAGCCTATGTTGTTTGAGGATTCCAATGGGACACCTTTGACCAATAATTCAATTTGGTATAACCGAGTCCCATTACTGGAAGCTTCACTAGATGACAAGAGATGACCAGCTGGGGCTTGGGCTCCCCCATTCTTTCACAGTTTCACTTAGATAGACTTCACTTATGTATATATGTGTATATATATATATATGTACATATGTGTGTATGTATATATGTGTGTGTATATATATGTATATATATACATGTGTATATATGTGTGTATGTATATATATATATATGTATGTGCATATGTGTGTGTGTGTATATACACACACATACACATATTAGGAAGCTTCTACTGTATTGGTTTTTTTTTATACTACCCCTCAAATGGCCCTTAATTTTAGCTATCTCTCCCTGTATTCCCTCCCTTGTCCCCCTCTGTGCTATCCTTTGCCACTTGAATCTTCCACTCCAGACCCCCAGCATCTACCCATTAACTATACTATTTCACTTTCCTAAGAACATTTATTTATCTGTCTACTCTAGGCCATTAAATCTATAGCTAATCTATATGGTCCTATGGACTAGTGCTTGGTTATCATTGATTTAATAGCTAATATCCACACATAAGGAAATATATATATTTGCCTTTCTGGGTTTGGATTACCTCAGTCAGATGAGTTTTTCTATCTCCATGCATTTACCTGTAAGTTTCATTATTTTTAAACAGGTAATATTCCATTGTATGAATATATCATATTTCCTTATCCATTCTTCTTTCTGTTAAGGAACTACAGTGTTTCCAATATATGGTTATTAAGAATAGAACAGCAGTGAGCATGGTTGAGTAAGTGTTTCTGTGATAGAATACTTTCCGTATATGTCTAAGAATGCAATTGTTGTGTCTGGAGATAAATGGACTCCCATCTTCCTGGAGAACCACCAAACTGATTTCCATAGTGGCTGTACTAGTTTACAGTCCCACAAGCAATGAAGCCATGTTCCCTTTGCTCTGCATTCTTGCCAGCAAGAATGTCACTTGGTTGTTGTCATTGTTGTTGTTTGTTTTGTTTCATCTTAATCATTCTGACAGGTGTAGGATGAAATCTCAGGAGTTTTGATTTGCATTTCCCTGATGGCTGGGAAGGTTGAATGTTTCTGTATTTTTCAGCCACTTAAGTTTTGAGAATGTCGTCTTTTCAGAATTCTTTAAGTCTGTATCTCATTTTTAATTGAGTTATTTACTTTCTTGATATATATATGATATATGTGACATATATCATATATACATGATGTTAGCACTTTATTAGATGTCTAGTTAGTTGTATAATAATCTTTTCTCACACTATGTCCAAAGGACACTATCCTTTGACATGCAGAAGTTTCTCAGTTTCATAAGGTCCCATTTATTAATCTTAGTGCTTGTGCCAATAGTATTGTGGTCAAAAATCATTTTCTGGTGGTAATGAGTTCAAAGCTATCACCACTTTCTCTGATCTTAGGGTCAGTGTACTTTGATTCATGTTGAGGCTTGATCCATAAGCAGTAATAGGTTTGAATTTATTCACATTATTCTACATGCAGCCAGCCCATTTAGCCATCATATGTTAAAGATTCAGGATTTTCTCCCAGTGTATATTTCTGTCTTTCTCATAAAAAAAAAAACCAGGAGTCTATAAATGTGTGCATTTATGTCTGATTCTTCAGTTTGATTCCATTGATCAATGTGTCTGTTTCTGTGCCAGTACCATGCCGTTTTTGTTACTGTAGCTCTGTGGTACAATTCGAGGTTGGGGATGGTGATACCCCTGTCAGTTCTTTTCTTGTTCAGGATTGTTGTAGCTATCCTAGATTCTTTTGTATTTCCATATGAAGCTGAAGATTGTCCTTCCTGTGAGGAATTTCTGTGAGGAATTATGCTGGATTTTGACGCGGATTGTATCGAATCTGCACATTGCTTTTATCGGGATGACCATTTTTATTATGTTAGTCCTACTGATCAATGAGTGTGGGAGAGCTGTCCATCTCAAGATTCTGTCATACACAGTTACACCAGATATTTTATATTATTTGGAGCTATTGTGAAAGGTGGTCTTTCCCTGATTTTTCTTCCCAATCTGTTTGTCATTTGTATATAGGAGATCTACTGATTTTTGTAAGTTAATTTTGTATTCAGCTCCTTTGCTGAAGTGTCTATCAGCTGTAGGAGTTTTGTGGAATTTTTAGGATCAGTTGTATATAGTATAATCATCTACAAATAAAGATACTTTGATACTTCTTCCTTTCAAATTTCCCCTGACTTCCTTCAGTTGACTTATTGCTCTAGCTAATATTTTATATACTGTATTGAATAGCTGTGGAGAAAGTGGGGAACCTTGCCTCATTACTAATGTTAGTGGAATTGCTTTGAGTTCAAGTTGTTGGTCTATGTACTTTCTGTAAACACCTTTTATTATGTTAAGATATGTCCCTTGTATCCCTAATCTTTCTGGGACTTTTATCACTAAGGGGGTGTGGTGGTTTGAATATGCTTGGCCAATGGGAAATAGCAGTATTAGGAGGCATGGCCTATTGGAGGAGGTACAGCATTGTTAGAGAAATGTGTGACTTTGGAGGTGGGAGTTTGAGGCTTCATATAAATGCTCAAGTCTGGCCAATGTGATGCAGACCCTCCTGGCTACCTGCAGGAGACAGTTTCCTCTTGGCTGCCTTTGGATCAAGATGTAGAAGTCTTGGCTTCTTCAGCCCCATGTCTGCCTGCATGTTGCCATGCTTCCTGCCATGATGATAATGGACTAAACCTCTTAAACTGCAAGCCAACCCCAATTAAATGTTGTCATTATAAGAGTTGCCTTATGGTAACAGTGTCTGTTCACACCAATGAAACTCTAACTAAGACAGGAAGTAAGAGTTTTTTTCCAAAGGCTTCTTCTGCTTCTAATGAGATGATCATGGGTTTTTGTTTTGTTTTTCAGTTTGTTTATATTGTATATTACATTTATTGATTTACATACATTGAACCATCCCTCCATCTCTGGGATGAAGCCTACTTGATCACTGTAGATGGTCTTTTGATGTGTTTGCAATTATTTTATTATACTGTTGCGTCTATGTTCTTAAAGGAACTTGGTCTACAATTGTCTTTGATGGGTTTTTGCATGGTTTGGCTATCAGGATAAAATGAGTTGCTCTGAGTTCCTTGGCTTCTGTTTCTTCTTTGGTCAGAAGAATGTGGTGGATGTGTGTTGCCTGTTAAGAAATTCCCCTGGGAACTTTCTAGGTATAGCCACTGTGGGCTCCAGGTAAAATGTTTTTCTATGCATTAGGAGATGACACTGAGGAATGGGGATGGACTAGAAGGGAGGAACTGCAGGGATATATCAGCGTCAGCTTAGCCTTCTGGGAATGGGGTCAAAGAGTAAATAGAGGATGAGACTTGTTATTGGAGTTGGAGGAACGGAAGCAGAGGTAAAGGTCTGAAGATAGCTTAACTGCTGAGCTGTCTAAAGTGGTCCTAGTGAATGCCAACTGGAATGTTTATTCCTTTATAAACCTCAGACCTCAAAATGAAATACTTCTGTTTTGTTTTGTAAATTGGCTTTATTTGGATAGATTAGTGAGGAGAGGAGCACCATATTCATGTACTAAATCACTGTCAAATATTTTTGCTGACTTGAGAGGGATTATGTTATTGAAATATTATAAATTTCCACTTTCTCTGTGGAATCATCATGGCGATTGGGACCCTACACACATACCCTAAAAACTGGAGGGCCTTCAAGGCCCTCATCACTGCTTAGTACAGCCAGACTCAGGTACATGTGCACCACTGCACTTTCACTTTAGTCAATACAACTGCACCCCTGAATTTCTTTGAAAATTTCCTTTCCGCAAGGTTCCAGCATTTGAGGGTGATGATGGTTTCTGTGTTATGTAAGCAACGAGGAACTGTGGGGAAGTACACCAGTGGCAACAGCTCAGGTGGTGCAGTGGGTGAGCTTTGCTGACAGTGACATCGTCCCTCCAGCTAGCACCTGGGTGTTCCCTACCTTGGGCATTACACACCACAACAAACAGGCCACTGACAATGCCAAAGGGGAGGTGAAGTGAATCCTGGGGCTGCTGGACAGAGAGCCAGCCAAAGAGGATACCCCAAGGAAAGGAAGAGGTTCACCAGAAGAGAAACAGAAGCCCCGGGCTGAGTAAAAGTGGAAAACAAGGCAGCTGCCCCAGCTCCTTAGGAAGAGATGGACGAGTGTGAATAGGCATTGGCTGCTGAGCCCAAGACCGAGGACCCTTTCACTCTCCTGCCTAAGAGTACTGTTGTGTTGGATGAGTTTAAGTGCAAGTACTCCAATGAGGACACCCACTCTGTGGTGCTGCCATAATTTTGAGAGCACGATGATTAGGATGGTTGGTTCCTGTGGTGTGCTGAGAACCGCTTCCCTGAAGAGCTCACCCAGACCCCGTGAGTTGCAACCTCATGGAATGTTCCAGCGACTGGACAAACTGAGGAGGAATGCTTTGCTAGTGTCATCCTCTCTGGAGCCAACAGCAGCAGCTCCGTTTCTGGCGGTCGAGTCTTCAAAGGCCGAGAGCTCGCCTTTCCGTTGCGTCCAGAGTGGCAGGTGGACTGAGTCATTTAAATGGCAGAAACGGGATCCTAGTAGCGAGGAGACCCAGACCTGGTTCAAAAGTACTTTACTTGGGAGGGGGGCCTTCTAGCACGTGAGCAAAGCCGTCAGTCAAGGCAAGATCTTCAAGTGAACAGGTCTTGCCAGTCGCCTAGCTGCCTGCAACCACCCTTCACTGGATGTTGGGTCATTAGAGGAAACTGAACATTGAAAAAAAGAAATATTATAAATTCTCTACTCTCACTCTTGTTATTAGCTCCCTGTTCTCTGTGCCTCACCTTTCTGTGTGGCATCTAATACTGTAGCCCCTGATCCTACGCTGCTGTAAAGCAGTTGACAGCTAGCTCAGTTGAAATGCTTCATATGTGTAAAAATATACACCAGTTTTCTAAGACTTAATAAGAAAAATAAGAATTTCAATGTCTCAGTAATTTTTGTATCAATTACATCCTGGAATGGTAATATTTTAGATGTGTGAAATAAAAAAAATTGTTAAATTTTCTGTTTATACATATTTAATGAGATTACTATGAAACCTCAAATTATTAAATTTTGATGTACTTTTATTAGACTTGTTATTTTATGCTTCTTTTCATAGAGCTAATGGTGGTCTGATTGATCTCATGCATACTCCTCCTCTCTCATTTTACTTAGGATAAGGAAAGCAGGGGTAGCTGGGTTTCTTTGAACCAACTCAGTGAAAGTTAAGTATCTCTCATTTATATTCATAGGCTAGTAAATTGCACATAAGCTGGCAATATAATTCTATTACTATTAAAATATAGAAAAAATGTGATCACTCTAGAGACATTTTGTAGCAAACAATATCTAAATTAATGACTCTGCCTCTAGAAGTGTATCGTAATGGAAAGCCAGCAAAGTATTGCTTAGTGATAGATACAAGCCATGAAGAGAAGAGTGTAGTAGGATTCAGGTAGATTCAACATTGAGCTCAACCTGGTTCCTTTTGTAGCTGAGTAGTGTTAGGTAGCTTGGCTGTCGTTTATGAAACCCACCCATGAAAGAGAACTAATAACATGTACCTAGGAAGGTTTACCATAAACATTAAATGAATTACTGGGGGTCCACAAGGATTAAATGAAGTACTGGGGGTAAGACATCTGACTTATTTGAATTTCCTGGAAAACATGCTTTGTCAAATGGGTTTGGGAAGGGAGAAAGATTGGAATGTGTGGACCATGATTTGGTCTTTGCAAAGGTCCCCACACTCCTCACAGGTTGTGATGCTGAGGTGGATCTTATGTTTGTCCTAAGTGGGATGCTGGAGCTGTACTGGGGTTGAACATCCTCAGATGCAAACCTTCCTTCCCAGGAGCTTGCTTCACCATGCAGCAGTTCTGAGAGCAAGCCAAACAGCAAGACTTCCTGTGTCCTTCTTTCCAAAGGGAACCCCCAAATTCCATCCAGGGATGGATGAAGAGCAGCAGCAAACTAGTAGAACTAGGGTCTTCACCCTCCCTTTACTTAGCACTCAGTGCAGATGTGAGTCTGTGCTAGTCAACTTGTAGGTAGGTAAGTTCTCTTGTTTAGTAACCCCCTAAGACAAATCCTCCTTTTTCCTGTTATACACAATGCCATTGTAAAACTTTTCCTAGAGCCAAAATGTAATATTTTCTAGGCTTTAATCCCATCGTGTGTGACCTGAGGAAGAGTACAGTGGTTGTGACTGAAGTTAAGAAGTTTTAAAGATGGTACTTCCTAATTTCACATTTAGGTGGGGGCTATTGACGTGTTTTTCATTATTTTTAATAATCTTCCATAAAATTGTATTATTATCATATTAAATATTATTTTATGTGTCAGTTATTATGTAATAAAAATGCCTACTAAAAGAGATGAGGGAAATTTCACTTGCTCTTTGGAGACCCAGGCATTAGTAGATACCTGCGTTGTATTATCTTAATCTTTGTTATGGAGAAAAAGCTCTATATTTAGGAATCAACTTGCTTTATTATTTTGTAAGACTTGGCCAAGAGGGCAGTTAGATCTCAAATGAGTGAGTATTCACGGTCCCGCCAGACTATCCATGACTGCACCTGCTCTGCTTACACAGCACTATGTTATGTGCTTTTTTTAACTTTCCATAATGTGATATCTGCACTAACAAAGATTCTTGGCTCCTGTAGAAAGCGGGGAGGAAGGAAAAAGAAAGAGAAAAAGAAAGGAAAATGGAAGAAAGAGAAACAGAAGAAAGAAGGAAGGAAGGAAGGAAAAAATAAAGAAAAGGAAAGAAAAGAAAGAGAAAGAAATAGTTATTAAGGAGTTCAAAGTGATTGCTGTTTCGAGAATCCTAGGTAGGAAACAGAGCTAACTAAGATAAGCAGACAATAGAGGACAATAGCATGTTCCTTCGGTGGACATAGTGTGTGTGTGTGTGTGTGTGTGTGTGTGTGTGTGTGTGTGTGTGTGTGTGTGTGTGTGTGTGTTACATGCCACAACAGCCTTGAGGTGTCACCTTTGAAAATATCAAAGAACAAAATTCTTTTAACTTAGGGTTTATGCAATGGCCTATAACGTACAAGGACAGGGTCTGTCTACTACCTGTGGCGGAGTCCTTCTAAAATGGGGAAGATGTACTGTTAATTGAGTAAGCTAACATCAGTGAACACCTACTGTGGCAAATTTCTTCTCCAGTGTGGCATGTTCCTTCTCGGTTGTTGTTTGTTTGCTTGTTTGTTCATTTGCTTGCTTACTTTGTTTGCTTTTGTGTGATGTTTAAAGAATTTAAGAAACTTCCAAAATCAATAGTCAAGCCAAGATGTCTACACAGGTCCCTTTGGTACATAAGTCTTGTACCTTATTGCCAGCATGCATGCTGTTAAGCTGTGGAAGTCACAAATTGAAACTTGGATAAGGTAGAGAAAGCTAAGCCTGTTGGTTTTGTTTCTTTGGTGGTTTGGTTTAAGGTTACACATTTCTAGCTGGCTTTAAACCCTTGGAACCCAACAGATTCTGTAGGAGCTGATGGGGTGAAGAGGGAGCCAGAAGCAGTGTCAGCAGTAACTCAGACAAAATGCCTTGAAATGGCGCTCTTTCTCTCAGCCCTCAGAGACGGGCTGAGTGTGAGACATTTCATATGTGTAATACCTGGCCTTTATCTGTTTAGGAACATGGAGTAGTTTTCTCCTGAACCCGCTTCACGGTTCTCTAAACTCTTCAGGACTATACTTGAAGGCAAGCTGAGCTGGTCTAAACTTCCACCTAAACTTTCTGTTTCTGAAAATGGGCTTCTGATACCCCACAGGACAGCTTTAAGACTTAACCTCCCATTTGACCTGACGGGGGGGATGATGATGATGATGATGATGATGATGATGATGATGATGATGATTGGGATTCTGGCTGGACCTCCTGACTGAGATATTTGAGTAACATATATCCAGCATAGATAATTTGCTTATTGTGTTTGTTTTAAAACCAAGGACTTAGATACAGAAAATGACCATAAAGTAACAATTTCTTGTGGTCTTTTGTGAGGAACAATTCTTGCCACAGCTGTTATCTTACAGGGGTGTTGCTGTGAGTTAAAGTAAACCTTTATGGCAGTAAGCAGCAATTAAATAAATTCCGTATTCATGTAGACCATTGGCAGACCCTTGCTGCCTCTGATTTTACCCTGTGTAAACATTAAGATTGTAGTATATTAAAGAGTATGTGTTGATACGGTCCAGGAATTCATGTTAGTTATTGGGAAGGAAGAAAACTTATCTAGAGTTGAATTGAAATTCTGTTGCTGCTTTGGTAAACCCTAGCAATGGCTTATCTCCTTCTTATCCCACAATCCCTTCTTCCATTGAGTCTCACTGGCCTCTCAGACTCTCATATCTACTCTTCTCCCCTGTGCCTCAGAAGTGTTGTATATCCTGCTCAGGGTCTCTTTCTTTTGCAGCTTATGCCTCAGTACCATCTCAGTCATCATTGTCCAGTGTCCTCTGGGAAATCAGTCCTCTCTAAGGTCAGGACAGGTTGGAATCCCTTCAGAACACTGCGTGTTTCTTCATTGTGGTATTGACAGTGTTACTGATTTATCTCTGTTTGAGGGATTGATTATTTAATCAATGATATCTGATTGTCTGTCTCGGTGGGAAAGGTATTCTGCCTGCTTCTGCATAATAATCTGTTCCTAGCACCTGGAATAGTAAATGAGAGAAATCAAAATGTTTAGCAGAATTAAACATGTTTTGTCATTTGCATTATAGAGACTACAAGTACTCTTACACAGCATCAAATGGGAGCCATTGTGTGTGTGTGGGTGATGATTTGCATTTTTAACTTGGTTGGATTAGAAATACAGATTTAATGAGCCTTTACATATGTATGTAAAGGCATTTCCAGGGAGAATTTACCAAGGAGGAAAGACTTACCACCCTGCATATGGGTAACAATTGCCTGGTGTGGACTCAGACCCTGAATAAAAAGGGAAAATAAAGCCAGGGATCCTCATCTCTTTGCATTCCTGATCTGCCCAGATGTGGGCTAAGTCATTACCACAATAATGTACCCTGCTTCTGCTACAGTCCCTCCTCTGCAATGATGGACTGTGTTTCTGAAGTGAATGCTTCCTCTGCCAAGTTGTGTAGCTAGGCCTTCTCATCGTCAGGAAGAGAAAGTAAACTAATACAGATTAAAATAGTTGACTCAAAAACACAAACAAACTACTCAGAAATTTTGATGATGGACAGAAGCATTAAAAGATTTTTCTGATAAATAAAAGTGACATAGAAGAAAGAGATGTACTCTGGACAATGCTTTAGGAAAACGGGCAAGTGGAGTTAGTTCCTTTGATTGACAGGTTCTTGCATGGAAGTGTAATTTATCTCTGTCATGAAGCACCATGAGGGCAAGGTCTCCAATCATTTCATTTCCTCGTAGACACTGTGGCTGGCACGTCTTAGGCCTTGGGAGTGTTTATTATTACACTGGGTGGTGTAAAGAGGTAATTATGGGCAGCCTTATTGGATTAGCCTCTGGAACAGAACATTTTCTCAGTGTTTACTACCCCGTAGACAATTATTAGCCTACTCACCTTGGAAGAAAAGCTGCGACGGCTTGGCTACCCAATTTTTGTATTTACATCTTGCAATTATTCCACTACAGCATGAAGATTACTTTCTTATAACAAGAATTTATATATTTCAAGTGTATAGAATAAATTGATTTACCCACCCTCCTCAAGAAAATCTATCATGCTGGGATAGGGTTCTGTGCTTTTTCATATGTAGTAGTTTGAGAAGGAAATGCCAGTTATACAGAGACGTGTCCTGGCTGCAGGATTCCTTGTGCATTTTTCTTCACTCCTAACTACCAAAGCTCATGTATGTCTCTGATCTAAATAACTTTATATTAATGGCTTGGTTCAGAGGAAAAATACTTTTTTAAATCTTGGGACTCCTTCATGTTTGAACATGGCCATATCATTTAATTTTAAATATAAGAAGGTTCTATTTAAAGGATTTCCCCCATATAGTTGCTTTGTATATTTCAAGAACAGATGGAATTAAAAACATGTGATGCTACAGGCAAGACTGAGTCTGCTAGAGTGAAGTAACCCGTTCTCATAGGTAAAACAGATCATAGAGTCTGAGACTTTCAATAATCAATTATCTTCAAAGATGACTTAATTTTAGTTTTTTGTTTACATCCTAATTGTTTATGAATTGGGAAATGTATAGCCGCCCAGCAAAGCAAAATTTTCACATTGGTTTTGAAATGGGCAAAAGTGTGTGTGTGTGTGTGTGTGTGTGTGTGTGTGTGTGTGTGTGTGTGTGTGTGTGTATGTATGTATGTATGTATGTATGTATCTTGCCTAGCAGCCTTCTGAACAAGAGAACAAGAGCAGACCTTCGGTGGAGGACAAGACTGTGTTTGTGAGAAATTTCCAGAGCCCTAGATTAGAAGCAGAGGTTAGGGTCAAATTGGTAGACAGTGTCACCTAGCAATGAGATTGGGCACTGGCTCTGCTACGAGTGTCTAACCCAGCAGTACCTCCTATAACTAGATTAGTGTGGACTAGAGGAGCAGGTTTTTGTTTTGGGGCATAATGTGCTAGGAGACGCTAAACTGCCACATCTACTTACGTTCGAAATAGGGTTCTCCGGCAATGTCGTATCAGCTTGGATAATGTGGATGAAGACAGGACGCATAGGTTTAGTTTGGGTTCCTAAGTGTCTCCGTGTTTTCTGTAAACACGCAATGTCACAGATGGTGGTGTAGAAAGATGGCCAGTTTTGTGATCTCACAATATTTGGAAAGGAAGAGTACCCACTGCACAGAAGGGAACCTGCCTTCCCTACCACAGCACAGAGCATAAGATGCCATGTTTGACATGGTTTGGAAGCTAGTACTGATAGAGTTGTTTCGTTTCAAGTCTTCTTTCCATAACTGTTTTATAAGTGGTCATCTCCATTTCTTATATTTCTCTCCTAAAATCCACTTTCATTTCAAGACAATCATTTCAAGCATCGGTACGATGTAGATGTGTATGTTTGTGGTATATTTAGCTTTTAAAAGACAAATAGTGTAGAAAACAACGTATTTACCCCTCGACCACCTAAATAACCCCTCTGGTGTTAGAGAATAAGAAACTCTGCATAATCAGGCCCTGAAAAAGTCACTCTAAATTCCTTTACCTCATAAATATTCATCTTGAAAACGAAGAGGTTGGAGGTGATTATTTCTAAGTCCAAACCTGATGATGAGTTTGAGTCCAAAGGATTAGCTTAGAGGATTATTCATTAGCACCTTTAAACAGCAGTAGCTTCACCGGGATGCTGGCTGTGTGACAGTGGCTAGAGAATCTCAGCTTCTACCTTGTCACTTCGCTCTCAAAATGAAGTCTAAGGAGCCTAGGGAAAGAAAGCATGGGAACCTTTTGAACTAGGGAATTATTAAAACCGCCATTCTGCTCTGAGAACAAAGGGGCAAAAAGGCCTGCTCTGACCTCTCAAGCCCCAGCCACCTCCTGAACTCTGCTAAGCCTCTAGAAGATTGATTTATGCAATGCACTTCTACTCTGTCTTCTCTCCAGTGTTGGTAGCTGAATCTTTCACTTTTCCTTCATTTAGCTCATGTTTGAATTTGGCCTTTTATTTGTTTTAGTTTTGTTTGTGTATTTGGCTAATTTTCCAAAATATTATTTTAGAAAAGAGGGAAGCTTCTGTCTACATACCATTATTGTTCTAGCAATTATCACATTTAAGTTCTGCGAGCCTTTAAGTCCCTTGATACTCCACAGGAACTTACTGATGCCATTGCACTATCATAATCGATTGATCAAAGTTGTCTGAGTCGTATATGACCTTACTACCCACTACCTACTAGGCACATAATAAAAAAAATGTCTAATGGGATTCATTGTAGTTGTTGTTATTATTGTTATTGTTATTATTATTATTATTATTATCACTACTATTAATAGGTAAAGCCTTTTTAAGAAGATTTATGGGACTTATGTGATAGATAATACCCACGTTCCAAGAAAGCATCAGAATAAAGTGCCAGCCCACAGCCCTCTGGTTAATGGATTTGCCTTAATAGTTTCTCCTACCATTCTGTCCTATTAAGGAAGTCACCTTTGTTTTTTGCCGAAGCTTTCATAGAAAGCTATTTTTTGCTGTTAAGCAGCTGCTGCTCTCTAGGAGGCCTGCCCTTATTTTATTGGATGCAATCTGTCCGCATAGGCCAGCTAATGTCTAGAACAGGCAAGGCCTCAGAGTAGGCTAGTGTAGAACAGAGCCATGTAATGTGTCTTTGAACTGATTATCTCATACTGCATCTAGTTATAAACCATGTGTAACCACATCAAGACAGTGGCAGTAGAAAGCAATTATAGAACAAAAAAACTGTTTGTTTAGAAAGCCATATTGTTTAGATATGATATAATGCGTCTATATTTCCTGAACCCATTTTCTGAATCTATTGTAACGAATGACAGCAAAGTACATGTCCAGTAATATGGCACCAATGAAATACAATATATTCATATAATGTAATATTATACAATTATTAATGAATTACATAGTCTTATATCCAATTAAGAGATAGCAATAATATCTATGTTTCCATGTATTGCCCATAAGCTGTGAATGGATATATTCATACAGTATGTATGGGTGGATTCACTCTGAAGAGATTCATGTGAAGCATGTAATAGTTCTTGTTTCTGAGTAGAAAGACTAAGCAACCAGAATGGGAAAAAGCTTCAATTAGACGCTTTTTGATAAGCAAATCAAAATATTTTATTGCTTTTCACTATATTCATCTTTCAGAAAATTAAATTCCTTTAAAAGCAAGGTCAGTGACATGAACTCTGATAGGCAGACTTGTCTTATATTTAAGTAGTTTGTTTACTCCACACATCGTCACTGAACTGTTCTCTACTAGCTACTGACAGGGGTCCTGAGATGGCTATGACTTTAGACCAAATGAGTGTCCTAGAGGTGGGGGGTGTAGGTCTCATAAAGGAGACTGCCTAGGGTGGAAGATAAGGATTGGTAGGAAGAGTAGCTAGTGGCAATCTCTTTGACAGGTTATCCTTAGGCTGACCTTGGATCATGAGACGCCAACTATGTAGACTGTGTTGGGGGGTGAGGGGCGAGGCAACACAGGTCCTGGAAGAAGGGCAGCAAGTGGGAATCACTGAAAAGGGTTCACAAAAGGGAGGCAAACCCATATTCAAAGGCGGTATGGAGACCAGAGTTAGTACTAGAATTTGGCATGAGGACATGGATCTGATTGAAAGGGGCAGTAATGGAGAACCAAGAACCAAAGGGCCCTGAGAACACCAAGAACCCAAAGAGCTAGGAGTCTCAGGTGCCTCTGAAAACCACACTTAGGAGGTCAGAGACACCACCTGCTCTTAGTTGTTGGACCGTGAGAGCCATTGCAGTGGTGTGTGTCAGCGCACAGACAGGGGTATGGAACATAGAATGCACGGCAGGGAAGGAGGAAGGCTTTTCTCTCTGGCTTTGGAAAGCTTCACTGCATCTGCAGTGTGGGGGGAGACGATGCCCTATCATTTAGCACAGAATAAGGGCTTGGATCTGGTTGTTCAAAGCATCCTAGACTGACCACCCTTATCATACAGGTGGATGGAGTTGCAGGTATTGAACAGAGCAAGTGGTTATAGTTATTGCAGTCTATGGCTAATGCCAGTTGGGCAGCAATGGGGCAAAAAATAACACATTCCTTCAGTGTCTCCCAGAAGTGGAGGTGGATGTCATATTGGAGAAATGCTAAAGCCACCCATGGAGACAGGCAAATATCCTAAGGCTGAATAACAAGTGCTGGCTCTGAGGAGACACCACATACATGCAGGGTGCTGCTTGGGATCCGGTGTGGTGCAGTATCTCTGTGGTTCCCCTGAGTGCCTAGATATATTTACAGTGTGCTCTGGCTGCAACTGCATATATTACAAATGGTTAGCATTATTGCACCGCTATATATGTTTTATATCTTCGAATCATTCCCCATAAACTGTAAAGCCATTATATTCTGAGCCCATTACTTGAGGTGAGAAAGGTATACCTCAGAGAAGACTGAATGATGGCATAGACTCTGAACTCCATGTATCCCTAAAGGCAGGTGAGCCCTAAGATCTTCTAAATTTATTTTCTATTATTATTTTAAACCAAATCCCATTCATTTGTCAGTGTGCTTATAGAACACTTGAAGCCCTGAGGCTTCAAAGAAAGGATGGGGATGGTGAAGGGAAATGGAACACAGCCCGTCATGATACCAAAAAAAAAAAAAAAAATCAAAGGCTCCAGAGTTCCCTTTCCCTGGGCTGCTTGGCAGAGGGGAATAACAGCCGATATCTTAATGTCCGAGTATATCATGTATATGTGTATATGTGTGTGTGTGTGTGTGTGTGTGTGTGTATATATATATATATATATATATATATATATAATGGGTTGTATGCTATATAGAATTCTCAAGAATCAAAAAGGGAATTAGATTTAGATTTAAGAGTCATAGAGAATTGAGGCAACATTTTTGGCAGAGTAGTTTTTGCATACTATTTTTGTTTTGTTAATTTGTATTAATACCCAAACCAAGACCTGATTCTGCAGCTGCCCTGCTGCTTCTGTGGTACCAGGCAAGTCTGCTGTTACAGTTGTAGACATGCAAAAGGAACTTCATGTGTCAGAACTAAATATGTCTCATTTTATAACAAGGTCCAACTTGTAATTCTTTCTCAGAAAGCAGCAGGTTCCCATTTTCACGGAGCATTTGAGACTCTGGGAAATCTCCTTATTGATCTGGATTGGATTTATTGATCCTACTCTAAGCCATAGTTAACACCCTCCCCCCTTAACTTTAGTGCAATAGGAAGGTAACTAATTCTTCTGCATTTGCTGAACAAGGCAGCAGTTCCTGTCTAAGTACCAGGCTGTGGCATTCTAAGGTCATAGGAAACATTTAATTCTTCTGAGCAGCAACACAGTTTGAAACAGGAAAACAAGGGAAATTATTGATTACCAAGATGCCTTTGTGGCTAGTCCTCTGCCACAAGCCTGTAATTGATTGAGCCTGGTGATACCCTGATACCCGTCTGCATTTCTTTTCCCCTTTTAGAGACGTGGCTCCGTCCATTCTCACCACACGTGGTGCCGTGCGATTACTTGCGACTTTTATTTGCGGTTTCTCTGTTTTGTTGTTGACATTAATGAGATTACTGCACAATATCACAAGAGAAATGGTGTTGCTATTTGGAATGTTAATGAACTGCTTGCTTGGCCAATTGCCATTTGTTCCCCTGTGAATATGGGGTGTGTGTGTGTGTGTGTGTGTGTGTGTGTGTGTGTGTGTGTGTAAAAGAGCCGAGTAGCAGGGGTGGGATTGCATTTTTTTTCCTCTTTGCAGCCAGTGACGTGAGCCGTGCCTGGAACAATCAGACTGCAAACAGTTGAAGATGCTGGGGAGGCAGCCTGGTGCTTCCTAAGCTAAGGCAATCGCAGAGCTGCTTGGAGCTGCTGGGGTACGGCCGGCAGAGTTCCTCCAGCGTTAGAGCTTTGTAACGGGTAGAAAGTGCCTTTTTTTATTTCTCCAAACCGATTCCCTGATAGACCTTCAACATGATTGGTGTGAATAGTGTTCAGAGTGCCAGCAAGGTACGGGTGAGGACCTCAGGTTCTGTGAAGTACTCCCGGGAGGATTCCATCCGGCGGCAGTCCCACCGGTCAAAGTCTATGAAAATTTCCAACTCCTCAGAGTTTTCTGCTAAGGAGACCAAGGTAAAGAAATGCCATGTTAAATATTATGGACAGTGGTACGGTGGGATAGCAGGATGCTATGCAGTCTGCCAGCGTCTGATGTGCAGTGACAGACTGAGAAAGTAACAGGAAGCATAAAATGGCTCTAAGATAATCAGTGGGATTCGGGCGAGCAGTGACACCTGAACTCCAGACAGGAGACCTGCTGGGCTTTGCAGCAGTTCTGCACAGAGCCAGTTTGTGGAAGGGAAGGATTGAGGCAGTATTGAAAGAGCATTGCTTGTGGAAACTGGTGGTTGGCATGGTGGTCGTGTTATAGTCTCAGAAAGGTTGCCTTGAAAAATGGCTTTTAGTGTGGCGTATTTTTAGAACATCAGGAATGTAGAAATATCTTGTGTAATTTTCATCTTCCATTGAGTTCATTATTTTC
Source organism: Rattus norvegicus (assembly GCF_021556685.1). NCBI lineage: Eukaryota > Metazoa > Chordata > Mammalia > Rodentia > Muridae > Rattus > Rattus norvegicus. The sequence continues at coordinate 28,004,397 of NC_141549.1, forward strand.
TTCCCTCTCCCAGTCTGTCCCCCTCCCCCAGTCTGTGGAGCTAATGTAGAAAAGTGACCCTGTTCTGTATGCTATATTCTTGCTATGCTCACTGCCAGGTGTGTGTAACTGGGAGAAATTCCTTCTTTTGTGTTCCTTACGTATGTATGTGCTGCTGCTATGCTGCCATTAATAAAGCACTGGTGTTTTCTGTGACTCTCTCTGAGATAGCAATCTGGGTTCATGTGGCATGGGAAGGGGGTGACTACGTAGTGAAGTGGGCATTTACTACATGCAACATATTCTTGAGATTCTTCCCACCACCATCTGTGTGAGCAGGGTACTCAGAAACACTCCCACTCCACAGGTTTAAAAATGGAATGATGGAATCATAGGATCAGAGAACTCTAGAGCTGGGACGGGGATGATTCTCACAAGATTCACAGGCTTGACGACGTGTAGGAAAAGCCTTGGGAGGTGGATGTATATCACTGTAGCCTTCACATGAGTTCTGTCCAGACCCACTGAGAGTGACAGGCCTACCCCCTTCAACCTTGTTCCACTGCCCTCCTCTCCTGTTTCCTCCCAGCCTCTTCGTCCTGTGTCATTACAGTATTGGAAGACTTTGGTCCTAACAGGTTCCCCTCACAAAAGATAGGTGGTGGATGGTGACTTTAAGACCTGCTGGCTCCCCATCTCTCACCTTACAGTATGAGACAGTGGAATCTAACCCTGTCAATCATTAGCAAATAATTTGGCTCTAATAAGTTCTTAACAGGTGGCTTTTTCTTGGTAATTTTAAAATAACAGTTTTAGGAAGAAGCATGTATCTTTCGGTAGTCTTTTTATATGACCAGAATAAGCATGTCTTGGTCCCTACTGCAACTGCTATGCGACCTCCGATGGTATGATGACTATAGTCTCCTGCTGACGTAAATCCCAAAGGGTATTACAGTATTAAGGAGATATAGAAGGGCGTGCATGTGGTGGTCAGTATGGTTATAAAATTTACTTTGCAAAGAACACTAATTTAGCATCTCTGAATTTTATTTTAATATGTATTGTATTTATAACCTGTAGTCAGAAGCCCTGAGAAGTAAGAGGTCATCATTGGGAATGCTTTTGTAAACTCCCATCCTGATGAAATTTTAATCATTTTAATACTATTGGTTTGCTCAGAATTAGGTTGTATGGGTTAATATAAGCTATCAGGTGCCAAATGAGCATATTTATCTAATAACTTTTCTATTTTCTATACAGTTTCCTATCTGATAGGAATCTGTTCACTTTGAGAAGAGTATTGTATACACGCTCCTGATAGAATTATAGTCAAGAAGCCGTCACTAACTATATATATGTAATATAAACACAATATGTATATATTATATGTATGAATTTATGGATATTATATCTTGAGTTCTGGGGTGTTTATGAAATAATATAAATAAGGTCTTGGCTCCTAGACTCTGACTCTGTCTCCCTGTCACCTCATGTCTGCCTCTTTTCCTAGTGTATGTATTCCATTAGAATTAGAGATTAGATACATTAAATATTATCATTCATTAGCAAATTTTGTTCACTAAATGAAGCTAATTGAATATGCTAAGCACTTGTTCCCTAAACTAATTAACTGAATTTCATTATGGACAAGTGTAATTACATGGTAACCTATGTTCTTCTCTATACTGCACATGTTTTATTCAAGTGCTAATAGTTAAAAGGATTATTCACCTCAGTTGTATCTAGTAGTAAAATTTTATTAGTTGAAGGCAAATCAGTGTTTTTCTCCTGCTAATCAGTTAAGTAGTATTTTTTAGTTATCTGACTGTCTGCAAAAAATAAAAGGTTGTCTAAGCCCGTGATAAGAAAGTTTATTTCTTCTACTACATCTGACTCTTTCCTCCAGGAAAGGCAATAAGAAGATAACATTAATTAGCCAAGGTCACTTCTAGGACTAAATTCTCTCCCTAAAACTACCTAGTCTATTCTAGAATAAGTAAATAGTTTTCACATAGTTTAATTCTAATATGTTTTATATTCTTGGAAAACTGTCATCTTTGATGTTTCTTAACTTTTTTTTGTTGCCATAAAATCATTTATTTGTATAACTATGAAATTAGTTCATTTTCAGGCCTCACTTTTCATCCACTTTTATATTTTGTCTTTTATTTGAAGAAAGTATTAAAAGGTTTCTGAAAAATTATTTACTTATTGCCTTAAATTTTTAAAAAAAATGTTTCAAGATTTTTTAGCTAAATTTTTATTATTAATGATCATTCCATTCATTTACATCTCAAATGATATCCCACTTCCTGGTTACCCCCTCCACCAACCCTCCATTCCACTATATCCCACTTTCCAGTCACTTCTCCACCAACCCCCTAGCCCACATCTGCCCTCTTCCTCCCCCTAACTCCCTCCACCCTCTTAAAAATAATGAAATCTTTTTTTTTCTTTTGAAGAACATGATTTTTTTCCTTTTTCTGGGTAATATTTATATCAAATTCTGGAACAGATGAAATGTAGCGGATACTCATTGCTAATGAATTTTAAGAAGGATCCTTGTACATATATGGAAACTGGTATTGATTTTCGAAGTGTCTCATTTGAGCCTATGAACGCATTTAAACAGTTGTCTTTTAATTACCTGATACTGGTAGAGTTGCCATTCGGTCTACTGGCCATGACGGGGCGCCACAGAGCTTCCTGCTACCAGGGTCAACAGGACACGCTAGACAGAAATAAGAATTTGGAATCATTTGGGGATATTGATTCTTGACTTTCATGTGTCTTTATTCTATCCATTTATGTGTTTATCATGGTGCAGGCTATCCAGTGAACTTCAGGTTTCACATATGCATGTCAGTCACTCGACCAGATTCAACATGCTAATTCAAACCACACTTCTACTGAACGTGTTCACATTTCCTCCTCCCCATCTGGCTATATATAAAAGTACATATAAATTATATGGTATAACTTCGTTTTTCTTACTGGCTTAGATTAAGAGTTGTAAAAGCTGGTGGTGTTCATGCTTTGATTTGTTTTATGTGCCCAACTCTTTTTTTTTTTCCTCAGAGCTGGGGACCGAACCCAGGGCCTTGCGCTCGCTAGGCAGGTGCTCTACCACTGAGCTAAATCCCCAGCCCCTATGTGCCCAACTCTTACCAAGCATACTTACCTGGGCCCAACCTCAGCTTGACAATGTCATTTTTTAATGCCATTTCAGAGCACGAAAGCAACATGCATAGTTGGATCACTGAGGCATGATGTTGGGGAATAACAGCATCATCTTGCTAAGAATCCTCTCAGTGATGACTGAGATTAAACGAACTGTTTAAAAATGTTTTGTTTGTTAAAGTAGCAAAGAAACTTGAGGCACATCTCATGAAACTCATGCTACTGTGGATGGTACATGGTGAAGAAATTGGCCATCTGCTTTGTGAGCCAAGACGCTGCCCAGGCATAGTGTGGGTTTTCCTCATTAATTATCACTCTGCTTCTTTCTCCCCAAGTCATTTCTCACGGAGACTTACAGTAAATTGCAGTTGATGAGATATCCTTCTTCTGAGCAAGGTTAAGTTTTCTAATTTTGATGGACTTATACTTTTTCCTTAAAGAGAAACCAAAGACCAAGCTAGCTTCCAGGAAGGTGAGTGAGTTTTATAGCACTGTAGATGAGTCTGGGTTCCTGGAGATGTTAACTGTAAACATGTGAGAGAGAAATGGAAGTGCTTTGCCAAAGTACTGCTTGGGGAATGCTTAATTCATTGCTTTGTAAAACACGCTGCAATAATATTGAAAGGCACCATCAACTCCATTCTTTTCAGTCGGCAAAGGATTTGCTCGCTTTTTCTTTAGCAGTGCTAGGTGAATGCTGATAACCTCTTCTTTGTGAGTCAGTGCTATATACAAAAGAACCCCAGAAGTCTTTACAGTGCCCTTTTGGAACCTCAAATTTTAGTGGGAGGTTCGCAGACTGAAATCATGTTTTTTTTTCCCCCCTGGATCATTTTTTTAAGACAAAAACCTAAATCTGGGAAGAAGATTCACATCAACCTGTTTAAAAATCTGTCTTGTATAATATGAAGGAATTACCTTCTCAGTTGAAACTGCCCTTGCATATATAGTATATAATAATATAAATACATAACAAAATATTACATATTTAAACTCTGAAGTAGAAGCAGAACATATTTCAATCCACATAAATGATAGTCGAAAGCTTTGGGGGAGATATTATATTGACTATTACGTCACAATGTTAGCAACATCATAGGTATTGGTTAAAACCCTGGTATTGTGAAAGGATCAGGGGCAAATGCTAAGACTGAGACAATTTTATCCCCAAAGCTCTTTTCTTACTGTTGGTTATATTATCTTTACACTGAACTTTCTGTGTTCTAGGAAGCTATGTTTTTGTTCAGTGTGATTCTGACAGACGAATTAATGCAGATATATTAATGTTTTCGTTTGTGTTTCCCAGTGTAGACCTTAGGAAGAGACAAGGCTTGCTCTGGCAGCGTGTCCCCCAGTTTGTGTCATTATCAATAGCTGTATATCTGCCTCAGGACTTGAGTCAGACTTGTTAAAACACAAAATCTTGTCTGCATTTGGTTTTTATTCTTGAGTTTCCAAGCTGGCAAAGTGTGGCTGGGGTTCGGTCATGTCCGTTGGGGCCCAGGCCCCAGCTGGGGTGCTGGGGTTCGTAGGTCCTGCTGTGCTTTCTTGTAAGGTAACACCTTTGCCCCCAGGGTGTAAAAATGGCTATTTAGGGGGAAGTGTCCACCAAACCAAGTCCTGATTGGGTGACACCTGCTGACTCTTGAACATAATTAAAAGCAGATCCTCTACCATCACAGTCTGATCCATTTCACTTGAGAAAAGGACATTCGGTGGGGTGTTCAGTTTGAGTGTCTCAAAAATAACTCTCAGCGTCAACCTGTGCTCTTGTTCTGCTGTTCCTATGAGTAGATCGCCTGCTCACCTCCATGTAGCATCCGGACACTGGGAAAAGAAATGCCAGTCTATACAGTCACTCTTGTCAAGGGACTGACACCACTCTTGCCAGAATCGAGGGAGGGGAAAGGAAAATCTGTGATAAGAATGAAGAGGGGGAAAAGAGACATGCTTTTAAAAGTCAGTCCTTGGTGGAAATCAGGGCAGTTAGAAAGGAAATGCAAAAGGATAATGCATAATGCCTTTCCCTCAGAATAGTCTACTAGATGGGGCCTGCCTGCCTCAGTCTTCAAGGATTATAAACATCTAGAGTTCTTTTAGGGTGTGTGTGTGTGTGTGTGTGTGTGTGTGTGTGTGTGTGTGTGTGTGTGTGTAATATATATTTATAATGATGCAGACATTGAGTAGCTGAGTATGACACCTTCTTCCTCAACTTATCTTGAAATTACTCTGCTATTACTAATTGTTTTTAGTTTGAATTTTGCATTATCATTCCAGTAGCTTGTTTTTTTTTATCACTTTTTTTAAAAACCAGTTTTCTGTGGTCTGATGGACACATCTTCAAATGCAAGATCTTCTGATTTCGGTGGAATTTGATTTTGGCAGTAGGACCTTTGGCACCACCCGCCATGTCAAGATTCTGTGAAAATTACCAAATAAGACACTGTCTTACTCCAGGTCTTTTCGTGATCTGCTGTTGATTGTCACAGCCAGTTTAGTGTTTGATTGTGAACTACCGTGAGATGTCAGGATGCTCCTTGCCAGGCTCGGGTGTTGTTAGTCAAATAATAAATACTATTTAGCCATCCAGATAGTCCCGTCTTGCTGAATCGGGGTAATTCAGTAGAGTAGTCACCTTCTGCTCTTTAGCACACACCCACTGGCCATACCTTAGTGTTCATAATAAGTACTAAGATTTCAGTCCCCGGAGCTCCTGGAGCTCATGGCAGGAGTCAGTCCCTGCTGTATGTATTCATTACAGTCACCTACTAAGATCTCCAGCATAAGGATCCATTTGGTGTCCTTCCTGACTGTGTGCTTTGGGGATGAAGCCTTTACCTTTAAGTTATTGAGAGAGGGTTATACAGCTCTGTCTGGCTTCCAACTCTGGATCCTTCGACCTTAGTATCCTGAGGACTGGGATTATAGTTGTGTCACTAGGCCCTGGAAAAAGGCAGCTGTTTACTGTCACAAGAGAGGTAAAGACAGATAGAATGCCAAGTTCTCTCTGCTGATTGATGTTGTTGTTCTTCACTCTACTTTCTTAGAAACATTCAAATAAGAAGACTCTTATCATGATTGGGCAATGCGTGAAGGGCTTTTTGTATGCTCCATTAACCCCATGCTATGTTTTTTTAGTCCACAGATAAATGATGTTTTTATTCAGTCAAAACATAACTACTCTAATTAGTTTAAAGGAACAGTACCTTTTTATTTCCATGCCTTGAAAAACCCCACTGAAATCTTGGGGCGGAAATGGTAGATCTTTGAGGACAGGGCAAATGAGAGGATCCCCTAAACTATCATTTGATAGCTGAAAAGCAGGTATCTTTTTACCTTTCAGTCAGTAGGGAAAAGCTGGCATGCAGGGACCTGCAGCCCTGCAGGTAGGGAGAGTGAGCAGAACCCATCAAGTCCCAGGGATGAAGGCCCCAGCCACCCGTTCAAAACATGAGATTGCTCTTTCTAAAGTCCCTCAGGTTAGAAATTCTAAGTGCATTCCCCTCCCTAGTGTGGCCACTGACCCTCCCTTTCCTGTGTTTTCTGTTCATCTTCCACACTGTGTTAACCAGAGCCTTCAGCCATAATTCAGACCCATTTTGAGGCCCATGGTGAGATCCCTGTGTGGAAAATAGCAGCTGTGAGTGAAATGTTGAAATATTTCACAAAAGGAATCTCTGCCTTCATCCTCCCTCGGGTATATTTTCTCAGAAGTAAGAAGACCTGTATCTAATAAACAGGAAGTGGAATAGCCCAGAGGGAGGGGAACCTCCAGGACCGCAGATGTGTAGGGGATGGAAGCAGGCAGCGGAGACAGGAAAGAATGGAGGAGTCCAGCCTTAGCACTGACTGAATACCAGTCATGGGGCTCTGCAGATATGAGATGGGAAGCTTGATGGGAGATAGTAGAGGTGACGTAGAGAAAGGTTCCCAGGAAACTCATTTCATGCCACCAGCAAAATGCAGTTTGATTAGTTACATGGCAAACACAAAGAAACTTTACTTTTTAAAAGGTGCTGTACTGTGCCATGTTGCTTAGCTATAATTTCTATCAATGTTGTCATTGTAACGTAGGCGCTCAAAACTGATGGTCCTCCAAAGTGTGAGGGGATATAGTCCTGTTACAGTAGGCAGGAAGACAAGTAGATGTGTTTATAACATAGGTGCCATGTATATTTATATAGAGAGGTATGTATTAAATAAATATATAATTAGTTTCAATGGAATGGTGTTAATAAGTTGTGTTCTTTTATTTTAAAAATAATTTTATCTTAATGAAACAAAATGACAATTATGTTTGGTTCCCCAAACTTTATTCAGAAAATTCTGCTGTTTATGAAAAGTTAATGCCTAGGACCCACTAGATTTGATTATTTAATGCAGCTTCATTGATTGTTTTGAATAAAATCTGTGTCCACTTAGAGTTGTCTTCTTTGCTTTTTCTAATGTATGGAAATGACAGGGAGCAAATGCCAGGCCTCGTGTTCCTCTTGAATGTTCATGTCTTCTGGGGATTGGTTTTAGGAGCCATTTATTTAAAAGGGCTCAGATTGTTGCCCAACAAAATAGTTCTTTAATAACTGTTCACATTAACTTTATGATCATGTTCATAATCATTAAATATAATTGACCATTTTCTTATGTATTTTAAATACTGCATATAATTACATGGTCATTTGAGATTTATGTACCCCTTATTTCAGATTGTAAAGCATTCTTTATTGTGGCCTCTATCTGCTACCTTTCAACAACAAGGACTATCAAAGAGACGATCTAACAGCAGATCTTAGCAAGTGCTATCTAGAATCATCTTTGAAAATGTAGGTTATGTCATATTTTTCAAGCAAGGATTAGCTGTCCAAATACAGGCGAGTTTCTGATAAACAGCACCCCAGAGGATCAGGGAGGAAGCAATAGAAGTGAAACCAGGAGGTGGCTAAGATCAAAATGAATTTGGAGCTTATGAAGAGCTGCGTATGCTGAAGAGTGTTTTAGAAGTCAATGTTCCACGCATATTCACTAAGACTGTAATTACGTACAATTTTATTGTAGGCTTTCGGGCTGTAAGTTCTCTACATAAATCACATTCACATGAGGTTTCAAGATACTTGTCTCTAACACCTATAATGAGTTGGAGAAAGATGAGGGTACTTTAATATGTTCCTGTCATGCCATCTATATTTCAGTCAACTCTTCCTGGGTTACATACCCTCTGCTGGAGAATGCATTGGTATCGTCATGGCAACTCCATTTAGGGAAGTAGTATAAGGAGAATATAAAATATTCAACTAAAAATAAAAGGAGCCTGGAGCCTGACTCCTGTACTTGCGTTTTTATTATCATGAGGTCACCAGATTTAAGGAATATGAATCAATGCAAAGCAGCCAGATTAAATTCAGGTTATTTTAGATAACAACTTTTCCTATGTCTAATGTAAAATTTGGGGGCACACTTACACTAAAGAGAAGTTATTCATTGCTCATTCAACTTAAAATTTAATTACACATCTTGCTTTTGATCAGGCAACCAACATCCTGAAGCAAGTACCAGGCCCTCCGGCTTCCTGATTAGTGAGGTTAAAGAATCCCCCTTCCTAAGTTGCAGGTTTGAATCTAGCTTTGCTGATGTCCAGACCATTAAGTCTGCGTTTATGACCCACGATCATACTTACGGGTACTTAGCATTGTTATCATTGAAGGCCAGGTTTTCTCAACAAGGATTAAAAAAGAAATCCACTGAGTTCAAGATAATTTATGGAACACTGACAAGACTAAAGGCAAACAGACAACATTTGATTCTTACTCTTCTATTTTAATAAATAAATGTGAATATCATTGGATCTCTGGTGCTACTATTGGAACCGTTTATCTATTCAGTTTGTAAAATGTATGCTTCAGTTATGTAGAAATGGGCCACCCTTTTCTCATAATTTAGGGAGAGATCATGATACATTCCTATTCTGCCACCATTGTCATCCAGCCCAAATCACACCTCCTACCTAAACAGTGGTTTTATGAGCTCTCTCTCTCTCTCTCTCTCTCTCTCTCTCTCTCTCTCTCTCTCTCTCTCTCTCTCTCTCTCTCTCCCCCCCCCCCCCTCTCTCTCTCCCTCTCTCCGTCTGTAAGCTCTCTACAGCAGATGCATGAATTATAGCAGGACACTCGTTTGTTTAGAATAATGCACTGGTTACCCAGTGGACAGCCTAAACATCAAATTGTTTTCAAGTTACAAACCCTAGGACCTGCTTGTCTATTTCCCAGCATGCAAAGGTTTCCACACCCAAGGCCCACTATATCCTATGGTATCTGCTCAATGTCTGTTTCTGTTCCTGGGAACCCTCCTACTCAGGTGTACCTACAGCAGCTCACCCCTTTCTCCCAGACTTTATATTGCATGTGGGTTGTGTTCTGCCTTTGCTTTGCAGAGTGATACTCTCTGGCCATCTAAAATGGATCCTTTGAGTTATCTTATTTTCATCATCTTAAAATAATTAACTGGTAAGCCACCAGAGATATCAACTTATATTTACCTTTTTGTTTCTTTACTTTCTGTTTCAACATCACAGGAAGCTAAATAATTCATGTTACCCTCTGGGCTAGTACTTACTATGTACATAAATGAATGGCTTTAGGAAAAGATTAATGTTGAATGCTAGGAGAGTAAGCCGGGTGTGGGGACATAAATTTGGGGTTGCATTCTCCACATTAGTTTTTGAGACAAGGGCTCTCATTGAGCCTGAAGCTCAGCTGATTGGGGAGAATGTCTGTGCAGCAGTCTCAGGGACCCTCCTGCCATCTTTGACAGAGGATGTGGGGATATTGTACCTAGCTTTTAAAATAGGTGCTAGGGATTTGAGCTCAGGATCTCATGCTCCGCTGGCAGTCACTTTATTTGCTGAAGACAAAATTGGTCAGAAAACTGTAAAGAATGAACAGTGAGCATTCTGTGGACATGGGAGCAGTCATGGCTTATGATTTAGATTCAAACCTCTGCGAGCTGATGTCTCACTTGGCATCAAATCATGAGCACATATGTCCAGTTTTAACAAGAGAATTGGTCAGGAAGGGGGTATGGGAGAATTTTCTGGGGTTGATGTTTATGTTCTGTAACTTAATTGGGATGTGTTGTATAGGGTGAATGCACTTACCAGAACATGTTTAAAGGTACACTTGAGATCTGTAGATTTGTACTACATTAACTTTGTATCAATTACTCTTTATAAAACCTGCAAACAGACATTGAAAAGTAGATGTAAGGCTGGAGTATGTAGAAGAGACATATGTAGAAATGTGCTGTTAGATCTGTCCCATGCTTTAGATTGTCCTTTTGAAACAGGTCATATGTACCCCATGCTAGCCTTCTGCTTACTATGTAGTCCAGTCTGGCCTTGAGCAGCTGATCCTCCTGCTTTCCTCTTGCAAGTACTAGGATTACAGGGACTCTCTGCTAACATCCCTGGCTACTGTGGACTTTTAAATACACTGACGAATAAGACGGAGTGAGAAAATAGAAGGATGGATGAATGGGTCAGAATGAGTTGACTCTGTAAATATAGTCCATGGGTATATCGTTATAATGTGTGATTCTCTTAATTTATAAATGCTGAAATTTTCTGTAATAAAATTACAGGGGAAATAGGTATTTTATTCCAAAAATACATTCCCTAAAGGTAAACCTATAATAAGATAGATCAATAATATACATTAATTTTTGGAATTCATACTTGGGATTTAGAATAAGATAGCTACTACTTAATTATAACTCTCTCTCTCTCTCTCTCTCTCTCTGTGTGTGTGTGTGTGTGTGTGTGTGTGTGTGTGTGTGTGTGTGTGGTGTATTAGTGGGTAGTGCAAGGAAAGAGATGTGTGTGAGAGACTATAAAAGAGCCTGTTTTTGTATCTGTTCCAAATAAAATCATAGAGAGCTCAACAGAGCCTAGGAAGGTAACTTTGTGCCATTCTCTCAGGTTGCATATGTAGCCAACAAAGACCAGTCCATTAGTTAGCTTTCCAATATTGCAGTGACCAGATTACAAAAGAATTAAGATTGTATTTGGCTCATAGATCCATAGGGGTCGGTCTCCAGATACTTGACCCCATGAACCTGTGCAGAACATTATGGTAGTAGAGTGTCGTCTTCTCCTGTGTCCCACAGGAAGGAGTCAGAGCAAAGTAACCCCCATGGACAGTTGCCTCCAGTTATCTCTTTCCTGGAACTAGGCCCCATCCCCTAGTTTTCACCAGATCCAGTAATGTCAGCATTTTATGAATCCACCAACAGATTAACCCAAAGGCTAAAATAGTGTCACAGTTGGTCCTCATGCAAGAGGTCCTGCATGGATCCCTCGAATCCATGTAAAAGCTGAATATGGAGGTACACAATCTGTAACTCCCAGCACTTGGAGTGGGAAGGAAGTAGGTGGATCTTTGGAGATCACTGGCCAAAAGCCTACCTTAACTGACAAGGGTTAGTGAGTGACCCTTATTCAAAAATGGCAGAGGATGATGGAGGAAGAGACTAGACATAAACCTCTAGTCTCCATGAACCTCCACACACACAGACACACACACACACACACACACACACACACACACACAGACACACACACACAGACACACACACACATACACAGACACACACACACACAGACACACACACACACGTACACAGACACACACAGACACAGACACACACAAACACAGACACACACACACACAGACACACAGACACACACACAAACACACACACACAGACACACAGAGACATACACAGACACACACACACAGACACAGACACACACACACAGACACAGACACACACACAGACACACACACACAGACACACATACACAGACACACACACACAGACACAGACACACACACAGACACAGACACACACACACAGACACACACACAGACACACACACACAGACACACACACACACACAGACACACACACACAGACACACACACAGACACACATACACAGACACACACACACACACAGACACACACACACAGACACACACACACACAGACACACACACAGACACACACACACAGTGTAGGGAGCATTATCCAGTTTAACAGCAGTACTTTATGGTCAGAGAATTTACCATCTTAATTTATCTCTGGAAAGACTTTTTCAGAAAGAGAAGTGTGTTTGGCAGTCAAGCTTAACTATCAGGTAAATTAAATGATCTCTTTTCAATAGACAATTTAGAGGCAGGAGCCCCACATCTACATGCGTTCTAACTTCTTTACTCTGGATCTCTTTTCTATATGAATTTTTCTATGAAAACATAAATAAAACAATGTCGCTTATTAAATCCACTGTGTGACCGTGTCTTGTATGTTGTATGTGAGAAGTAGAGTCTGTCACGTGACTAGTTCTCAGCCAGGTAAGGTCAGACAGGGTTAGCAGTAAACGTTATATTCTTTATATAAGAGACCCTTAAAGGCAGTGTAAGTAGGTTCAACTGTACCTGTCATAATGCCTCCATAGTGTCTACATAATGCCTCCACAGTGTCTACATAATGCCTCCATAGTGTCTACTAAGGGCTAAAAATGTTTATTACATGATGAGCTGTACTATGACACCTCATATTCATTTTCATTAAGGTAAGAGCGTCTACATTTCCTGTTTCCATTGTGGATCTGTGATGATGTGTCCATTTGTGGTTAGATATCCTTACGGCTACTATTCCTGTTTGTCCATGCACCACAGCACAAAGTTAAATTAATTGTCCAGGACAGAGATTTTGGTTTGGTCCAAAAATTGGATCTGATTAGAGACATGGAAAAACACGATCCCGATTTAGGCATGAGCTTGCTACCTGAAATGTGAGCCACAGAGGGAAGTGCCCACTAGGTGGTTTGTGACTTTATCTCCTTTACACTTGGGTGAGTTCCAGTGGGCTCAGGGATATGGGCACTTACAGGGAATCATAACCTTGGTGCTATAAATCCCACTGTTGCCATTATCAGGTGCAGTTGAAATGGAAGCAGTGTAAGATCTAACATACTTTTCATAATTATTCAGGATCCACAGAGTAAAGAACATCATTGGAATTTAGAGACGCTTTAACTAAAATACATGTGTTCCATCAACTCCACAAAATGTGCTTCTGGGGAAACAGAGAGAATCCTGATTATACAATGCGGTAATGGAAAAAGAGCCTGTGTGGGCTGCCAGGAAGGTGCTAAGATTTGAATAAAATGGCATTTTATCATCTTTGAGAAGCAATCAGAAGTGAGGAACAAAGACTTAAAAGTAAATTTAAACCAAATTCCCATATTTCTGCAATTTAAACAACTTGTTTTGCTTTCTCATTCTTAAAATTAATCATCTTCAGATTTAAAACACCATCTGTCCTGTTCAGTGTCAGAAGGATCATTCTAGAGCTCCTGGGATAAGTTGCAGGAATTTCGATTTTAGCTAGGGCATCATGCATCACGACTGATGGCATTTGAAATAGTTGTTGATAATTCATGCAGAATTCTCAAGGGAAGTTCTGGGTGTCTGGGGTGGGGCCCAAATTTTAAATTTTCCTTTATTTGTAGAATTACTTGACAAATTTTGGTGTATATCCATAAAGTAAAACATACTTTTATCTAGGGATTGATATAAAAAATATTTCTACAAATTGCTTTTATTAAGATGCCTGCCTTTCATTCATACCATGGTGCATCATTGGTTTTCTGTGGCTGCTGTAACAAATGACCACAGAAGCATTGTATTTAAAAGGTGCAGAAATATATGCTCTTACAGTTTTGGAGAGTGGAACTGGGAGAGTCATGTAGAGGCAGATCTGCACTTGCCCTGAGAGGTCAAAGGAGAATCTGTTTCTAGCCTTTTCTAGCTTTCGGGTTGCTGGGGAACCTTGGCTAATACTGTGTCACTCCACCCTCCTCATTCCTTTTCTCTTGCCTTCCCTTCAGCTTCTTTAAATTGCCCTCAGCCTTCTTCTTGTAAAGATACTTGTGATTACATTTAGAGCCCACCCACAGACTTTCCCCATCATAAACTCTTTAAATTTGATCTAAAGATTTTTCTTTGCCATATAAGGAAATATTCCGAGGTTTTAAGAATTAGGAGAGAGTTATCTTTGGGGGGTGTGTTATTCAGCCTCCACAGCAGGCGTCACCTCACTGTGTAGATTTATATGGACAGGACCTGTGGTATTTTTTGTCTATGTTATCTCAGCTGTTAATCCAAGGGGAAGCACACAGTTTGCCAAGATGTTGTTAATCCTGAAATTCTCTCTAGCGATGTGAAGGGTTAACACACATGCACACACACAGAGGTATTTGTGTATGGGTGGGTGAACAGAACAGGTAGACAGACAGGAAAGCAGAGATGGAGAGACAAGGGACAAAGGGAGACAGAGACAGAGAGACAGAGTAGTGCAAAGATCAGTGATGCTGGGTGTCTTCCGCAGGCACTCTCCGTCCCGTTTGCTGATTCAGGTGGAGGGAGTAACAGGAACCCACCTGCCTTCATTTCTCAGTTACTGGATGTGATACATGTTGCCACGTACAGCATTTATTTAAAAGTGTGTCCTAAGGGTGATAACCAAGGTCCCCATGCTTACACAGCAAGCACTTTCCTAACTGGGCCACCTTTCCAGGTTATTTTCCTGAGCTGGGACTGCACCTCCAGTTTTAGCCACTCACATGGCCAATACATTTGATTATAAGTGGATTGAGAGTACAGGGTCATTTCAGCAGGCTTGGCCTCAGTGACAAAAGTACTTGAAGCATGTGTCCTAGCAACCGTGACTCTTCTGTGAAGCTTATCTTTCAAGAATAGAATCCTCCTTGCCCAGCATTATTTGAACCCCTCTAAAATAAGCATGAGTCGTCTCGCCTTTCTCCAAATCCTTAACTTAGGGCAGAAACATTACAGGGTTGGGAGGCTTAGGATTAGGAGAAACAATGTAATTGGTTGATAGTAAATGCAAACACAAAACTGGGGGTGAATCAGATAGAAAGATCCGAGATTCTACCAAAAGAGTCCAAAATAAGTAGTCAAGGAGGAAGGCTGTCTCAAGCGTTATAATGTGAGACATCTTGGGTGATGTTCGTTCATGTTGGATCGCACCTTCCTCTTCCTTTGTGAGGTAGTATTCGTCCCTTTCATTCCTTTGTGGTGATTCTCCCCCATCCAAAAGGAGAAGGATGCCTTGACAGATGCCTCTTAGAAAAGCTGGCAGGAGGTTGAGGAGGATGGAGAATGGAGTCAGAGGTAAAGAATATCCAGTGGCATTAATCTGTCATTGCTTAATTTTCCTTTGGTAGTGCTGAATGAGTCACAAACAGACTGAGAGTTGCTGAGCCCAGGAGAGGTTTGCTAGTCTAGTCACTAGACCTGGGTTGCCCTCTCAGAACAGACAGCACCATTTCTCCTTAGGAATGGCCCAGCCTAGAACCTCATTGTCTAGCAAATGGACAGCACACCAGAGACTAGGTAATGAAACCACATTGAGAATGCCCTCTTGGGGCTTCTACAGCTGGAGCTGGAAGAAAGAATCCTTTGTTTCCTTACTTAGGACCTCAGAGGTGTGGCTATGCACTGTTTACAGAGGACAGTTCTTACGAGAAATAGACACTGGAGATGTTCAGCCATAGAAAGAGGAAGGGAAGAAAGGAAAGATACAGGAGTTTTAATTCCTGCATCTCTCAGGCTGGTTTTGTTCATATCTTTTTATAATTTGTCTATAAAAACTTACTCTTGCTTTAAGTATAGTTCAGGTGTTTGACATTTGAAGCTAAAAGCACTCTTGGGTTAGGGATGTGATGTAGCTCAGATGATCAAGTGCCTGCTCCCCATGCACAGTGCCCCGAGTTCAATCCAGAATATCACATTAAAGGGGGAGGTGGGCGATGCAAGCCTCCTGTTCTCTGCACGCAAGAGGTAGGGACAGGAAATAGAGAAGTTCACGATGGCTCTCAAGCAGTGAATTGAAGGTCAGCTTGAGCTATATGACACGTGCATCAACAGAGCAAAAGTAAGTCACAGCTCTTACACGGCATGTTAGCATGGGCCACTCCACGGGGGACTGGCAGAAAGCTCCCTAGTATGTTCATGTGCAACAGGAAGACGGTGCATGGAGGAATTTGTTAGTTTAGATTGGGAATGTCTCATCTGAAATGCTTAGGTCTGAAATTGTCTCAGACTATTTTGTGTCTTGGAGCATTTGCATAAGCAATATTCAATATTTGCAAATCTTACATATTAGGAGGAAACCCAAATCCGAGTAGGAAACTCATTGGTTTCAGGTGCATATTCCAGGCACAGCCTGAAGGCAAGCTTAGACAGTACTGATAAAACGTTTTGTTCATAATTCTTTTTTTTTTAAGACAAGGTCTCACTATATAACTCAGACTGGCATTGAAGTTGATATTAGTTCAGGCGTATCGCATACTCATGATCCACGTGCACCAGCCTCCCTCGTGGTAGGCTTGCAGGCGTGCACTGCCTCACCTGGTCTAAAATCCGCAGCATGGGATTCTCCACCTCTGGCATTGCGTTAGAGTTCTAAAGCTTAACATTTGGAGTTTTTGTGGGTTCATATCTTTGGTTTTGTTCGCTTGCTTGCTTTTTGTTTTGCTTTTATTTTTGATTAGAGAGCCCCATTGGTTACTTTCTTGTCACTTTGACAAAATCTGTAGTTTTAATGTACTTCCACTACATTTGGAAGAGCCCTGAAAGGCGGAGAATTTGCTTTGGCTGTACATGTACATACAGTCAACTTCTGAAGCCTGCCTTTTCTCATCTGACGAGTGGTTGAGTAGTGTCTGACACCCCACGCCACCCTTTCCTGTCTCGGAGTAGATAGCCATGGCTGAGCTCTGTCTTGAGACCTTACTGGGGAAAAGTTCTAGCACCGTAAGTTTTATTATTCTGTATTATTTTCTGCCGTGGTTTTGCACATTAGGAACTTACTTGTCTTTTCTTTATCTTGTCTTATTCTAAGGTAAGGCATCTTCCTGGGTAGGTACTATGGATGAGCAAAGTGACCACAAGAACTTTATATGGTACTGGTCCTGGGAGAGTCAAGGACGCTCTCGTAGCTAATGTGATTGTGTCTCTGTTTCACTAAGCCCTTGGGAAGCTTTGTCTCTTCTATCATACCATACGTATATATTGAGGTAGCACTCACTGAACTGTGGAATTACCTGACTTTAGAATAAAACAAACAAACATTGAGTCAGTTACAGTAGAAACTAACACAATTCCAGGATCCATCTCCATATCTGGCTTAAGGCCCTCTACCATGTGTCTCCTCAGGAAGCTTAAGACTAGTCACATTTCTTCTGGCAGAGGCTGGCCTTGCCTGACAGCAACAGGAGGGGAGGCCCTTGGTCCCAGGGAGGTTTGATGCCCCTGCATAGGGAGATGCAGGAGAGGTGGGGCAGGAGAGTGTGGGTGGGTGGGGAAGCACTCTCATACAGGCAAAGGGGACGATGGAGGGGGAATGTGGGATGGGGGATTGGTGGAGCGGTAACTGGGAAGTGGGATATCATGGGAGGGGGATTGTGAAGAGGGTAAACAGAGTGGGATATCATTTGAGATGTAAACAAAATGATTAATAAAGTGTCTCAAAATTAGATATGCTTCATTGTTTATGTTTGAGAGTTAAACAAATCTTGCAATACATTTATTTTACCATTTATTAAGGGTACAATAGAATAAATAATTATGGTAAAGTACTCTGAACAGCCTTGTATTCCTCCCAGATAGAGGAAAGATTATTTTCTGTAATTAAGATACCGCAAAAAGCCATCCATGTCTCTGGGAATAAGTCTCCCATACTTAAAATGTTCTTATCAATTTTATTGTCCATAGTTCTAGGATAACTCTGATTTTATTCCTAATGTGTTTCCACTTTTCAAACAAGATGTACTTTCTTTAACATGTCAAAAATGAGTAGAGTTTATCCCCTTATTACCTGGTTTTTCTACTGTATAAAAGATATGTGTGGTTTCCTCCATTATTTCCATTAAGCATGATTTCTTTTTCCTCATGTATGGGAGATGGGGATTATATATGTTTGTGCTGTATGCAGATATGTGCATATAAAAGCCAGGGAAGGGCACAAATTGTCCTCTTCAGTCATTGCCTACCTTGAACATTTGAGGCATGATCTCTGTGTCTCAAGTATAGAACTCATAATCCTCTTACCCTAGTACCCCAGACACTGAGATTATGGGCAAGCAACAGCGTGCCAAATGCAACGTGCTAGAAAAAGTTCTATTTGTACTTGCTTATACTTTTCTTCTGAATTTTACATAAATGCTTTGTGCTTTTTATTAGCTATAAAATATTGTGATTATAATCATAAAATAATATTATAAAATACCTTTACACTGAAAAAGTAATCAACTATTACCACTTTCAAGAGGTAATTACTAAAGTCTGTGTTCAGTGCTAGACTGGCAGCCAACATGGCCCAGAGATCCTCCTCCCAAGTTCTCTTTTAGTGTTGAGGTTGTAAGCACGTGTAGCACAATATTGCCATGTTAGATTGTTGCTGGACTCTGAATTCAGACTTTTGTATTTCCTTAACAAATTCCTTTAATCATTTAAGGA
This sequence comes from Rattus norvegicus, assembly GCF_021556685.1. Classification (NCBI taxonomy): domain Eukaryota; kingdom Metazoa; phylum Chordata; class Mammalia; order Rodentia; family Muridae; genus Rattus; species Rattus norvegicus. The sequence goes on from NC_141549.1 coordinate 28,023,151, forward strand.
TCCCCTCATACACTATGCATTATTACTACTAATAAAATATGATCTTATATGTATTTGCTCTAATTATTTTAACATTTTGTGTTATAAATTTTAGTATATACATTTTTAAAAGTACTGCTAATGTCATATAGTATTTTTAAAATTCTCAAATAAATAGAATTGTGACTACCCTTAAGTCCTGATTAATGAATGTTAGAGCATGTTTTAAATGAATGAACTAGAATGTTCTGCTTACCCTAATTCCACTGAGCAAAACATACAGTACAGTGTGTTATTTCTAAAAGACTTGTTACTTGGCGCACGTTTCTTTGTTCCCTAAAATGCTCATTTGCTTCCCCTGTGAATTCTTCAGCTTCTAGTGTCGCGCAGCCTGACCCAGAGCCCTCAGGCCACTGCAGTTAATAAAGATTGTGATTGCAAAGGCCTGGGGAAGTGGCTCAAACATTTACTGAAGCCTTTGACTTTGCTGCTCTACTCAATTCAGCATATGGAACAGAATGAAAAGAATAATCCGATCTTATTTCCTCTGTTTACAGGCTCTGTACAACTCCATCAAGAACGAGAAGCTTGAATGGGCAGCGTGAGTATGCTAGATATCAGCTTTTTGATGATGTGGTTTTCTCTTGCTATTTTTCTCTAGGCCTTGGGGGTGATTTTAGAGCACTAACTATGCACACACAGTTCTTATTTTATGTCCGTTGTTTGTCTTACCTGCTTGGTGTTAACCAGTCAACCCTGAGAAATCTTTATTTGTCGTGGGGGAAGGGTTACTCAGTCTTCTGCTTTTGCCCAGGTTGCCATATCCATAAGCAATTGATCACCTTATAGGAAATCCTTTGAAAACAATATCCTGAAAAAAAAAGCTATTGAAAAAATTTTGTTTTATTCCAAAACCTAATATAGGTGGTATTTGTAGCATCTAATCATTTGGATTTTCCTATGTTGTCATAGATGAAGGTTTCTTATGATACTAGTCATTCTGTGGTGTGGGCCCATATTAATGAGAAGAGAAAAAAGCTTCTATGTGTAGATCAGTTGAGAAATAACGCACTAACATGAAACAGCCAGTTGTTTTAACCTTTAAGGTTTATGGTATATTCAGTGCCATTACATATTAACACTCTCTAACAAAAAAGAATTCCCGAATCTGCTCAATAGTAAAATGTACTACTCGAGGGAATATGCTTCAGTGATTACCGTTTAGATAAACTCTATTTAACTTCACATAAGCCAACAATTCTTTGTTGTTAAATTTTCACTAATTCACAATTAAAGGGTTTTTTCCAAAAAATTATTAGGTTTGCTGGTGAGATGGGTAAGCTGGTTAAGACATTTGTCAGCAAGCCTAATGGACCCAGTCTGATCCCAGGACCCACATGGTGAAAGAAAACCAATTTCTACAAGTTGTTTTCTAAGCCCCACATGTATGATAACAGGCTGGTGCCCATCATGCACCTTACCTTGGTGTGGTGTCCTATCGCACACACACAGTTCTTAAAGTCAATACCACTTGAAATACTCCCCTGGTTTCCAGGCCATACGTTATTGCTTATACATAAAAGAATCTGTTTAGGAGTTTGTATCTCTATGGTTATATATGATAAAGCTCATTTAAAAGCAACATACCATTTCAAGGATTACTTTGTAACACTCTTAACATTCATGGTTATGAACACCCACTATTCTTTCAGAGAGTCAGTTGTAGTTCCCAGCACTGACATGGTCGTTCACAAGCATAGCTCTAGTTCCACCAGATTTTCTACTCTCTTCTGAACTCCAGAGGCACCAGACATCCAGCTTAGAAACTTAGATTGCAGAGTCCGATCTGAGCATGAGTTTTCCTCTTCTGTAGACTAAGTTAATATCAGCGTTTGGGTCTCAGGTGACTTTTAGGAGGACCCAGAAGTATTCTGTAGCACTAACCATAAAACAGATTATCCTTCTGTTGACACCTGGTTCTGTAGCTAAGAAAGCTCAGGTTCTAGTTTTTTCTCATCCTCTCTCTTTTCTCTCCTATTAATCCCTCATTGATCTATAGCCATTGATTATGTTTTAATCTTCTTCTTCTATAAGCCAAAGAAGTTAGATAGACTCATGATAGGTACCTTTCCAGTTCCAGCGTCCTGTTTCTGAGTTTGACTTTCATCCGTGTCTCCTGTCAGTGTCTCCTGAGTAAAGAACAGTGTGATGTTGTGTAGAGTGGATATGAAACAAAAGGGGTAGGTAATGGGATGGATAAAGCAGCCAGTAGAAAGGCAAGGTATCTACCCTAGTTGGTTTCTTGTGCTGTGATAAAACCCCACAAGCAGAATCTGAGGTGGAAGGCTGTGTTTCAGTTTACAGTTTATGGCACTGAGAAGCAGCAACTGGAACAGTGTTTGTAGAGCAAACTTGAGGAAACGATTCTGTACCTCAGCTTTATGTGATCCACTAGGTCACACTGTGTGCTCTTAATGTGTTATCCACACATGTGGCTGCACCCCAGTGCCCTGCCAGCTCTCTATGCTCTTTCTCAGACTCATTTTCCACTTTTCATCCACAATGTTGGTACCTTTCTAAGCTCAACGCTGCCGCTCGTCAGAGAGCACTGCTCTCATTCATCTCCTAAACTTTATCTGCCATTTCTAAACAGACTTCCCTCAACATAAATGCAGCTTGGTCTGCTTTTCTAACTTCAGTCCCTTTACTGTGAGCTACAGGAATTTGGGGCAGCATTCGCGAGCAGCATCTCTTTCCAGCTCTTAGAAAATATTCACTACTGTTGTGAACACTGATCATTTTCTCCTTGTCTGGGTTTGGCCTCTGCATCATCTTTGACTTCAGTCACAACTTCTCTAGACATGGCCTTAAGCAATAGATATCCTTTCGTCCAATCATGCTGCTGCCATTCCATACATCCTGTGTGCCTCCTCACCAAATGTGTGTGTCTGTGTCTGTGTGTGTGCATGCACACGCGTGCACTCACACCAGTCTCTTGCTTCTTTCTTCTATGTTAACCTGAGGCAGTTCATGCTGTGAAACCTTATGTGGGCCCTCATTCTACCAGTCATGTAGATATTACACACTTTTGTCACATAATCCTCCTTTCAACTCAACACAGTTACTAGTGCATGGCCCAACATGGCTTTCTGGTATTCTCTCTATTCTCTGCTTGCAATCTTTCCCCAAATTCATTACAGGTCAGCTCACATGATACCCTGGCCTCGGCAATCAGAAAACAATATACATTTTGCTTTATCTAATAGCACTGTCAGTTTATACCAATTATTGTAGCTGTTAGCCATAAATTTTCCTTAGGCTCCAGGTTCCTTGAGGAAATGATACACGTCTGATTTCTTCACGTAGTTCCTCCTTTGCTTACCGTGACGCATACATGTAGTGAAGATTCCATAGAAGGCTATGGGAAAGGTTGGTTATGTAGATCAGTGGGAGAGCATGTGCTTGTCATGTTCAAACACCTGGCTCAATACCTAACACCAGGAGGGGGAAATGAGAAAGGAAAAAACAAAAACAATGCTATAGTAAGACTTTAAAGGATAAACAAGGAACTGCATTCTCAAAAGATGGTCCTACATGTGTACAGCTGAGAACATAACTACAGGGGAAAGCAGCTGCTGTTGCAGAACTTGTAAGATAATTTGTACTTGAATGGAAATTTTGTTATTGTTGATTTTAGAGCCATGGAGGAAACATATATAGAATTACGGACCTCTGTAATAACTAAAAGAATCTCTGCTGCTTAATATAAATTTTCTTTAACCACATTTTATGGAGCCCTGGAATTCCAAGGAGATATCTGAGATTAAAATCTCAGTAAATATTTTTCTGTTTCTTATATATGATTTAAAAGTTGTGGGGAGTGTGTTGCTCTAACATAGACCTATCTCTCTGTAAAGAAAACTGAAATCAAGAAACATTTATCCATAGGTTCAAAAACATTAGGCTGGCGCCATGGCAATGGCAGGGTCTGCTTCCTGCAGTGTCACGCCTGTCTTCTCTTTTGGTACATAGGCTCACCACAGTCCATACCTTTGGGGAACAGAACCCTTGTCTGAACGTTTTTGTGTTACTCTTTGTTACGACGCAAGTTAAGAGAGTTCTGTTGGGTGTGGGAATCCCATCAGAAGCTCATAGCGTTACTGGTATTACCAGGCAGCGAGGCAGTGAGGATTATCCATTCATCTGTTCCATTCTTTAAGTTCTCCTTCTGCCTGGCCAAGTGTAGAGACAAGATATAGATGTGACTACAGTGCACGTCTGTTTGTAATAAGAACTAAGTGTGAAAGGAGGCGAGGTGGCTATAAGAATGAGTGAATGAAGAATAGAAAAATCATAGTGAAGTAGGCAGAGTTGTCATGTTATTTTTTTTTCCTAAATTAAACTGTTTCTGCTCTGCCTTCAAATCGTCCTTGCTTGTTACATAGGACAGCGACACATTAGACTCTTCACATCTTAGACCAGCCCTGCCCGTTTAAAGGCTTGGCTGCAGAGAGCCACAAGGAGACTTCCACTTCTTTCTTGTGAACTTTATTATGTATGCTCTTTCTTGGTACTGTTGTTCCTAAGAGACCAATTGGCTGACATCAGAATGTGGAAAAACTTACAAATCTTCTTTACACTTCTTTGCTGATATGTCTAACATGTGTGTGTATGTATGTATGTATGTATGTGCAGGTGGGTGGGTGTGGTGTGAATGTACATGTGTGTAGTATGTGTGTGAAAGTGTATATGTGTGTGATGTGAGGATATAAGTGTGTATGGTGTGGTATGAGTGTGCATGTGAATGTATGTGTATGGTGTGAGTGTATATGTGTTATAGTGTCGATGTCTGTGTATGTGTGGGGGATGAGTGTGTAGTATAAATGTATGTGTGTTTGATGTATGAATCTGTGTGTGTTTCTATATGTGTGTATATACAGCTGTGTGTGTGGTATGTGAGTGTGTGTATGTGTTCGGTGTGTGTATGGTGTGTCTGTATCTGTATACACACATGCTCAGAGGAGGGAACTGCCTGCCTTCCTATCTATAAATCCTTTCTGAGAGTGACAGAGGATCCCTGAGGGCAGGAGAGGACATGGGGAAGCTTGTTACTCGTCCTTGTGGCTGAGCACTCTAATTCTGTGACTAACCCAAGGGTTTCATCTGAAATCGATTATTGCTTCCATTTTTCTCTGAGGTCTCTTAAGGATGTTTTCCAAGAAATAACTCCTGCGAGCTTTTTTAATTCTTGTTTTTTAATGTCTTTTTTATACTTTACTTAACTCAGTATTGATTCTAATTTTCAGTAATAATACATAACAATTAAAATGTAGTCTCTGTTGCTCTGTGGGAAATAACTATCCTCAAGGAACTAATCAGTTTGTTTTCACCCTAGACACCTTCGTTTTAAAGTTCAGACTTAGGTGTGCCACCTTTACTTATGAAGGTATTTCTTTCCTTCCATCTAGGTTTTCTTTCTCTTTTTGATGTACATAATACATTTTATTCAAGTTTTTATAGAATTGAGAAAATTTGATAATCTCACTCCATTCACACTTAGTACAACTTAATAAATGTAGCTGAAATCTTCCAAGGCACTGCATTATTTTCCAGACACATGTTGATTTTCAATTATATCTATTTAGTATTTCTTTTTATCATTTTTTCTTTATCCTTCTCCGTATGAGCTTTCCCTTCTCCTACTTCAGAATGTAGTAATAAAAACTGAAATTCCTTCGTCTTTTGGTTTTAAAGCCATGAAAAGCGTGACGCCTCATGAACAAATTTCACAGTTGTTAGTCCATCCCACTGAATTAAACCCAAGTTTGGACACCTGAAAGTCTTCACAGCATGTCAGAATACTGAACAGTTTCTTTTCCATTCATAATCTTTAAAAAATAACCAAAATGATTATAATATTATTATGGTCTCTTTGTTTGGACATGGACGGATTGCCATTATTTGTAGATATAAATATTTCAGTGGCAATGACAAATACTAAGCACATACATATTTCATATTGTTATGTTTTTAGAAGGGCGTTGAGGTGTCTTTTGAACAACCAAGCTATTTATAAATCAGGGGACCATGAATTCCAGCAACTGAAGTACAACCAGAATGATGATGTGTCCTGTTCCCTCTCATCCTCCTCCTTCTGGACTCCTTCTTCTCTTTTCTTTCCTCCTTTTCTTTTCCTTTCCATCTTCCTGTAGCATTCACCCCTTTCTACTTCTCCTCTCTTTCTTTCGTTCATTTTAGTGCCCCCCCACCCCGGAGAACCCTCCTTTTTTGTTATTGGTTAATAAGTTCTAGCCTGTGTCCATCATAACTGCTGAGTTCATTACATACATTTAAGCACACACAGTAAATGTACACATTCCTAAGATACTCTGAGAGTATGCATTGACATAATCAGGGGTTTTGACAATAGCTAGAGTAACAGATGCAAAAGAAATAGGGTGCTATAATTTGCTCAGTCTGAAAGCAGCTAACTATCATATAGTCAAATAGTATTTCTAAAACAATGACTGGCATAAGGGACTGTGTCCAGGTAAAAATACAGGAGCAATGTAGGAAAAAAAACATTTCAGAAAGTAACTGCTTTCTCATATATTTTTACAATTGTGCATTTGTTTTTAACAAAGCAAATAAATATGACACCTACAAAAAAGAAAAGGAAAGTGTGATTTTTTTAAATAAAAAAATAAGTAACCATAACAACAAAAATACTAACAACGAGAACTTCATGTAGCCCAGCTGATTTTTGCCTGGTTTTGTAGCTGAGTGTAACCTTGAACTTCTGATTACCCAGTCTAAATCTGAGTGCTGGAATTATAGACATGCCCACTCCCACACTGAGTTTCCTCTAGCGGGAGATCAAATAAAGGTCATCACACGTGCTAGGCAAACCCTGTGCCAAGGGAGCCACGTCTCCCGTCCTTCCTAAGGACGCCTTTACACTGAGATAGCTGCTTCCTTGAGGAAGAGAAAGCACAGTAGCACCTTGTGTCATCGCTCTCTTAGTGTGTAGCCATGCTCCCACCACTGTAGGTACTTTGTCACATGTCACTGTCAGTAAACTACTAGTTCTGACGTCAGGGGAACTGTGCTCACCACCGCGTTAGAGGATGTGGATAGGATTTGCAGACAGGGTATTGCTGCTAGGGTTGCATCTGAGCAAGGTACAGTGCCATACATGTGTGGAAATCTCATGAGGAATCACATTTTCTACATTTAAGAGCAGATAAGGTGAATATAAATTGGCATTGACAATATCAAATATTTGAAACCAATTAAATATAAATTGATTAAAATAGACATGTAACATAAGATTTTGAGCTTAAAAAAGCATCATCTGGAAATCTGTTATGTAGAATTGACCCTGAGTATAATCAACCCTTGGTGTTTTATGAAAACAAACCTTCAAGAAAGATAATTAGAGAGGATTCCCTTGGACGACTCTATAAAAATGTCATTTTATTAACCTAGATCATAGTCCACATGTACATTTAATCTAGAACTGTTTCCTTTTGCCTCTCAGAGAAGATGTCTTTTCCTAATTTGTATAATTGAGGCATATAGGACTGGAGTAACTCGTATAATTGAGGCATATAGGACTGGAGTAATTCATATAATTGAGGCATATAGGACTGGAGTAATTTGCCACCAAAGTCTTCACTTTCAGGCGGCCGATTCAGACAGAACAGGGGGAAGAGACACATGTGGTTTGTGTGTAAAAGCTGTGATGGGAATAAGGTAGACCCTTGGTGTCTTCGGGTTTCTCTGTGAAGACAGCTGTAGCATAGGCAAACCTGACATTGAAGAAAGTTCTCTTTACTCCACATCTTCAGTTGGGAATAATCAGTCATCTGGTTGGTGAGTAGTAAAATCTAACTAGAGCATTACTACTTTCCTGTCCTAAAGCAATTTTGGAGTCACTATGGCAGGTGGAATTCTGGCGATTGGACTTGAAGAAGTACTTTTTCTAATTTAATATTTGATCTCTATAGCATTTGCTAAACGATTGCTTTTTAGAAAAGAATAATACAAAAAATAAATAGAATAAACATGATTTCTCAGTGACCTACACTATGTATCCATTGACCAATTATAGGCCCTGAACATGTTGGATAATATTTCTTTGGATTTTATCTTTTACCTAACTCTACATCTTAATATGCACGTTTACATGTCTTTTTTCAAAAAGTGAGAAAATATAAACTTTATTAATGAGGCTAAAGGAAGTCACTTCCCTACTAAAATTTCCTAATAGGTTTTTTTGAAGTCCCTTATCAGGTTTGACCTTAGTGTGGTTCCAAAAGCCCTTTCTTTAAAGAAGCATAGAAAGGCTACCAGTTATAACATTCTAAGTTTAGAAAATTGAGCACGACAGTTGTTAAAAATAGATTTTATTTAGAGAGTGAAGCTATCCTCTTCACATCTGACAGCATTCTTATTGATATTAAGAGACACCTCACAGAGCTCAATGCTTTAAATAAAACCACAGCCACACTCTTACATTTAAAAGTTTATGCCAAAAACGGGCTATTTTTAGAAAATAAAATGTGTTGTGTTTCGTGCCCGCAGTAGTGTTTGAAAGTTTACCTACATGCTTTGTTTCTGTTTTTGGTAAGTGATGAGGACGGAGCCATGTTAAACCCCTCCTACCTTGAGGCAAAGAGATGTAGAACAATGAAGAGCTCTGATAAGCCATCGCCATTTTCCTAAGAGCATGCTTCACTGGTTTTCCAGCCGTCATCTGATCTGATTTATCTCAGTACCTAGGTTACCGACTGACTGTCGTGTTCAACCACAAGTACCTGTTGTTGGGAAGTGTTTGGTTGTCTGGTTTACAGACTTCAGTACGCATGGGGTCATAGTTTTCTTTAGACATGAGTTAGAGGATCTAACAACTCCATTACCCCCTTCTGCCACTCCTAAAAGAGTCCTCATGCTAAGAAGCCAGCTTATTGCATGTAGGCATTTCCCTCCTTTTATGACTGTATAGTGTGCTGTACACAACTGCTCTGGGCCTTATATTACAGTATTTCATTTAAAAGCTTCTACCCGTTATGTGTTATGATCCCTCTGGGCATCGTCATCAACATGATGGCACCCAGCAACTTTAGTGCTTGGTGTGATTTTGATATCTATGAAGCTGGCACAGAGTGTGTTCTCTGAGGAACACATCCGGGCATTTCCTGCATGGAGAAGAACAAGGGTCTGACTGCCTGCTGTCTGCTGTGTTCCACATGTATTCATATAGGTGATGTCCCAGTTAAGGACATCTTAGAGTCCTGTGGACTCACTTTCTGTGAATTTTGCCTTTGTTTTTAGTGAAATGAAAACATCTAATTTGCAGAGGAATTCAGAGATGAAGCTCCTAAGTTATGGTGATCACAGCTGTGACTGGAGAACCAGGGGATGGGGTTGGTGTCCCATCCCTTCTTTATTGTTTCTGCTTAGAGGAGTATATATGCAGAGCAGAGAGCTGAGACTATTGCATTTTACTCAAGCCTACCTGATACAGGGGAGGAAAAATGTGCACTTCATTTTCAAGAAGGACTCACTGTCCAGTTCATAGGGATAGAGTGTGAAAACCGAGAGCACTCAAGAACCTGGGACTTCATAAGCACAGACTCCCCAACAGCCTGAGATGAAATTCTGGAAGACTCCACAACATACACACTTCATCTCACTACATTACTCTGACATATTTAATATTCTTACTTTTGCCCATAGCACATTCTAGCTAAAAGAAAAAAAAAATAGAAAGCAAACTAAAACACAGAAAACACAATTTGAAGGGACCCCGGAAACGTCTGAATCAGAGTTGGATAGTGCAAGAAAGTTGGACTGGTCAGAGACAGAACTTAGAACAACTCTGATTTAGATGCTGAGAAGGCCAGTGGGTAAGGCAAACAGCATGTGTGAACAGGTGGACGGCGTTATCCAAGAGATGGGAGCTCTACGAACAGAACAGTGAAACTGTGTATAAACCAGACTAACGGACATGGAGGGGGGCATTAATGGTGTGGACCTGTGTGAGAAATGACTGAAAATCTGGGGACATATCAGAAGGAACTTGTGAATGGAAGAAGGGGGTGAGATCCAAGCTTCAGAAAAAGAGTCCCCGAGAACTCAACTCCCAAGAACCGTACAACTGCACACGGTGTAACATAATGGCAGCCTATGGAAAAGAGGCAAGAGGAAATGGAAGAGATGCTGAGCCACAAACAACTGAGGACTTCCCAGTGTTGAATGGCAAGCCACAGATCCAGACAGTTCAGGAAACAAAGTAGAGTGAGGGGATGAGGGAGAACCCTACATTTTGGCACATCATTTCAAGAAAACACACTCTGTTAGCTCAAAGAATCCCATTTTAAATGTAAATAAATGTGTACGCTGAAGTAAGCAGATGAAGGAAAATAGACTGCATTTACTAGTACTAAGAAAAAGGACAGAAGTAGTTGCATTAGTTCAACCAGAGAAAATTTATCATCATCATCATCATCATCATCATCATCATCATCATCATCATCATCATCATTTCATCCTTTTTTTTACAGTCCAGTCATTATCCTCCTCCAGGTCCACCCTGTGTCAGTTCCTCATCCCATTTCTCCTCCCCTGTCTCCAAGAGAATATCCCCACCCCTCACCCCACTCCACAAGACCTCTCCCTTCCCTGGGGCCTCAAGTCTCTGAAGGGTTAGGTACGTCTTCTCTCACTGAGGACAGACTAGGCTGTCCTCTGCTGTATATGTGTCAGGGGCCTCATATCAGCTACTGTATGCTGCATAGTCCATGGCTCAGTGTCTGAGAGATCTCAGGGGTCCATGTCAGTTGAGACTATGGTCTTCCTATGGGGTCGCCCTCCTCCTCAGCTTCTTCTAGCTTTTCCTAATTCAATCACAGGGGTTCCCAGCTTTTGTCCATTGGTTGGGGTGTAAGTATCTTCATCTAACTCTTTCAGATGCTTGTTGGGCCTCTTGGAGGGCAGCTATGTTAGGCTCCTGGCTGTAAGCACACCATAGCATCAGTAATAGTGTCAGGCCTTGGAGCCTCCCCTTGAGCTGGATACCAATTTGGGCCAGTCACAGGACCCCCTTGCAGTTCTTTTAGACAGGAAGAATTCTGGGTCAGAGTTTTTGACTGTGGGATGGCACCAGAATCCTCCACTTGATGCCCTGTCTTTCTACTGGAGGTGAACTCTACAAGTTCTCTCTCTCCCCACTGTAGGGCATTTCATTTAAGGTGCCCCCTTCCTTGAGTCCTGAGAGTCTCTCACCTCCCTGGTCTCTGGTACACTCTAGAGGGCTCCTCTACCTCCTTCCTCCTAAGGTTGCCTGTTTCCATTCTTTCTGCTGGCCCTCAAGGCTTCAGTCCTGTTCCCCCCAATAACTGATCATGTTCCCCTTTCCCTCCCTGTCCCCTCTCCCACCCAGATCCCTCCCTCCCTCTGTCCCCATAGTTGCTTTCTTCTCCCTCCCAAGTGGGATTGAGGCGTCCTCACTTGGGCCCTTCAGCTTGTTAACCTCTCAAGTTCTGTGGACTGTATCCTGGGTGTTCTATACTTTTTTGGCTACTGTCTACTTATTAGTGATATGACACTCCTTCATCTTAAAAGTTTTAGAGAGATCAGGAATTCAAGGCTCATACCTTGAAATCAGTAGGCAGCAGACCAACAACCAATATCAAATTAAATGGACAGATAATTGAAGCAGTCCTACTATAATCACAGACAGGGATGCCCACTCTCCCTGTATCTATTCAATATAGTACTTGAAGGTCTAGCTAGAGCAATAAGACAACCAAAGGAGATCAAGGGGATACAAATTGACAAAGAAGAAGGCAAGATATCACTATTTGCAGACGCTATGACAGTGTACATAAACAACCCCAAAAATTTTACCAGAGAACTTCCACAGTTGATAATCAGCAAAGTGGCTGGATATAAAATTAACTCAAATAAATCAGTAGCCTTTCTCTATACAAATGATAAGCGGGCTGAGAAAGAAATTAGGGAAACAGGACCCTTCACAGTAGTCAGAAATAATATAAAGTATCTTGGGGTGACTCTAACCAGTCAGAGAAGATGTACGAGCAGGGAAACACTCAGGAATGAAGAAGGGCACTTGATGATAATAATAGAGGAATCTATTCTCCGAAAAGCCACAAAGGCCCTTAACGTGTGGATCTGACAGTAATGTCACCTTGCCAACAGAATGTCAGAAGCTGATAGATTCCAGACCTTATACATGAAATTGGTAGGTCCAGAATGCAAAAACTTAAAAGGCAAATACTGTTCAGTTCTACTGTACAATCAACAAATCTGATATAATTGATATTTCTTGGTGACTTCATGTAATAACAAAATTTCATTGTTAACCAAAGTTTGTCCCACTCTCTGCCACGATAAAGTCTACCTTAACATTGTTTTTTAATTAGAAAACCTAACGCTACCTGCCCTCGGATGAGAATGGAGTTAAATTAGAAATCAACAATAAACTATAAAATCCCCTCAGGATGTAGAGGCTGGGAAACGTGCTTTTAAATAGTCCCTGAGTACAAGACTCTGAAGAGAAGTTGAATGGTTTTAATCTAAAGGAAAATAAAGATAATTCGTGTGATGTGGTGAAATCAGTGCTTACTTAGTGCTCACTTACGTATAGATTAGAGGAAGGACGGGGTCCAAGTCAATAACTTACTTTCTACATCAGGAAACTAGGATAAAATGATTGATTAAAACACAAAGTAAATAGAAAAGAAAAGGTAGTTAGGGCAGAAATTAATGAAGTTGAGAACAGGTAATTAAGAGAGTTAACAAAAAGGCATTTTTAAAGAAAGATTGATAAAGTAGATAAGGTCTCGCCGGGGCTAACCAAGATAAAAAATTGAAGGCTTAAATTAAAATTACTAATTTTAGAGATGAAAAAGGAAATATAATTTCAAGCCTGTAACACTTAAAGGACTATAAAGAGATATTACAAACAGCTCTATGCCCAGATTCACAGATTTGATGGAAACAAATTCTTTAAAGAAAATGTCAGCCAAAAATCATTGACTAATATCAATCAAGCCATTGAATCAGCAATTTATTACCTCCTTAATCAGTACCACACATAGGTGGGGTTTCTGGTGAGTTCTGCCACTTATGGAGTGAATTTTACAAGTTCTTTGTAATCTCTCCAAGAATATAGAAACAGAGCACCAGTACTCATTCTCACATGCCTCAAGTGTCACTACCAAACTAGATCAAATCATTAAAATACAGACCAACAAATCATTAAAATACAGACCAATATATCATAAGCATAGCGTAAGAACCCTCGGTATTCACAAATCAAATTGAAAGATGTCTAAAAAAAATATAAATCACAAATCACAAGCATGTTAGATTTGGTTTAAAGACGCAGCTAAACGTACACTAACATAGTCTTATCAGTAGATATTGACTAAACAGCAAAACTTTGCTACCTAGATATGATTTTTAAATAAACTCGGCAAACTAGAAATAGAAATGTTCTCAGCATGGTAAAGAGCACCTAGAGAAAGCTGTGGTTAGTGTCATGATGAGGAACTTGGTTTACCTGTTTCAGTCCAGAGAAAATGAAGCCATTTCACCTCACCACTGCTTGTCAGTCTCACAGTGGACGTCCTAATGCAGTATGACCAACAATGACGTAACGGTGTTGGTGTGCAGGTCTAGAAGAAATGTTCATGACAGCATGATGGCCTATGCAGAAAATCCCAAAGAATTGTTGGGGACAGTTTGACATCCCTTCAAAATGAATAAATACAGCCCTGAAGTAATGCAAAATACAGACAGAAGATGACGTTTCATGCTTTCTGCCATCCATTTTTAATAAAAAAATAGAGATGTGATAGGTGAAAGGACAGCCTCCAGCAGAAAATCCAGAAAGTTCTCAGTATCACTACTAATAACACCTCTGACCTACAGCCACAGCCATCACACATCAAAATATATACCACGCTTAAGGCCAAAAGACAACCACCAGGACTGCAGCCTGAGTCAGGGAGCAGGTTGAATTCTTACCCCCAGAGCCTGCAAGGCCATCCATTAACCTTCTCTGCACTAAAAGAGCTTGTTTTTCAGGGTATAATATTTTAGAACCTCCATTATTGGCATTTTCTTATAAAGTTTTCCTAGTTCAGCATCTTTTAGTTTTTAATACTCAGCTATCAGAATGGATCACTTACTCTAAGTCATTTAACATATAAAAATGTCAAATTGTAGATTATAAAAGTATAATAGCCAAGTAAAAATCTTATTTATTTCTTATTTTATTTATCCAGATTATTGCTCTAGCATGTAATCACTGTAGATTATTGTGATTTCTTTTGCATTGAGTTTTTAAAAGTTATAGCAAAATTTCAAGGTGGGCTTGCCATATTTCAGATCCTCCATAGGAATACATATTTATTGGCTATGACACTGGATACAATAGCATTACAAACTTCTTCTGGCTGATGTTAAAAATTTCATATTTGCATTCCCTAGCATTCAGTACAGTATTCCAAGAAAATGGCATGTGGTGAGAGCCTTACATGTGAATGAATGACTTACACGTGCAGTCATGAACACATCCATCATGCGTGTAGTCATTTTGAAAAGTGTGCTCACAGTAATAAAGGACGTTGACAGGCTGCAAGGCTTCCGGGGCTGTGAAGAGCTCTGTTACAGAGCACACGCATTTGTTAAAGTCATGCTCATTGTCGTGTGGTATGGAAGCACTGTTTTAAGTATCACGTGGTTTTTATCTGTGTATTTATGTGTCTTTATGCTACATTAGGAGATGATTTGGGGTTTGTATTCCTGCATCGTCCTTTTTTCCTGTTTGATGTTAGAACCTAGACCCTCACTAGTACCATGTGACCCACGCCTGATTTTTAGGAAAGGCTGTTGGTGTTAAACAGGACTCGTGTCTGGTACTAACTTTTCACATTCTGTTCATGTTTACCAAATCCTAGGGACCTCTCACAGTGCCTCAGGGCTCTTACAAATTGTTGTTCAATGTTCATTTTTAAACAAAAGTCTTCAACTGTATTATACTTGAAAATACAAACCACTTTTTATAATAAATTCTTAGATATTTACTCCTCAACATAAGCATTTCTGATGTACAACTCGAGAGTAAAGTCTTTATATTACTACTTCATCGTTCTAAGGGTAATCTAGGCTTAATAATTGGGCAGTGTAAAACAAAACATTTGTTAAACTTTCTCTTGTCCTTTTATATGAATCATAATTCTCATAAAATTGCATAATTATCCAAAAATGCTAAAATCAAACAAAATTCTGAGGCCAGCTCCTTCCTATGGTTGATTATACATAAGAAATGGCGCCTAAAGTATATGTTTATATTATATATTTGTTCTATAATAAATAAACACTGACATATTCTGTAATAAATATAACTAGAATTTAAAACTACATATAATGAGGTTTTATTAGTTTATTGCTTCAAAGAAATATATTAATCTTCCTTTAAAAACAGTTTGGGCACCGTAGCTATAATAATTTTTTCAGCTCTTGGTGTTTAAAACACTCCTGTGTAGAACTTCCGGGGTAAGCATTGCTTTGTCATTGTTATTTCGTTTTGTTTCCCTAGTGATGTATGTAGCCTCCATGGCCCAGGAGCATCATTTCTCCTCAAATACTGAGAGGAAATATGAAGTTACTTTCCGTAATGGTTTCATTATGTAGTCCTGGCTGGTTTGCAGCTCACTGTATAGGCCAGACAAGTCCCAGACTTGGGGTGATCCTTCTATTTCTGCCTCCCAAGTGTTGAGATTATAGGTGAATAGCGTACCTGGTGTAAATGTCTTAAAGAGTGGTTCACTGATCATTGTGAGGCCCGTTTCCTTTCACTGTGATCAGTGTTCAGTGCTCTTTTACAGGGAAGTTTGTTCAAAGCACTATTTACTATATTTTTGCTCTCCAATTATTTATAAAGAAATCAAAATTGTTTTTGTTGAAACAAACATGTTTCAGATGCCTTTTCTTTTAGATAAAGGTATCAAAAGTGCATTTTTTGTGGCTAATTATTATAGCCTATGTAGAGAAGTGAGGAAAGTACCTGATTTTCAGAAACTGTAGAGAGGTCAAACTGATATGTTGACTTCCAGATGAATACACTTTGTTGTTCAAGCCAGAGATGCATTATTATAAAATCTTCTATATGCAAGATTAGAATATCAACTTTGAACTTACTTTTTTCAATGCAAAGGATTATCTTTGATTAATAAAGACTTTAAGTGAATTTAAAAGTATTGTAGCATTACTGAGTCTTTATTTTATGTGACAAGTAATCGTGTTTGGTTTTTTCACATGTACATAATACACATGTACATTCCGGTGAATATACCTATCAGTTTATCATCTTTTTTAGGGTGAGGTTAAAAACTCTTGCAGCTCAGAAATGCATTATGGCTCACTGAGGTCTCCTCTGTGCAGTGGATCACGAAGGCATCCTGCCTAGCTGAATATTTGCAACCACGATACACATCTCTCCCTTTCACTTGTCCCATTACCACTCTCCTAATTCCCACCTACCTCCATACTAGCTTTCCTGTAAGGTCATTTCTTAAGCAGGAAGCCATACATCTGCCCTTGTCTTCTTAAGTTATTTCACTTACTGTAATACGTCAACATCGTCATGAGTAACAGAATTTCTTTATTAACAGTGTGCATACAACGTTCTATTATATAGAAAATACACAATTGGAAGTTGACTCCTAAATTGTACTGTAACATACTTGTACTTTATCTTTCATTCATACACCACAAATATAATTGAGTTTATTTATAGATTTGAAACCAAAACCTTAAGAATCACAGTAATAAAATGTAAAAATCACAAAAATGTACTATAATAAAACTTATGCTTTTTTATTCTTTTTTCCTCCAAAAACATCTTTTTTCTTGTAATGATGTGGTGTGTGGTTCACCCCACAGTTGGTCACAGGCAACCGTTATCTCCGAGGAAGGACCATTCGGGTCTCCTTTGAGAAACACGCCTTACCTCTTTCTGCTGTCATTCCACATTTGAATCCCTGTGTACTTTGGACCACCTCAGATGATTTGGAAGTATTGGTGACATATTCTAAGAGCCATTTATTTACCCTGCTAATCCTCTGCCCCATGGCTGGCTGAACCCTGTTTATCTGGGTTTGTTCCTGCTGCCTGTGCTTTCGGGGTCCCCCCTAAGAAATCACCATCCAGACTGGTGTTGTGAAACTCACCTCGCGTTCCACATTTTATTTATGCTCATGTCTTTCCTCCATTTGACTAAGTTTGGGGGGTTTGTTGTTTTTTGTTTTGTTTTGTTTTGATTTTGATTTTTGTTTTTTGTCTTCTGTCTTCTGATGTAAGGTCTGGTTTATACTTTGCAAAATAGTCAAATTTCTGAACATCATTTTTTCAGACTGTTTGTTAGTATAAGTTCTTGGAGATTTTATCAAAATCAACTGACCGTACATAATTTCTAGCTTCCATGCTATTCCATTGGCTGATATGTTTGTCTGGTTTTATTACTAGTAACATCTGGTTTGATTATAATACCATTGACCTATATCCATATCCACGAATTCAACAAACCACCTAGTAGCATTTTTGAAGACTGTGCATTAGGCGTGTGCTTTTCTTTTTTCTTGCCACTGTTCCCTACACATTACATTATAGTAACTTTTTACACAGCATGTACATTCAGCATGTGCAGTCTGTGATTGGATGAATAGGTTATGTGCAAATAAAACCTTTGCTTTTGTGTAAAGGCTTGAGTATCCATGAGAAGTCCGGAACCCACAATACTAAGGGAGCACTGTTTTCAAGTGGAGATGTGTGGTGCCTACTGTTTCTTCTTTTCTGGTCTGGACTGTTTACAGGTTAGAGGAGCTTCTGGTTCCACAGGACATTTAGGCTTCTTACTCCCTATTTCCCTGAGGGATGTCATTGGAATGAGATTGGGATTGCATTGGCTCTGCAGCTTTCTCTAGGTGATATGGTTATTTTCGTAAATTAATCTGCCCAATCCATGAACATGGAACCTCTTATCACTTATGTTTATCCTATCATTTCTCTGATCAGCGTTTTATAATTTTCAGCACACTCATCTCTTACTTTCTTCTGGTAATACCATTGTTATTTTTATTAGGGAGGAAGATGGGATTCTTTGTAAATGGGGTTGTTTGTTTAGCAGTTTTCTCTCCCCAGTTGTTTTATAGAAACACTTAGTTTTTGTGTGCTTACTTTCTTAGCTGTAACTCTAAGTTGAGTTCATTTTGTTGATTCTTAGTTCATTTTCTTTTATGGTGAGGTGTCCTTAGAAATTTCTTTTGTAAAGCCAAGCTCTCAGCAACAGGGACACAGCTGTGCTCCTTGTTTTCCTGCATGCATGCCTTTCTCTCGCTAGCCTGGGTGCCCTGGTTAGAACTTCTAGCCATATGTTGAAGTGATGGATGTTGGCATCTTGGTATTGTCCTTGATCTTGTGTGAGCGTTTCATCTTCCCTTTCTGATTATGGCATTTGCTTTGAGCCAAATTATCTGCTTTAAAGATAGAGATTGACTTCTAGATACTTCTAATCAATAAAAGATTTGTAGTATTCTTCATCTATAGTGGTTTCATGATGTTATATCTAAAAACACTTTTTAGTATAAAAATGGAAACATAGAAACTAGACAATGCCTAGGTGCCTTTTTATATGAGAATATATAAGCTGGATATACCCAGAAGTTAAACAGTGTCCCCATAATAATAAAGACAAAGCTAATGATTGACATGGAGGATGCTAAGTGTATTTTCTAAGTAAAAAGAAATCCTTTATATAGCGTTCTGGCAAAGGTAAAATTGTAGGCAAAAAAGATAAACATCAGTTGCTAGGTATTGGATGCAATTTTAAGGAAGACTGTAAATCTCCATATGAAGCATGTCAAACAATGAAAACATAAAGTCACCACAATAATAATTGTCATTAAAATGTCTATTTATGAATGTTAACATAAGTCAGAGACAGACAAAAAGCAAGATATTAGTTAACAGACTATCTCTACTAAAATACTTACAAAATCATGGTAACTTTGTATAGATCAGTAAGAGACACTACATTAAGTCACCATGGTTCAGCACTCACATGACCAATAGACCCTCTACCCCTGTGTCTGATGAACTGAAAAGGACATGACCCAAATTGTATTCTTCCCACTCTGAACCCCAGCTTCAGTCCAATGGGAAAACAACAGAAGAACCTAAACTAAAAATAATTTTCAGGCTAAGTGACCAGCAGTCTTCAGTCTGAAGGTCAAGAGGGAGCAGGGAAGGCTGAGGAACTGTTACGTCCTGGAAGAGAGTAAGGAGACATGACAGTGGTGACAATGACTAAATCTATTTCGGGATCTGGGATACAATTTTGGAACAAGATGTAGATTCATGAAAACTGCTGATATTAAACTTGGTGGAGGCTAGCAGAAATGTCTCTTTAATCCATAGTATTTTACCAATGTTAATTTTTAAGTTTAAAAAAATGTCACTGTGGTTATATAAGATGCTAGTAGGAGAAGCTGGACATATGGAAACTTGATGCACTGTCTTTAGAAGTCTAAAATTATTCCAAAATAAATGGAAAATATGGATGCTTAAGAGTTTCAATTTTAACTTCATTTCTCTCTCAGTTACATACGAGATACCATTGGAGGATGAGCCATTTCCCCCATCTTTCTCATTAACTACTTTTGAAAGTAATTTTTGATTTATTTAAAATATATTTTGGTGAAGGTTATTTCGGTTAAAATTTTAATAAAAGATCCAAAGGTTACATTTAATAAAGAAACAGCATAAGGTGACAGAAATGAAAGCAGCCTTATACAAACATTTCCTGTCTGCTTAGTTTTCTATGTGTCAGGTTCTTTGAGTAGCTCTCATCTGCCCTTCTTACTTGTTTAATAACTGAATACTGACCATCTGATCTTTGGGCCTCTTTGGGGTGTGTCATGATCTTTGGGGTGTGTCATGATATCAGTTTGTAGTTGTGTTCAGTGGTAGGGAACAGATGTAGGAAGCAGAGGAGAAGGAGAGTTTCACAGTGGCCAATGTGCTGAATCATGCCTGCGTGGAAGTTGGTAGTTGGTAGTTGGCAAAGTAGCACCGTGGAGACACTGCACTGTCAGCTGTATGTGGGGTTTGCATGGTAGTAGGGAGCCTGTTTGCTTGGTAGACAAAGCTCACTCCTGTTTACTGGGATCCATCTATAGGTATCTGTTGTCCTATATATACCCGTTGCAGTATCAGGACCCATATAAAAGTACAATTTATAATCCCTGCCAGCACCAACACTGTTTGGAAGAAGATAACCAAGCAGCCATTTTAGCGGGAGAAAGCAGTCTGTAAAGATTCTCATATCTTCATTATCTCTTAATTACTAAATCTGCAGGATTGGGGATTTATTTGGACTGAGTCTGTTCCCTTATCTGCAATTTAAAACACTAATATTGGTCTTACATAATTATTGTGATCATTAATACTTGGTACATAGGAGACTGTCACTAATTGCTGGCTGTTATAGTACTTTTATTTAATGAGTTAGCCCAACAGGTTTTATATTATTTGAGGCTATTTTGAAAGGTGATATTCCCCTGATTCCTTTTCCAATCTGCATGCCATTTGTATACACAGAAGGCTACTAATTTTGTGAGTTTGTTTTTATCAACTGTAGAAGTTTCCCTGTTGAATTTTTAATGTCATGTATGTACATATATCATCTGCAAATAATTGTAATTTATAATTTGACTTGTTGATTTCTAATTTGTATTATCTTGATTTCCTTAAGTTGCCTTATTGGTCTAGCTAAGACTTTAGTACTATACTGAGTAGGTAAGGAGAGAGTGGAAAAACTTGCCTGATTCCTGAAATTAGTTGAATTGCCTTGAACTTCTCTCCATTTGAGTTGTTTTTGTATGTGACTCCTGTAAACTGCCTTTGTTATCTTTTGTATCCCTATCTCCCCAGGATTTTATCATGAAGACATATTGCATTATGTTAAAGGCCTTTTCTGCATCTAATGAGATGATCACGTGGTTTTTGCTTTTGTTTGTTTATTTGGTGGGTTATATTTATTGATTTACATATGTTGAACCATCCCTTCATCTCTGGGATGAAACCTACTTGATCATGGTGAATGATCTTTATTACGTGTTCTTAGATTCTATATTTTGTTCATAATATATGCACGTATGTTAGGTCTTTGTGTGGTTTGGAATCTGTATAACTGTGGCTTCATAAAACACATTGGGCAATGTTTCTTCTGTTCCTACTTTGTGGGATGATTTAAGGAGTGTTGGCATTAATTCTTCCTTAAAAGTCTGGTAAAATTCTGTGCTACAAACAAGTTGCCCTGAGACTTTGTTTCTGGGTTTTCTTTGTTGTTATTGTTTTGTTTTGTTTTGTTTTTGGTTAGGAGACTTTTAATTACTGTTTCTCTTTCACTAGGGGTTATAGATCTGTTTAAATTGCTTATCTTATCCTGATTTAACTTAGAAATTGATGTGCATCAAAAAACTTTATTTCTTTTATGTTTTCTAATTTAGTGGAGTACAGGTTTTTAAAATATGTCCTTCTGATTCTCTGGGTTTTGTCTAAGTTAGTTGTTTTGCACTCCCCCCCACCTTTCATTTCTAAGTTCATTAATTAGAATATTTTCCCTATGCCTTTTAGTTAACTTGGATAAGGCTTTTTCAGAATTCCTGGCTTTCTCAAAAAACCAACTCTTTGTTTCATTGGGTTTATTTTTGTATTGTTTACTTGTTTCTATTTTATTGACTTCAGCCCTGTGTTTATTATTGCTGTCTTCTGCTATTGGTTGTGGTTTCTTCTTTTAGCCTTCAAGTGTATTGGTAAACAACTAGCAGGAGACCTCTGCACTATTTCACGTGTGCACTTAGTGCTATGAACTTGCCTCTTCAAACTGCCTTTATTGTTCCCCAAAAGTTGGGGTTGTGTGCATTCATTTTCATTCAGTTCTAGAAAGTTTATTTTAAATTTCTTAATTTGACAGGTGTTCAGTTCCCATGAGTCTCTAAGCTTTCTGTCGCCTCTGCTGTTAATGTGCTGTGGTCAGACAGGAAGGAGAGTATTACTTCAATTTTCTTGTATGTGCTAAGCCTTCCTTTGTGTCTACACAAAGCAACCTTGGAGAGAGTTCTCTGCAATGCTGAGAAGTCATTTGTTTTGCTTTTGTATTTGGGGGAACGTTCTATAAATATCTGTGAAGTCCATTTGGTCTATGATATCATTCAGCATCAGCATTCGTCTGTTTAGTTTTGGGTAGCTGTCCTGTCTTTTGGTAAGACTGAGGTATTGTGAGGTTCAGTGTATGATTTAAGCTGTAGTAGGAATATTTCTTTTACAAAGTTAGCATAGATGTTAAGAATTTCAGTGTCCTCTTGGTGGGTTTTTTCTTGGATGCGGGTCTACTATCCTTACCTATCTCTTGTGATTCATTTGGTTTGAAGCCTATTTTGTCAGATATTAAAATGACTACACCAGCTTGCTTCTTAGGTCCATTTCCTTGGAATATCTTTTTGTATCCTTTCATCCTGGGGTGATGTCTATCCTTAATGTTAAGGTGTGCTTTTTTGATTCTGTAGAAGGGTGCATCCTATTTTCACATCCATATACCTAGTCTGTGTCTTTTATTTGGGAAATGTAATTTTGGTGTTGAGAGATAACACTGAACAGCGTTTGTTGAATACTGTTATTTTGTTTTTGATGTGTGTGTGTGTGTATATGTGTGTGTGTGCGTGCGCGTGTGTGTGTGTGTGTGTGTGTGTGTGTGTGTGTGTGTGTGTGTGTATGGATGTGTTTTTCCCCTCTTTTGATTTTCTGGTCTGTGACAATTGAATCCTTGTGTTTTCTTCATTGTGGTTAACTTCTTTAGATTGGAGTTTTCCTTCCAAAACCTTCTGGATTGCTGTATATTAACATAGACTTTTCTTAAATTTGGTTTTATCATAGAAGGTCTATTTTCCCTATCTATTCTTACTGAAAATTTTGCTGGTTGAATATAATAGTCTGGGCTGACAGCTGAGGTCTCAGATTCTGTAGAACATCTGTGTAGGCCCTTCTGGCTTTGAAAATCTCGATTCAGTTGTCAAGTGTTATTCTAATAGGTCTCCCTTCATAAGTTATATGGACTCCTTCCCTTTTAGCTTTTAATATTCTTTCTTTGTTTTGTACATTTTCTGTTTGGTTTCTATATACCTGGGAGACTTTCTTTTCTGTCCTGTCTATTTGGTATTTTAATGCTTCTTGTACCTTTCGGCAATTTCTCCTTTTGGTTAGGAAAATTTTCTTTTGTGATTGTTATTTGTTAAAAATATTCTCTATGCCTTTGACCTGTGTTTCTTTTCCTTTCTTTATTCCTATTATTCTTACATTTGGTCTTTTCATAATGTTCCTGATAGTCATGGTGATTCTTATGAACAGTGATGGACTATTAGAAAACAGGAGAATCTATGACACTGAATAACTTGGTTCATGCAAAGTTATGGTTTGTTTCAGTTAAGTCCTTGTTTCAGCCTTTGTGTTTTTTCTCTTGCAGAGATGATGAAGAGAAAAAGAAATCTCCCTCAGAAGGTACTGATGAGAAGGCTAATGGAACACACCCAAAGACTATCAGTCGTATTGGGAGTACAACTAACCCATTTTTGGACATTCCTCATGACCCAAATGCTGCTGTATACAAAAGTGGATTTTTGGCTCGCAAAATCCATGCAGATATGGATGGAAAGAAGAGTAAGCATTGCCATTTTCTGTTTCACTTATTTCATCTCTAGGCTCAATTTCAAATTTATTTTATCTGAAATAAAGCTAATGATAAAGAAAAATTGTGTTTACGTAAAGAAGTATTCTTGAAATTAGAGAAGGCATCCAGTCTCAAATTGGAGAGTCACTTTTGTGCCCGACCTTTTCAAAGTCATTTCAGAACTGTAGAAATGGAAAACTACTCACAGATCATTCGTTTTTCAGCTCTAGTTTACTTGCGTATCCACGGGCTCAACATTGTAGCATCAAAAGGGTGGGCACAGAACCTGTCTTCGTGCTTTACCTCTTGTCTGAATTGGTAACACATAGACTAGGCCATAGATAAGACCCAGAGACAATGAGGAAAAAAATTCTTACCCAAGGACTATGTGGAATGGCGGACCTTTGGCAAGGTGAAGAGGTGACGTGCTGGGGCAGTGGGGTAATTTGTACCAGGAGGCTGAGGGACTCACATTTGATGGCTCCCACCACTTTCTCTGCATCGTAAAGTGTTATTTTCACATTAGATAAGTGCTATTTGAAATTTGAAAAGAGAAAATTTGTTCACATAGTTAGAATAATATTTGGAAGGAGTGAATAAACAGTTTATGTAGCTGAATGGGCTAAAATTTATGCTCAAAATTACTAGACTTAACCTCTGGGATGTCACTGCCTTCCTACAGACACAAACATGGAGTAAGAGAGTGGGCAGTGGTGCGTCTGTGACTGGGCTCTTACCCACAGTATTACCATGGTGTTTACATAGTGGTCAGGAAATGCTCTGTGGTGTGTAGTGACTGATACTGGCTTAATTGCTCAATGGATTTCTTGATGTTTCAATGATCTAGGAGTACCTTCCACACATTTCCTGTGAATTTCATACACTAGCCTGACAGACTTTTCTTTGACAGTTTTGTATTTGGTCCATTTAGAGCAAGTGACACCAATTAAAACTAGCTTAGGAAAAAGAAATCTCCTGAAGAAGGAAGATTCCTACCAGTACACACTTCTCATGTATTCCTTTGTGTAGCTTTCTGGGTTATCTGTATTTTTTCAAATTGTCTTTATATGCAGCTAGGTACATGACTCTTAGCTAGATGCACATAAATTAAAATTGACAGGAAAGAGTGTTCCAATCTTTTCTGTTAATTGAGTATATGCTAGGGCAGGACTCTGTTTACCTAACTGAGAAGATGAAATACTGAGATTCACAGCATTGACTTGGTTGCAATAAGAAGAAAGATTTCAAAGACTCTGATGCAGGTCTCAGGAAAGGGTGGGCAGTCACCAAGACAGTCCATGTCTTCATTTTAGCATGCACATCCGTCGCTTTCCCTTCACCAAATAGGAATGACTATGAGTTATGCACACCTAGCTTAAAATCCCTCTACAGCCATGTATTCACCCCTCGCCCTGCACCCTGCCATCGTCCTCTTCAGCTCTCATCTCCAAAGTACAGGTGCAGCCATTAGGTACAGGTGTAGCCATTAGGTACAGGTGCAGCCATTAGGTACAGGTGCAGCCATTAGGTACAGGTGCAGCCATTAGGTACAGGTGCAGCCATTAGGTACAGGTGCAGCCATTAGGTACAGGTGCAGCCATTAGGTACAGGTGCAGCCATTAGGTACAGGTGTAGCCATTAGGTACAGGTGTAGCCATTAGGTACAGGTGTAGCCATTTTCTCCCGTCCAGTATGTATATAATTTCAGTCTATGAGCTAAATATAAAATAGAGACATATCTGATACAGCCAGTGATAGAGGTAAGGGAAGTTTGAAAACAGAGAGGAAATAAGTCCATTTAAAATTTCCTGTTCACCTACTAGAATCCCAACATGGAGGTGACAGAGACAAGAGGACTAGGAGTTTAAGGACCTGCCTAGCTGCATAGTGAGTTCCTGGCCACAACCAGATCAGACTCATCATAAGCCACGTTACGTTTGTGAGTGTGAGTGTATGCCAGCGTCACCTACTTCTCTGATATATGTCTTCAGTGAGAGAAGAATTGATCCGAAGGACTACTAAGAGATTACATTCCTCAAAACATTGACTTGTCTTGAAAATGCTCTTTTACTTGCTTTATGGGCTCAAGCTTTTCAGATTATATACATAATTTTTCACACAAACATATTTTAAGCCTTGGAATAAATGAAACCTTATTTCATTTTGCCTTTTAAAAATATGTTCGAAAGTATATATCCAGGTTATAACTAATAATCCTGGTCACACACTTGTATCTCATAGAAGATCTGTGTTTACCAGAACCATTAATCTGTCATTAAAGGAAAAGCTTTCAAAAGTCAACTTGAAAAACAAGATGTCTTTGTTATTTTATCAGACAGAATGAAAAAATGATGCAAATTTGTTAGTTTGGAAACCAAGAAAGTGATTGCATATTCAAAATATATTTCCCATAATTAAAGTCAGTAATAATCTATCAATAATAATATTTGATCAACACCTAAACTTCACCCCCAGAACTCCATGTGTGAACTCCTTGAACTTTGACATATGAAGCAAATGCTCTCATCCATCAACAGATAAATGAAATTCTGACTCACCTTAGCGCAGGCTTTATCTAATACAGAGTGATAGCATAGCAGGCAAAAGCATCTGATTCTAGCTAACTGTAGTTTATTATTAAAAGCGATTTGTGTGAGAAAATGTGCCTGGAAAACAGTTGAGTTCTGTACTTCTTGTGGTAGGGACATCCTGCCACTTGGGTGTATGTATTATATGACCCTGGGTTGAAGTAGGAGCAGTCGACTCTTAACTTGGCTAACACAATTTGTTTTAAATATTGAAGGGCATTAATTTAGTCAGTTAGTTCCTGTTGACCATGGCTTCTGCAGCGAGGGGATGGGAGCTTATGGTCAGGAAACCGGGAAAGGGAATAACATTTCAAACATAAATAAAGAAACTCGTGCTAGGACTCCTCACAATATAACTACTTTTAAGTCACCAGATTCATTTGTGGCCACAATACCATCAGTTCATGATAGTATATAAGAAAAATAGACTTATATGTAATACCATTTTGGATCTTTTTGGTAAGATTGTGAACAAATTAAGTGCTTAAATGGTTTTATTTTAAAACCCATGTAAGTTAAGGTACAGGTAATTAAGTAAGCCTCTAGAACCTAAACTCTTAGAAATTACATATTATAGATAATATACAAAGGTATGTTAGGCACAACCGGTATCCCTTGAAACTTTTACATAAGGTTTTACTGTTTAGAGAGGAATTACGATTTGTCATTAGTGATTATAAACTTGTAACTAATACAGCTTAACTGTTGTACATCTTAAAATATTAAAAGATGAGAGGATGGAGTATGTTTGGGGCAGGCTGACACTTTCCCAGTAATTAGGCATAAACAGCCCAATGGAGTGGAAAAGAGAAGACAAAAGCAAAGGTCTCCAGTACCTGTGAAAGGCTGTTTGCTGTAAGAAGTAATTTATGCAATAAGAGACGGCAAAATGCTTCTGTAAATGGTGCCGATGGCTGTATGTGCATGTGCTTATGTGTACATGAACACACATGTGTCCTGTGTATGTATATATGTGTGTATGCATCCCATGTTATTGTGTCGGTGGGTGCATGTCTGAATGTGTGCACAGAGCATCCAAAGCATCTCTACCTCAGGTAGAGCATAAAGCTTACAGGTAAAGGAAGGAGTTCAGGATGCGTAGCTTTACGCTCTCAGGAGAAAGAATGGAGCAGCACCATAACCCTTGGGTATGAGATGTCTCAAGATAGAAAATGACAAATAGTAGAAAAGCATTGATAAGAAACTTTTCCCCCGTTCTTGGAATTGAAACCAAGTGTCTTGTATGCCCGGCACTTAGCCTTCCACAGAAGTGCCCCTGCAAACAGAGAATCTTTACACTGTGCTTTTCTTCTAACACTTAAGAAAATTTAAGCATAGATTAAAAGAAGGTGCATGTAGCCTCATCAATGATTCAGACCTATAACATATGTTTTAACACAATCTTAGGTGACTTAGGAAAAGAGATAATCTTGTGTTTTTCAAAGGGCTAAAGTTGTAGTAAGCCAATTTCACAAGGGAAAACTCAGGTTGCTCATGTAAGGGATTTTCTTTATTCTGGGTTACAGTTTAAGCACTCAGTCACGACAGTGAAAGCCATGCAGCAGGAGCGTGGAGCTATTGGAGGCACAGGAAACAGCAAGGGACGCCATGCTAGTGTTTGGCTCTTCTCCACTTTGCGCAGTGTAGGGTCTCCTGTGAAGGGGCCGGTGCTCTCTCCAGTCAGGAAGAGTCTTCTCATAGGAATTAATACATCGAACACAGTCCATCACAGGCTCGCAAAGAGGGGCACAGACCCTTTCAGAATGGCAACAATATCACACACAGTAAAATCTATGTATTATCCAGATTTGACCCTGTAGTCTCCAATAGAAGGAGTCATGAAATAAAAGTAGGGAGCCAAGGAAACAGAAAAAAAAATCTTTATTATGTTCTTCTAAACAGGAAGGTGAAAACTCCTGCCTACACAGAAAATAAAGGTGCCATCAGTTATATAGAAACAAAGACTGAAAAGGAAAAGTAATAAGCGTGTGAAGTAAAAGTCATGCTAATTAGCTTGATTGTGGTAATTCAGTGTGTATAAATATTAAATGTCAAATTGTACTCTTGAAGTACAGTCTTTATTTGTTATTAATACCTTAGTAAAGGCGTTGCTCTAGAGAGATTTCAATCGTTAGAGGCTAGCTGGCCATCCACAGATCACTTGTTTCTCTTCTCAACACCACGTCACCCGCATGATATGGTGGATCAGGATAAATTCAAGGGTGTCCTTAGTCACAGAGTGGGCTCCAGGCCAGCCTGGGTTATATGAGACCGTTTAAAACAATAATTAAGCTAGAGATTTGGGGCTGGGAGCGGTTAAAACAAAATCTCCCTTTATAGTTCTAGTTGTCATGGAACTTAGTATGAAGATCATGTTGGTCTGATACTAAGCTCTGCCTCCCTCTAAGTTCTGGAATGAAAGGTATATGCCACCATACATGCCAGCCTAAGGAGACAAATTTCACAAAAAACAACAGCGCTTGTCAGGATGTTCCTTTAAACTATGGAGGACACTGGAAATGCAAATTAAAATAAGTAAGATAAAGTGTGATTGTTTGCTAAATCCTCATCTATCACAACCAACAGCCAGCAGATTCTTTGGGGAAAAGGGACTAGGGGGCAAATCATAGAAATTCGTCGGTTTAGTAATTTTTTAAGATTTTAATGATGGGAATTTTGTTGTTGATTCTGCACTGATATTTCCAATCTGGGACGTCTTATTTGACATACTCTAACATGGCCACTTCTCTAAGGCGGAGAGAACTCAGAATGGGTTATAATTTCAGTTTCCTTTAGTACAGGTGCCTGGATAGCATGCACACAAAGCTAGGAACCTCCACTCTCGAGGGATTCCTACCATTGTCTGTCATCAGAAGTTCTGAAAATTCAATCCTACATGTCAAATGTGAGAGTTGGTCCTGAGTCACTCACTGAAAACAAGGTTCATAATGGCAATGCAGGCAGAATTTTTGCTATTGTATAACATTGGGAACAGCGACACTATAATTAAGAGATAATAAAAGTGAATTTTTTTCTCCATAAGACGGTTGTCTCGTAATAGAGAAGAGACTCATTTAAGAAAAGACAAAAAAAAAGCAATTATTTTAAAATAAGACTGAAGTTTCTCCTCCCCTTTCCACTTTGTTATTCTGTAGAAACTAGGTAGGTAAGAAGTATCAGCTATGCAAACAAGGGTCAGTAGTGAAAGAAGCCATTGATGTGTAGAATAGTCCTTTGTCCCATGACAGCTGGGTTTGGTGGACAGTTATGTATTTACAATAAGAATTCACAGTTCTATATTCAAAGCAAAAAAGTATGGTTTAAGTAAATCTCCATTTTGATGGCTGTGCCTTTAATTTAAATCTAGCCTGTTAGGCAATGAAGTTAGTGAAAAGAGGCCGCCCACCATTCTCCTCAGAAGCAGTTCTTCTGACAAGGAACAGTGGAACATAAACTGCCAATCTTTCAGCACCAAAAAAGTCTGGGTACAGAGTCTCTGACGTATTTCTTGCTGGAAGAGAAACTCAGTTTTCTGTGCATCTAATTTTTAGAAGTTCTTCTATTTTTACTGTTTACCCTTTAGGTTGAGTTAACATTTAAGAGAAGGCAGAAAATAAGTTCTATATCTCTGTGATGGTAATTTAATGCAGTATTGAATTCTTCAGTAATTAAAATTGAAATTAAAAACTTCAAGTGGGGAACACACAGAGGAGTTCATAGGCTTGGTATGCATGAAGCCCAGGACCCATTCGCTAGCACCAATAATCATACTAACAATATCAGAGTAGTGCAGCGTTCCTTGGAGCATGCATTTCTAGATCCTACTCTGTGTCTGCAGTGGGGGACAGTAATGAACAACGTACACTGTGACATTTCCCTATCCATAAAGCAGTTATCGGATTCTGTTGCTCTAACCTTTGCATTTTGAAGTGGTGAAGTGAATGAGCATGGATTTCCTTTTCCTTCCTTATAACTTACTGGATAGAAGATCTGTTCTTAACATGCATCCAAACAAACAGTGTGAGATCCTTTGTTTTCTTTCCTTCTATTCTCTGAGAGGAAGAACTTTGCACCTTCCCCTTTGTATAGCCAAGCTGGCAACATCACTCCTCTGGTGCTCTCAGGCTTGAACAAAAACTCAAAGGACAAACCGTGTAAATGGATGGGAGATGGTTACTATGGACCTTACTTGGTAAACAGTGTGGCTCTGTCGGATGAGTCAATGGTGGATGGTGAAGGATCTTGGGCTGGCTTCATCTTTTTTTTTTCCATCTTTTTTAAATTGGGTGTGTCTTATTTACATTTCAAATGTTATTCCCTTTCCGGGTTTCCAAGCCAACATCCCCCCAACCCCTCCCCCTCCACTTTGATATGGGTGTTCCCCTCCCCATCCTCCACCCATTACCGCCCTCCTCCCAACAATCACATTCACTGGGGGTTCAGTCTTGGCAGGACCAAGGGCTTCCCCTTCCACTGGTGTTCTTACTAGGCTATTCATTGCTACCTATGAGGTCAGAGTCCAGGGTCAGTCCATGCATAGTCTTTGGGTAGTGGCTTAGTCCCTGGAAGCTCTGGTTGGTTGGCATTGATGTTCATATGGGGTCTCGAGCCCCTTTAGCTCTTTCAGTCCTTTCTCTGATTCCTTCAACAGGGGTCCTGTTCTCAGTTCAGTGGTTTGCTGCTGGCATTTGCCTATGTATTTGCTGTATTCTGGCTGTGTCTCTCAGGAGAGATCTACATCCGGTTCTTGTCAGCCTGCACTTCTTTGCTTCATCCATCTTATCTAGTTTGGTGGCTGTACATGTGTGGGCCACATGGGGGGCAGGCTCTGAATGGGCATTCCTTCAGCCTCTGTTCTAAACTTTGCCTTCCTATCCCCTCCCAAGGGTATTCTTGTTCCCCTTTTAAAGAAGGAGTGAAGCATTCACATTTTGATCATCTGTCTTGAGTTTCATGTGTTCTAGGCATCTAGGGTAATTCGAGCATTTGGACTAATATCCATTTATCAATGAGTGCATACCATGTGTGTTTTTCTGTGATTGGGTTACCTCACTCAGGATGATATTTTCCAGTTCCATCCATTTGCCTATGAATTTCATAAAGGCATTGTTTTTGATAGCTGAGTAATATTCCATTGTGTAGATGTACCACATTTTCTGTATCCATTCCTCTGTTGAAGGACATCTGGGTTCTTTCCAGCTTGAGGCTATTATAAATAAGGCTGCTATGAACATAGTGGAGCACGTGTCTTTGTTATATATTGGAACATCTTTTGGGTATATGCCCAAGAAAGGTATAGCTGGGTCCTCAGGTAGTAGAATGTCCAATTTTCTGAAGAACCTCCAGACTGATTTCCAGAATGGTTGTACCAGTCTGCAATCCCACCAACAATGGAGGAGTGTTCCCCTTTCTCCACATTCTCGCCAGCATCTGCTGTCGCCGGAGTTTTTGATCTTAGCCATTCTCACTGGTGTGAGGTGAAATCTCAGGGTTGTTTTGATTTGCATTTCCCTTATGACTAAAGATGTTGAACATTTCTTTAGGTGCTTCTCAGCCACTTGAAATTCCTCAGCTGTGAATTCTTTGTTTAGCTCTGTACCCCATTTTTAATAGGGTTATTTGTCTCCCTGCGGTCTAACTTTGTGAGTTCTTTGTATATTTTGGCTATAAGCCCCCTCTATCAGTTCTAAAGATCAGATTGGTAAAGATCTTTTCCCAATCTCTTGGTTGCCATTTTGTCCTAACAACAGTGTCCTTTGCCTTATAGAAGCTGTGTAGTTTTATGAGATCCCATTTGTCAATTCTTGATCTTAGGGGCTGGCTTCATCTTGATGATTTGCATCATACCACACAGAGCAGCATGCAATTGTAAACTTATGAATTGCTAGCTTCTGGAGTTTTCTGCTTAATGTTCTCTGCTGGGTAGCTGAGAACACAGAAGCAAAGCTACAGATATATAAGGTGTTGAACAAGTTCCCTAAAAGAATTAATCATGCTAGTACTAAATTTTACATAAAAAGTTGAGGACTCCTAGAGCACCAAATTAAGAATTTGACCTTTGAAATGAGATGGGTCATTGATGTATTTTTAACATTTTCTGAGCACCAGTTTTGTTCCAGCAATATTTACCCTTAGAGGGAAAGTCAAATATATGGGAGTAGGTTTTATTTAACTGAGCAGAGCACTAACTTCCAAAAGGAAGGTGATGAAATCTTTTGTGATAGAGACTATGGGTACAATTTTCCAACAGAGAATGAATACAGCACAGAACCCTCAAACTGGGAATCATCAGTGAGACCTTTTGTGCTTAGCTCTGTTTGTGGCTCATACAAGGAGCCACAAGTATGAGCCTTGTGGCTCATACAAGGAATAAAGCTGCTATGTCATCCACAGAATATCATGGTCTTGCTGAAAGAGTCCAGGCCCATAATGATGCATTAAGTAAAATATAGCAAAGCCATACAATATTGTCCTTTGGAAATGTTTGTTGAATAACATATCAGTATACTTTTTAAAGCAAGAAGTTCATTATTACAGAGTAAACACAATCATAAAAATTTTAGAAGGCTCTGTTTTATGTTAGTGATAGCAGTTGGCCCTAGACTGTTAATGTGATATTTAATGTAAGATATTGGTACTGTGGGGAGGGTGTTTACATGTTTATTTTTGCAACTTATTCTAGACAATATATGCATGTATCCTGGAACATTTGCTAGCTAAATATACATTAATACAAGGGAGTATTTTAAAGTCTTGGCCAGATGTAATTAATTCATTGTAAAAGTGTTTAAAAAAATGACAGATACAGAAAAGTATAATACTTATTACCGTGTGATTATCATTCCAAAGTGATAAAGGCTAAAGTGTGATTGTATGTACTTTCTCTCTGATTTAAGACTGTTGCACAGACATCCCTCATTATATGCAGAGCACTGGTTTCAAAATTTCTGTGTACCGATTGGATATTTGCAAATAACCTATGAGCATCCCACATGCATTTACTTCAGTGCTACATTACTGGTAATGGCCAATACAGGCATGTGCTGTGGAAATAGATGTTGTGCTGTATTGTATAGGAATTTTAAAAAAGAAAAGAAAAATCTATATGTTCAGTACAAATGCAGCCCTAACTAGATGCTCCCTTAACTACAAGTGCATGAAGGATTTTCAAGAAAGAATGTTGAAAGGAAAAATGCTGGAGTCTGAGGAGCTGAGAAATAGCAGGAGACCACATCAAGGTTCATTCTCGGTAATTCAGCATACAGCTTTACACACAACAAATTCCAATTGTGCTTTTTGGAACTTTGCGGGGTATGGGGAGATCAGATCAGTATCTGTGTTTGGTTGAAGCACAGGTAGGGAACCCAGCTGGCTGTGTTATTCACAGTAAACAGATGAGTCTGGGATGATTGATTGGCTGGCAGTGTTTTAGCATCACTTAATGACTTGCAAAAAGGCAGCTGACTTGTTGCTCTTGGAGGATCCACACTGGTCTTCTTTTTCTGGGAAGGTGGGAAGCAGTTGAACGTCAAGAAAGTCGATAAATGCAAGCCGTTTGGACTGAGATAGGAACAGCTAAGCAGGAAACATGGGATGGCATCACTTGACCATGTGTTTGAGTTACCGTTCAGAAGTTGCTGAGGTCTCTTACACAGCTCCTGAGTTTGAGAAAACCAAAACCAGACCTGCTGTGTCACTTTCCTTAAAGAACAAATCCTGTCTGGGGGCTGCACATCCTTGCCATTATGAATTATTTTTATTGACCTGAAGCAGCTTTTGCCCAGAGGCATTTTAAAGGTGCCAGTGAGCCTTGGGCTGCTTCACAATTACAGTGATTGACGTGGATTGCTATTTGTAGAGGTGCATGCTCAGCAGAGGTGTGCTTGCCTCTTTCCATAGGTCACGGGGTGCTTCTGAATTTAAAAAGGTTTGATTGTTACCAATAATCCTCCCCCTCTGACTATCAGTAACCTGCAAGCTTAGAGATAGACTCTAAGGCACTAGCAACATTTCACATAGCACTTATCCTCTTCGTAAGTTTTATAAAAAGCACAAGGCATGATGAAAGCTCATTAGTATTTTGCTCTTAGTTTAATGCTTACAGGTTTCACTTGAGTGAAGTTACTAATTCAGTAAGATTTTGCTACACTCCACTTTTAAAAGTCTACTAGATCAAGTTTCCCAGCATCTTCCCTCAGTTACATCCGCTTTATAAGATACCTGCTTGCTAGAATTTTAAAGTCAGTTGTCCCTGTGACCCTTCCTTAACCAACCCTGAAATATCCTCATAATTTGTCATTCTATATTAAGTTCCTATAAGCCTGTTTATTTTCTGATGTTTTATTCCATATCCAACAGCATCTTAATAGTACACTTTATATTTTTGTCCATAAATGATCTTTTCTATCCTTTGCTTTTGTTTTTGTTTTAGATGTTCTGAAACTGGGTCTTACACTGCAGCTTGTGCTAGTCTGAACTCTGTAGCTCTATTCATTGCTAGTCATTGCTCATGACAATCCTCCTGCCTCGCCTTCCTGAGTACACACTGGGATTCTGGTCATAAACTACCATGCCCCACTGTCCCATCCTCTTTTTGCACCCCATCTTCTAATGTGCCTACCCAAATGGTAGCAAAAGTACTGTATGCAGGCTTCCCCATGATACTAATATCTGCTGGATCATATGTTATCTATCTGCCTACTTAGGACATTTTGGAATTGGAAATGGAAGTTGTTTCTACTCTGCTCTGAAGATACCAACAAACCAGAGTGCTTTTGGAGGTTCCACTCTGATTTGAGGAGAGGGCTGTATTGTACTTATGATAAATTTATGCAAGTGTTAAATTATCTAAGGAAAAGTAATTCAAGGACAGAGATGTAGCTCAGTGATAGAGCATTTGTCTGCCATGCCCCAGGCCAGAGATTGAATTCCCGGAGATGGGATAAAAGGAGAAAGAGTGAGGAGAAGATGAATGTTAATGTTTGGAGAATGAAGGAAGTATGCATTGTGCTACAAAAGCAGACAGAAGACTCCTGGATGAAACAACACTTGACCTAATTGAAGTCAAAGGGTTAGGTCATGATGCTATCTCGGAAAGAAACATTCTAGC
Organism: Rattus norvegicus; assembly: GCF_021556685.1. Taxonomy (NCBI): domain Eukaryota; kingdom Metazoa; phylum Chordata; class Mammalia; order Rodentia; family Muridae; genus Rattus; species Rattus norvegicus. Next base: position 28,058,648 of record NC_141549.1, read on the forward strand.
AGGAGGTAGTATGAGGTTTGCTTTAACTAAATTCAAAACCACATGTTTCCACGACTAGCAAATCAGTTTTCCTGAATGAATAAATAAATAAAAGGGTATGTCATTATTCTCAAACTTCCCACCCTGTTTCTTTGTAAGTCCTATTGAAAGACCCCCGGGGCATGGAGACCCTCACTCAAGTCTCAGGATGACGAAACCCCCAAAGAACTCACGTAAGACTGTCCTTGCTGTAATTTACACGAGGTTTATTGATAGGAGCCAGTTCACTGGGGTCGAGACTCCTATCCCACGCAGGGGCAGAGGAGTTCGACTACCAGCAGCTAAGAGAAGGGGAATTTAAAGGAAGAAACCACAACCCAAGGGGATAGGGAGGGCGTCATTGGAAAATGTCCAGAATACCAGTGAAAAATCACAAGGAGAAGCTTCCTGTTTGTCAAGATTGTTTAACTTTATGGTCCTCCAGTTCCTGGTAGAAGCTTCCTGCTTCTCAAGATTGTTCTTTAAGATTTTAATCTAACTTTACGGTCAGCTAGTTCCTGGGAGAGAGTTGTCGAACCAGCTGGTGTAATTGTCAGTTCTATGGTCAGTCAAGTTCCTGGAACAGAGTCACTGAACTGGCTAACCTACATTTTTGGCTCTACACTGTTTACTAGGGGGTCTGAATTTTCCTGGTCCTTCACTATCTTATGTGCGTATCCCGTTACCTTCTATGCTGTTTTACAAAGCCAGACAGTTTACATTCATCTTGGACTCGTAGCGGTGGCCATCCATGGAAGCACCTCTTAAAGGGAAAGCAGAATGATACATGTATGACTCTTAAAGGGAAAGCAGAATGATACATGTATGACTCTTAAAGGGAAAGCAGAATGATACATGTATGAATTCAGCTCCAACGAAGCATATGAGTTTGGTTTGAATAATGCATCTATGACTGGGATATAAGTGATGCATCTATGAGTTGGTTTTGAATGTTGCATATATGTTGGGTTTAAAAGATGCATATATGAGTTCAGTTTCAATGGTGCACATATGAGTTCAGTTGGAGTGCTGCATATATATGAATTTGGTTTGAATAATACATGTATGTTTGCTTTAAGTGATGCAGATAGAGTTTGGTTTTAATGATGCATATATAAGTTTAGTTTGAATAGTGCATATATGAGTTCAATTTGAGTGATGCATATATGATGGTTTGAATATCCTTTTGCTTAATAATGCTTGTATAGAAAGGTCAAGTTGTCATTTCTAGTTCATTGATACCTCAGTGTCAGCAGAACTTAGAACTAAATGCGCACAATGAATGTGTTAACAAGTACATTGCACTTCATGCCCTCTCCCAGATAAACTAAAGGTGCTAAGTGTCCTCTTTCCAAAGAGAAGAAACTCTTCTCCCTCTCCCAACAGATAGCTATTAACTACCAATAGCTCCTTGATTATGGGCTCATCCCTCATCCGTGCTAGCTGAATTGATCTTTTGCTGATAACCAGAGCTGTTATGAGTTTGAGTACAATATCCATTTCACAGATAACAAGACTTGACAGAATTCTTCCAATTCTCCTACTCTTGCATTCTTTTTTTTTTTTCTCCATCTTTATTAACTTGGGTATTTCTTATTTACATTTCAATTGTTATTCCCTTTCCCAGTTTCTGGGCCAACAGTTTCTGGGCTAACCCCTTCTCTATGGGTGTTCCCTCCCCATCCTCCCCCCATTACCACCCTCCCCCCAACAATCACGTTCACTGGGGGTTCAGTCTTGGCAGGACCAAGGGCTTCCCCTTCCACTGGTGCCCTTACTAGGCTATTCATTGCTACCTATGCGGTTGGAGCCAAGAGTCAGTCTATGTATAGTCTTTGGGTAGTGGCTTAGTCCCTGGAAGCTCTGGTTGCTTGACATTGTTGTTCATATGGGGTCCTGAGCCCCTTCAAGGTCTTTCAGTCCTTTCTCTATTCTTACATTCTTTATGCCTCCACTTTGAAGATGTTCCTGAAGACTTGGCTAGAAAGGGTTTGAAGGGAAAGGAGTTGGGGTGTTGATAAAGGTATTTTGCTTAGGGCTTGGCATTGAGAATCATTATTCTAAGTACTGACTAGTTATATATCTTTCCACTATCTGCAGAATGACGCTCCCCCTGCCCAAGGTTGAGAGCAACCCACATCTGAGTAGAAACATAAAAGTTCAGAAGGAAGTTTGCTGACATGACCATTTCACAAACTAAAAGAGTATGTTCTACTTAGAGCTATCACGCCTCAGCAGTGGGTTTACAATTACCTGGTCAGCCTTCAAATCAGATCAGTTGGTTATCCTATAATAGTTATGCCCTATTAAGCCAGTAGGTATATCTTGCCTGGCAGTTTGGTATTTTTGTATGTAGAGTCTAGCTTCTCCTCCAGGAGCATGTGTTGAAGTAAAGCTCAACTCTTCCTCCCAGCCCCATGCTCCTAGAAATAAGACCCAGACTCAAAATATATTTACAAATACTTCTTTTCTCTTACTAGAATCATAACTTAAGATAATATATTTATTTTAATGAACATTCTTCCGTATGGCTGGTTACTTACCATGTGTCTGTCTTGTCACATCTACCCAGTGAATCTCCTGCCTGGCTCTATCCCAGAGTTCTTTCTGCTTTCCAGATGTTCTCCTTCTATTATACCCTTCCCTATAGGCCATCCATGGGTTTGTTTAATGGACAGGTGATGCATCCATACAGCACACAGGATATTCTCTCTACAAGCATGAATAGTACTTTCTGGTACCATGGAAGCTCACTAGCAGGAAATTTCCTGATCAGTTTGAAATTTATTTCTTTATAATGAGCAAATAAAGTGTACACAAAAATAAGGGTAGGCTGTATCCTGATCTTATTCACACACTTGGAACAACTGAACAATGCCCATGTGAAACTTGTAACATCAACATATTAGAGGTTTATGACCAGAAATACTAGGTGAGTCATATTTACAGTAAGAGAACTGGTAGGAATTAGGGTGGTAATGAACTTCAAGTGCCTTACCCTAGTTCAGAAGGCTTTGTGAAGTTATCAGTGGCTTTGGGGTAGAATATTCTAGTTCTCTCCCTTCATGTTCTGCTCTCTGTCCATAACGTAAGCTTGTTCCCATCATATAAAAGAAGGAAATCTTTTCTGGGAAGTCAGTGGATATAGGTTAGGCTGCCCCAGTTTTGCCTTTTATAAAATACAGGTAACTGAACAGGCCAGACTCTGCTTATCTTACAGTAAAAGAATATAAGAATCAAATAATTTTTTAATATATAAATTGCCTTAAGTTTCAAAGGAAATCAATTTAGAAATGTAACACTACAATAGTAGTCTTGTGTTTTTACCACCCTGTTATAAACTAATGCTGTTATAACCTAATACTGTCATTTGCTTAATACTGTGTGACTCATCTCCCCCTGGTAGCTTCTATTATGTTCTTCTTGGACCTAATTGCTTCAAGCACTAATCTGAAAGATTCAGAGCTACTCTTTGCTGATAAAGATTTAGTACTGTAATAGTTCTCATGCTTGTGGATATTTTGTTAGGGATGTTTGCATTGATCACCCTTAGCTTTCCCTATTGATTCCTGTATCATCTGTGGCTTATCCAGATCTTTACAACCCAGTTGCACGAAGCCGATTCTGTACACCTGAGCTGTCATCTGCAAGATAGATACTTGGGGGATTTGAGACACCATCACTAGGGAAATAAAGTAACGTTTAACAATACCTTCTGCATGTTACAAATCTAATCTAGATGTGTCCTCATTGTATTAGTATAGACCGTTTACTGACTGCATCTTTGTTTCTGAGTCCAGAAAATATTGGGTTTATTTTGGAATGCCTTCATTGAGATTGCAGTATATTTTAAATATATTTCTCTATGAATTTAATGATATTAGAAGAATATAGCTCCCTGCTAAAACAGTTTTGGATTATTCAAATGAAAAAACCTCTTAACAGCTTTCTTAAATTTTCAGGACTGCAGAAACAATTGTTTACAGCTATGTTAATATGAGTTAAAGGTCATTACCTACCTGAAATATTGGTGTAGATCAATTACAACAGATAAATACAAGGCTAGCCCAGCCACCACAGCAGGACTTGGGTAAAGCCTCCTCCCCTCTCTCACTCCAGTTCTTTATTTTAATTTACTTCAAGCCTCTGGGTTCAAACTCTTTTCTCCTGCCTATACTGTTTCACAGTTGTCATTCTGAGGGCCAGTGCTCTTCCTTCCGGTTGTCCACCCCATGGTGTTTCACAAGTTGAGCCTTACTTCATGCAGACTCAACAGCAACTCTGTGAGGAGGGCAGGGAGTGGAGTCAGAGAGCCTCCCAGCCTACTCCTATGCACAGTGGCCTTCCTTTTTCCAGGTCACATGTTTATGCCCAAAGTCCCTGAGTAAATAGAGGTGATGATAGTCCCTTTCCTTTAGCACTGTGAAGAGAAACACTCAGAGCTCTGCTTTACTGCAACATGCCTATAGGCAATGAACATTTCCTTGTGAGCACGGCAAATTGCTTTATTTAAGTCTTAACCCAATTGTAATTAACCAGCTAAGACTGTGCTATACACTTCTATGAAAAATGGGAGGAAAAGTAGCGAGTGCAGCAAAGGGTGACATAGCATTGGTCCTCTGGGTGACATGGTGTTGGTCCTCATGGGTAGTATTCAGGTTGCTGTTTCCCATGAAGTGCTCTTCAGAATCTGTTTCTCAAAGATGTACTGTGGTGGTGCTAAAGAGCTTTTACTTGGGCTCATAGACAGATTTCTTCTTTATTGTAGAAAAATAACTTTATAGATATGCATTAAATGCCTCAAGATCTCATATGCTAAACTCAGAACCTCAGGGAAACTTTTCAACACTAGGGCCTATAAACATATCAGAGGAAACAGATTTTTCTCTATTTCTGATCAGTGTTTAGCCAGTCCTTTGCTTATACAATGTTATACAGGTTAGCTACATATTTTAATTCATGGGCTAAAGTCCTGAGGGATTGTGTGAATTTTCAGGGAGGAGGTCAATTCTGAGATAATGTGAATTCCAGAAGGCACCATGATACATCTCAGTCCCCTCTGCAGCAGATGACACAGATCATGGT